>NC_134117.1:47587812-47900625 GCF_040939455.1 Microcebus murinus | reverse complement strand
TTCCCCTAATCGTGAGGTTAAACAAACCAATGGAGCTTAATATTGGCTCACTCAGCCCTGGAGTGGTAGGTCATACTTCTTCTAGATGATATATTTAGGGTAGAGAGTAAAAAGGATTTGTAATGATTCTTCTTTCTCGGGTTATATCATTTGCCTTTACCAAAAGGAATAAAATAGGAAAACAAACAAACAATACAGAGGCTATTTCTCAGGAGTGGAATTATTTATTAGTAAGTACTTAATTCTAATTAAATGTAGCATTAGGGAATCTAGAAACATCTTACTCTCCACAAAATTCGTTCCACACTCAAATATAAACTGCTGATATTGTTACCCTCCAAAAATATTATTTTCTTTAGATTAAAATGTTGCCTTGTATTAAAATACACTAATTAGTAAGTACTTAATTCTAATTAAATGTAGCATTAGGGAATCTAGAAACATCTTACTCTCCACAAAATTCCTTCCACACTCAAATACAAACTGCTGATATTGTTACCCTCCAAAAATATTATTTTCTTTAGATTAAAATGTTGCTTTGTATTAAAATACACTAATATACCTTAAAAGGGCATCGTCGCCTTAGTATGGAGTAGTTTTATAGTATTTTCAATCTGAAAAGAAATTTTGCTCCAAAGATAATAGAAAGGGTATGCGATACCTCTGTAGTCTGAAAGCAAGGAGTAGAAGGTTACTCTAGGGTCAGCTCTGGTCCTCTAGAGTAGTTTTCAGTACCTAAAAGGAACTAAAATGACAATTATATTACTGGATTTTATTTACAGTGCTACAGTCTTCCTGTAGCACACATGATCTCATGCTCTTCTTATCTCTGAATGTTATAATAGAAAAGAACAACACAGGGCTTGCCTTGCCTATAAGACTCTATGCAAACTACAGGGAAGCCTTCAGACTCAGGGCCCTTGAGAGATCCTCAGTAATACCGACTATGGCACCTGAGTTCAGAAATGTGAATATTTCACAGCTGACACAGGAGAGCAAGGTATACATCTTAGAATCTGTGGGAGTGCAGTAGAAACACTAGCTCTGCCCTGTGTCCAGTAAGCAGGAAAATTGCTCAGGCTTCAAATTGGGATCCTGGTGAGCAGAAGAATAACTCGATTAATTGATTTAATGCTAAACCCTACATTATTCTGGGCAGGGTCAAAGGAGCTGGGGTGACTTAACAGGAGAAATAGGTCATCTCTGTGCTGGAAGGTGAGTCCTGATTTGGGGAAACTGAGGAAGAAGATAGATGCAAAAAATGTGATGGGGTTGGCAATACCATTAGAGTCCAACCAGTCATTTACTCTTAAACACTTAAGTAATCGGTCAAATAGAACAGTTTTCCCCATTTACTATTGGTTCACTGGCTAAACTAGACGCATTGTTTTATCTCTCTGCCTCTAATTTGTTCATCTCTAGAATGGGACATTACTTTGTCCCCATCTCCTTTAGGTTATTACAAAAATGTTTTCCATGTTTTTGTAAATAAGCACATTTTAAATACTGAGCTTCAAAGTACATGAAATGTAATGGGAAGGACATTGGAGCTGAAGTCAGTATCTTTGAGATTAAATATGGCAACCTGGAGACAGACTATTGGGATCCTATGCTTTGCTCTGTGACTCACGAACTGGGTGATTTTGAGAAAATTTCTCTTTATATGACATGGTTACCTCATCTCTAGAACAAAGATAATAGTAACCCTGCTATCTACAGTAGTTATGGGAACTACATTAGTGTAGGGAAACCCTTGGAATGATATCAGTTTCATAGTATGTACCTAATACATATGTTACTGAATTTCAGCTTTAGAACTGTTAATTCACTATATGACATTGACCAAGTTATTTCACTTCTTTGAGCTTCCATCTCCTTATATTTAAAACTTGTATTTCTATTTGAAACAAATGATTTTTACAATTCCATCTCAGGCTAAATTCCACGATTCTCTAAGTAATTTCCATTCATCGCACAAATCAGTTGTACTGTGCCCTGCATATAAAGAGTTAAATACTATAAATTTCTTATTTTATAACAAAATACTGCCATCAATGTCTTGGAAATGTGTTAGAAACAGAAAAATAATGACTAATAAAACTGATGATGTCCATAGCCAAAGGAAATGAAACACTGAAAATAGTGATAGAGACATTCATTGTTGTGTTAATAAATGATACAAAGCAAATATAAGTGACTCTATCACTATATGTAAGTCTGATTGATTGTCTTAAACAAAAAAAAATAAGATTGTAATTAACACACACCATTTATAAATACAGGGAAAGGAGACAATTCCTTAACCACTAGTTACAAATCACTAGGTTAGGAATTACAGTCAGTCATTTAAAATGGACTGAAATTCTCACATGTGAGCAGTGAAATTGGTCCTCCAAGTTCTTCTGCACACAGTTTCTACAAAGGAGAGCCAGAGGGTTATATAACCCCTGTGTGCTACTCTCTGTGCAGGAATGGCGATTGCAGAGCTACTCCATTGCCCTGGATGCTGCCTGGGAAAGAATATCACAAATATCACTCCTAATCCTCACTGACTCCTCAAAGCTTTGAAACCTACTTGTAATTTCTGCCTGGGAAATATTGATGCCAACTAGAGCATATCCCAGACAAGTTACCATCTCCCATTATGCCAGTTAGGGTTCTCGACATTAGCAGAAAATACAGCATAAGAATTCTCAGTGCTAAATGCAGCATTGTATTTAACATTATTAATACTTGTTACTGGATGAGCATTCTTTTTTAACTGAGAAAGTTCAAGGTGTTTCCATGTTTCTATTTCATTTATCAGTAGAGTCACCCAAGTCCCTTTTTCCTCCACCCATCCTGAGCAAGTGGACAGTTGTTACCCTGACTCCTGGAATGTTTGCCCAGCCCCATGCTCCACTCCCTGGGGCTTGAGCCTCCAGTTACACTGTGTATATATTCTTCTATGTCAAGTGCCACTTTATTCAGCCTTGCATTGTTTCTGAAACCTCAACCTTTTTATCTATGATTCCTCTGCCAGCATTATTTTACTTCTGATTATTAATTCTCTGATTTTGGAAGGCAGTGTCCTTGGTAGTCCAAGTGTATAGCTCCTTTGATACTCATTGACCTGTCCCCATACCCTCTGTAAATAAAAGATGAAGATGCTAAATGATCTTGAAATTCCTTCAAAATTTATACAATCAAATGTGAGACAGATATATTTAAGCCTGTGACCAAAAAAGTGAACTACCACATTCAATGGGTAGTTAGGGCTATTGTCTAGAAAGAGAAACATTTAGAAAGAGGTCACAACTACGTATCACCAGATCAAAGCTAACTTTATTTTCCAACTTAATGTAAAATATCCCACTGTCAAAACCCAATATTTGCCTTCAGTTGTTTTCTTCTGCATTGGTTTTAAAGCAATAATCTTTAGTGGGAATGCTAATGTTTTCCTTATACCTCCTGCCTATCAGAGTGCTTGTTTCCAGTCCTCTTACAATAAAACATTAAGAATCTAGTAATCATGCTGCAACAATAAAGTTCTGTAAAAACTGAAGGGGAATACATCTTCAGTGAGATTCCATCATCCCTTATTAATACCATAATTGAGGGCTATAAATCTGTTTCTTATACAATTCATGCAATAAAATACTTAATGGATTGTGAATGACATGTTATAAAACTAGGCATTAAGTATTGCAATTTATATTTAAATGTGCCTCAGACATAAATAAATGCACTATAAATAGCAGCCTTCCCCAAGTCAAAAGATATAACCTTCCATTTACTTCTAGCAGACTTGGGAGCAGAGTCATTACAGACTGTGTTGCTGACACCAAATTATTACTGTACTTTGAATGAGAGTTTTTTAAAATATATTTAAAATAGTTTGTGATTATCAAATTGTTCAAGGGCTCTTCAAACAGAATGGCTGCAAGTACTGCTTTTGTAAGTTGCGCCCCTTCAGGGAATGTCAGAATGTCTTCTCTTCCCTGAAACCAGCTTGTTTGACATTAATGCTGCTGCCTGGTCCAAATGAAGATGTGATGAAAAGATGAAATAGAGTAAGAATGTGGCATTTGGAATCACAAAAAAAAAAAAAACAAAAAAAAAAAACACTGTCATCTGAGACTCCTTTGTTGCTTAGTTTTACATCCTGTCTAAATGGACGCTTCCAGAGGTGATATGGTGCTGTTTTCCACGTTCAGTCAGGAGACGGCAGGGAAACCATCACTCACAGCATCTTTTAGGTAAGTTGTACAGCTCAGACAGGGCAAAAAGTAGTATAAGTGCTACTGTATGAAAGTGAAGCAAGGCTTTAGTTCCTGTCCAAAGTTTAACCCCGTTGCTGTTTAATACCTGGGGCGGCAAATGAAATTCTAACACGGAAACGTCTCTTGTTTCCGTCGTGTTGGCTGCACCCTGCCTTACGCTGTGTGCATGTGTGCGTCTCTGAGATCTGGTCTCTCACTTGAGGAACTCTGGCAAAGCTGAATACTTCAGTCAGCTCGAATGACTGTCAGCTCCCTACATAAGTCTCACCACACAAGGGGGAAATAAGCATTGACTCACGAATGTTTGCAAGATGAGAGACACCGGTGGACACCAGTCCTAACTCCCTTGGGAAATGAATGAGCCAGAAATTTCTAAATGACACTAAAGGAATTGCCCTGTCATGGCCAGAGTGATGGATGTTGAGTCTAGGGCTGAGAATTGATGCCGTGTTAACCTTACTTGGTATTTTATGGACAATCACTCCAGAATTACATTTCCTCTTCTTAAGAAGTAAAGAGGGCAGAAGGCCAGGGGAATTGGAAATAAACTCTAGCATCCATTCTAATATTAGCACTTGGATCCATGAGTGTGAAAGTTTTGGTCTTATTCATGTGATCTCTCTAGTTTGTTACTTTACTGGCCCCCATATCAATCCTACCATTCCAACCCCAAATATAAATTAATTTCTTTGAAAGCTGCATAGACCGTAATTTTATTTTTCTCAGAAAAGTAATATATTTCCTGGGATTGGGCTGAAAATACCCATCTCTGATAATATTCTACTCTGCTTCTGCCTTGAAATATGGAAGCCACTGAATAGCACCCACCCCCAGCCTCACCCCCACCTAATGTCTGTGCCCCATCTCCTACCTCCCTCTCCCTCCCCACTCCTTTTCTCTTATGTTGCAGTTATTTAGCACCACTGCATGCCAGGCATGGTCTAGGTGATAAGAGGGGAACATTATTTGTAAAACATATCACAATTTACAACTGACAAGTTCAGATGTAGAAATAGATCTTGTGAATGACATATTATAAAAGTTGCATTTTAGGGATAATGAGACAACAGAGAAACGTATTGACTTGTCAGAGCTTTCCCCACTGGAATATGTGCTATATAAAAATGGAAATTTTTGTCTGTTTTACCCATTGCTGCATCCTAGGCATCTAGAAGAGCCACTGTCACACAGTAAGCACTTAATAAGTATAAATAACAAATAAATAATTGCATTAACTTAACCTCATAGCTGATATGCGACAGAGAAAGATCGAATGCAGGTCTTCTAAATCCAAATCTATGAAACCTAATATATTCAGAAAAGTATGGTTGCTCAAGTGACACAGACATCCCTCAATTATAGATGCCAGTAGTTTTGTCAGCTATGAAATAATAAGCTCTGTGCCTCAGTTTTATTACCTGTAAAATGGGCTTAATAATAACTTTCAAAAAGATACAAAGAGTTAAAAACTGTAAAGGAGATACCACACCACAGGCACCTCATAAAGGCTAAAAAAAAATCATATGTTTGCTTCATCTTGTGTCTTTCTTCTCCATTTTTTGCATATATGTAACCACTTCTTTCTCCGCTCCCTTTTTTCTGGCTGTTTTGTTTGTTTTCCAATTTTATCTATCTCTATTAAGGGTACTCCACTAGATGGCTTAACTTTAAAAGTAGTTCAAAAAATTAAGCATGTTCCTTCTACTCCCCTGTGGCTACCTTTATGGATACATTCCCTGTGACTCCAGGATTAGAGGAAATTCCAGCATAGTCTAAGAGATCCACAGAGACTGAGCTCCTAGTAGCTTGTGAGGAGAGCTCCTATTCCCAGATTTGTTTTTCACAAAGATTTATTCTTTTTCAAAAAAATACTTCATAGTGGAGTTCTAATTGGTTTCCTCTACAAAAGCAATTCCAACCCCCCCCCCCACACACACACCCCTTTTCTATTTAAGATTCTCTGTTGATGTAAATATCCCTCGGATCATCCCCAGTTGATCAGCCCCTTTTGTTACAAACAAGCACTGTGTCTCTTTCTTCTCTTTAATTATTTCTGGAGCCCTTTGAGTCTGTCACCCCCAGAAAGTGGAGTTGTTGTAGCTATTGATTTTCCAGATACTGTCATCCTTAGTGATCTGTGCTCTACTGATTTATCTTTACCTTAATAACAGCTTTCGCCTTTTGGTCTAATTTTCAAAACTCATCTTTCTGCAGTAGGGGTTTTGTGTTCCTATATTTGGCCATTTGATCTTTTTAATGGGTTCTCTCTTATTGACCAATAATCAGTTTGAAGTGGTTAATCTGCTGGTGTTGCTATTATAGGCAGATCAGCTGTTCTTCCTTTTTCTTTCATGATAACTCTCTATTTGATGACTTTTACCTTTCAATGTTTAATGTTCTGTTTAAAAAGTACTTCTCTGCATTGTAAACTCCATATATTATACTCTTTTTCTTTCATCTAACCTGTAGTTTATGAGGCTTTATACTAGTGAAACATGCTAGTTAACTAAACCTAATGGATCTGCCCGATGCCACTCTCCATAACAGAACTTGAAAACTTCCCGTTTAACAATAAATGTTGGCGTGGATGCAGAGAGAGAGGAATACTCCTACACTGCTGGTGGGACTGCAAACTAGTTCAACCTCTGTGGAAAGCAGTATGGAGATACCTTTAAGTGATACAAGTAGATCTACCATTTGATCCAGCAATTCCACTACTGGGCATCCACCCAAAAGGTCAAAAGTCACTTTATGAAAAAGACACCTGCACTCGAATGTTTATAGCAGCACAATTCACAATTGCAAAACTGTGGAAACAACCCAAGTGCCCATCAATTCATGAGTGGATTAATAAAATGTGGTATATGTATACCATGGAGTACTATTCAGCTTTAAGAAACAATGGTGATATAGCATCTCTTATATTTTCCTGGATAGAGCTGGAACCCATTCTACTAAGGGAAGTATCTCAAGAATGGAAAAATAAACACCACATGTACTCACCAGCAAATTGGTATTAAAGGATCAATACCTCAGTAGAAATATAGGAATAACATTTATCGGGTGTTGGGCAGGTGGGAGGGGGAGGAGGGGATGGGTATACACAAACACAATGAGTGAGATGTGCAATGTTTTGGGGATGGTTACACTTGAGTCTCTGACTCAAAGGGGGAGCGGGGCATGGGCAATATATGTAACCTTAACACTTGTACTCCCATAATACGCTAAAATAAAAAAATAAAAATAAATAAAAAATAAAAACTTCCCATTTGACACATGTACATCATTCTGGTTTGATTAAATCTGGAGTTTCAGTTAGGAAATCCTGGGAGGAATACATATTGCCAGGCCCATCTCATCAGATATAGAAATCCCTTTACTTTGTCTTTGCTATGATTCCCTGTTATAAAAAGAAGGAAAACAAGTATTGAGTTTAAATTTCTCATTTCAAAATAAATTTGGGTCTCTAAAATTTTTTTGAATAAATATATATACTTCAGTGTCTTCCCAAACTCTCTGCCCACTTACACTTTTGTATGAATTATTCCTCCACCAACTCATTTATGTTGATAAACCTCATCCTTCATTCTGACTCTCCCGAACATTCTCCCACGGAGCGGCATTCAGATCTGCCCTCTAGCTGTGGAACCACCTACCTGACCCACAACTCTCCTGACATCCCATCCCATCTAAGTTTATCATGTCACTCTATTATTCTCTTTTTGTCCTTCCTGAGTCATTAAAGTGACTCAAAATGCATCCTCACTTTGCTGTTAACGGCCATTAAGGCCTGGAAAGGTGACCCTTCTCAGGTGACTTAATTATACTTTAAAAAGGCTTTTAATGTCTAAATTTGAAATATGATAAAAAATGGTTGGAATTTCAAGTGCCATGACAGACGGGCAAGGGAAATATATATGAGTCATAAGGGGGAGGGGGTGCTTGTGTCGCCTTCCAATCGCACTATGTGCAAAGCTTTTTGCTCTGAGCCTGAGTACAGCTGTCCTGCTTCCGGCAGAATGCCATCAGGTAACCACACTGAGTGGAGGGAGTGTTTCTGGTGGACTCAGAAAGTAACCAGAGGTATAGTGATTTGGAGGTATAGTGATTATGAGTTATGAGCTGAATCTCTGAATGCAAAAAGATGATGCTCTTGGAAGGAGAATCCAGTCACTCAGGCATTCGGAGGGGCATTTTTGAAAAAAAAAAATCAATTAAATAAAAGGTTTCAATTTTCCATATAGTTCAAGAAGTTTAAATTTTTAATTCAAACTAATTCATTGAGAATTGGCACTTAAGAAAATGGGAAGATGCAAAGGGACCTTTATCAGATGATAAGTGGATAAGAGAGGAAAATGCTGACAGATCAGCCAGAGTTATCTAAAAGCTGGGAGGCAGGCAGAGCCTTGCCGGTACCCACACCTGGCTTGGGAACTGAGATAAATGGAAGCAGAGATCAGAAAGTTCATCCTTACCCTTCTGCCCACAGTGAAAGGAGACTCGTAGCGTGTGAGGTACCTGTCTCTCATCGCATGTAAAACTGCAAAACTTGCAGGGTTACTCTGATATGAACAAGGTTAATATGCTACTCAAGATTAATTGTGACTTCACTAAGAAATTTATTGAGGATGAGGGAATCTGAAAGTGAAAGGAGGAGCAAAAGCCTTGTTAGAGATTCATCGCGAGGGGGTGATGGATGAAAGCCTTCAGAAACCAATAATAGGATTTTAAAGATTCACATAAGCGGTATTAAGGAGAGCTCTAGTGCTTGCCTTAGACAAACTGGAGTCGGTGGATGGCGGGCTGGTGTGGTTAAAGCTGTGAGGAGAAGCACAGTGGCTATTTCAAAGTGGACCTCATGACCCGTGCTTTGGTTAGGTGACAGTGGGTCCTGGGTTTGGCCCTCTGCATGGCATTTTTACAGATTTAACTTTAGGTTGATCATGAAACAAACAAGAAAGGAAACAGAATAACCACCAGATGGGCTGATGGTGATTATGAGAATGGACTTATAAGCTGCCCATCCAACAGGCCTGGACAGAAGTTCCATCTGTACCACTCATGGGCTGCACAACGTTGGGCAATTTACGTAATGTCACAAAACCTCTGTTTCTTAATAAAAACAAGAAAAAAAATAATTGTGCCAACTTATATTTTTGTTGTGAGTATTAAATGACAGAATTTAAAATGATTAGCAGAGTCCTTTAGCACCCAGGAAAATGAGACGTCATCCTCAGAACCATTTCCATTGTTGCTGTCATCATTGGCAATAGTAAGAGTAGTAAGTATACCACTGGTATACACAATAAAGGAGCTGCAGAGGCAAACATTGACCAGTCCATTACCCTGTGCACTCCTCCCCACCAAGGTATATTCTGTTATACAACCAGAATATCTGTGATTGTTTTTTCTCCTCCTTAGATAAAATTGTCAAATAATCATTCCCCTTTTCTTTATTAATAGGCTTATCAGTCAAGAAAAATGTTTGTCATTACATCATTACTCCATGTACAACATGTTACAATTAATTAGATCATGCTTATCTTACTGTTGAAATTCACTGCTGTCTGAGATGAGCTTGGGTGGGCAACCTGGACTCTATCAGCTGAATTAGCAGTGTGTTCCTTCAGGGGGTAATTTTCTAGGAAGATTTCCACAGATGGCTGATATATATACAGATTCATGTTACCCTCTACTTCAGCAGACAATATATTTTAATTTTGTTTATACATTCTTTGATTAAATATGGTTTTTGAATTCTGAAGCTCTCCATGCATTTACTAAATTATTTATTTCTTGCCTGTACATTTCACAGAAGGATGAATTATAATTTAAAATGAAAGTTTTAGTCAGGATGTCTAATGTAGAAGATTTTGATCACCTTTGATGATATGGAGTTTATGCAAGAAAACTCCTCATTTTGGCTTCTATGTAGGAAGCGAACTTGATAATCATTTTCTAGTCAGATGCCTTTTTCAGTTTTCCTTAGTCTTATTTACCAGTTCTTCCTCCCCTCCTTGACTTCCTTTTCATTTCATGCTACTCTCTTCATGATTTCCTCATGTTACAAATGAATATCTGCATCCTACTCTCTGTTTCCACCTCCGGACACATCTATGACCCATGGCCACTTGGAGATTCCTAAACTTCTTGCCTCATTGGCAACCGACTCATTTATGTACCTAACAATTATTAAAGGCCTATCATGTCCCAGGCTATGTTCTAAGCCATGAAGATAAAAATAATCTATTGGAGAAGAAAGTTATTAATCAAATAACAATACACCAAAACAAAATTTCAACCTGTAATAGATGATATGAGGGGAAAGCAGAGGTTACTATAAAACATTTTAAAAGGTGAATAAGATCGATCCAGAAAATTCTGCCCATCTTTTCCCATGCTCCAAATCTCAGCAAATGTCATCACCACCCCCTTAGTGGCTCAAACCAAAAATCTTGACATCCCTCATTCCTTCCTTTCCCCGTCCTCATGTCCAGTGTATGAGCAAATCCTCTTAAATATAGATCATAAGTGTTTTCAAATTGATCCGTTTCTATCTCCTAATTCAAGCCAAGAGCATCTCGTCTAATTGGTGTTCCTGCACCAATCCTTAGCCCCTCACATCTAGGCTTTTTACAGCAACCAGAGTAATGCTTTCTAAAATATTTATCTAATCATGCCTCACCTGCCAGAAGAAAACAAAAGCAAAAGCCTTCAAAGTCTTTCCATTGCTCCTGGGATAAAGACTTGATCTTCAACTTGACTACAAGGCTTATGTTATCTGACCCTGCTTCCCTGTCCAGCTCCCTGCTTCCTCTCCCTCCCCACTCTTCCCCTTTATCGTGAAGTCCCTTTGCTCAGTTCCTCCAGTGAATCAAAGTCCTTCCCTCCTGCTGATGTTACACTGTGAAGTTTCTCCAAAAACGTGTTTGCCCTGCTCCCAGCAGCTCCATCACCAGGATAAGTTGCCTTCCAACCTTCAGGTTTTAATTTAATGCCACTTGTTCAGAATAGCCCTGCTTGACTTTCACCCCATATCACACCCATGGTAGGTTAAGTTCTCTGCGTGCATTTATTATGCACCAAACTTTCCTTCAAAAAAACTTATCACAATCATAAGTAAGTCATTGAAAGCATGATTCTTTAAGATATTTTTTCCTCCATCAAACTATAAGCTTCTTGAGGACCAGGATAAAATCCATCAAACTATTGTTCATTTTGATAACAGGTATAAGAAGCCTTAGCATGGGGCACACATTATTGGCTTAGCTATTAAATTTAGAGAATTTTTTACATTAGAAAAGAATACAAACATATCTACAAATGTTTATTTTAATAGCATACAACTTATTTTTAACTGTCCAATAACAATGGATTGTTATATGAAATACACATTCACATAGAATACCATTTTGTCATTAAAATTATTTAATAATTAAAAATACTACTTAATAATCCAAAGAAATGTTCACAATGTATTAAATGAGAAAAGATGGTACTAAATTACACACATTATGTTTGAAATTGTTTACATAGTGATTTGTTTATTGAAGCTGATGCTAGGATTAATACATATGCTTTGCATATATGTATTTTATTAGATTCTCAGAACCCTATGATATAGGTTCTATTATCCTCCCCATATTATTGATGAAGAAACTGAGGTTTAAAATAGCTATGGAACTTAGTCAAAAACACATAACTAACAAATGACAGAGCTAGGATGTAAACTCAGGAAGCCTAGTTTCAGAAGCTGGGCTTAAATGTCTGCAATAATATATACTTGAAAAAAAATGCAACAAAAGGGCAACAGAAGATATGAGTGTAAAAATTAAATTACAATATACTTACTATATTTTCCAAAACTTTCAGAATAAATGTGTATTAATAATAATCAGAAAATACAGTGATTATTTGATGGGCTTTCAAATCCAGTAATCACTTAATAAGCTTTTAAACCTGATTTCACAGACAATCAAATCAGCTAGGGCTTGACTCAGCAATTCCTGATAATATGAAATCTACGAAGTTTTACTCTTCTGTTCTGAGGGATAAGACCTTTCTAAAATCACATCCCGTGAAACCTAACAGCTCATGTACAATATCCCTTGTACCAGTCCACTTTAAGATCAATAGTCTTATTACAGATATCAAAGTGGATTCATTGGAAGGAAGTAAAATTGTTCCATCGTTTCATGAAATCAAGGAGGACACAGAGAAAGAAATCCCTAAAATATGTTCAGAAACAAAATAAAATTGCATTCAATGAACTAGCATGCATCCAGTAAAAGAACAAGAGAAACTGTAAATACTTATAAAAAGATCTCCAAGCTATTTTCAACTAAAAAACCAAGAATAAGAACAATACAAAGAGAAAATATTTATGTTAATAAACATACATAATATATGTATTTAGTGGTGTCCAAACCTCTAAATATATAAATGTATACATATAAATGAATAGACAGTGGTCTGAAGATCCCTTTACCAAAACCTTATAGCCAACGGTCATTAGCATTTCTCTGCTAAGGAGTGAAACTTGAGTGGACAAGCACAATAGGGAAGCTTTCAATCCAAGTTTTGAAAATGACATATTAAACATATTCATTTGTGCATATTTTGAAGAAAGAGCAAATAGTTGTATATAGATTTTCATAATCACCATCTCTCACTCTCACCATACTTACTGTAAGCCATTTGCATTATTGATGTTGTTTTATATATCTCAATAATAACTCTTTTATACACTACAACATGTGTGTGTCCAGCACAATTTTAGGGGAAAAAGCAAAAAGAAAATTAATTTATCTCCACAAATTTAATGGTAGTAAAGCTAAATATATTTTTACTTTTGTTTTTGAAAAGAAATGAAAATTATTGTTTCATCTGCAAATACTGTTGACTATTAACTTTGATCACAAAAAAGAATATATGAATAAAGAAATAAGAAAGTGGGCAAAAAGAAGCAGATATAATTTACAATACGAAATTTGTTTCATTTTCTGTGCAAGACTATTCAGGTATTCTGATTGTGAAGTTACAAACATATTCTAGCCCACTTGCTGAGCCCATTTGCCCCAGAACAAAGTTATTATGCTATCAGACTTTCCCTTTCTTCCTGCAAAAGCATTTCTTTCTAAATCCAAATTCAAAGGAAAAAAATACCTCTCAAAATATATGATCCCTTTTTTCTATTTTTGAAAGTCTCAAGCTACTATTTATTCATATACATAGATGCATGGAACTTTATAGTCAGTAATAAAAATTAATCAGAGGAAAAAATATAATGTATTTTGATGTGCATTAAAGAAATTTAAAATAAGTGGGATATAATTATTTTATCCTCTGTGTTTAATTTCTAAATTGCATAGATAATTATGAAATTTTCCACAGAATTTTAGTTAAAGAAGATACTATAAAGACCATTTAACACATAAGAAATCTGAGGTCCAGAAAGCAGTTTGCTTAAAGGTATAGAGCTAATTACTGTCAAAATTCAGATTATAACAGAGATGTTCAATTTAAAAGATTGTTTGTGGGTTAATAGATCAAGCATCATTGGAAAGAAACTTTCAGCAAAAAATTCTAACCTATTTAAATAGATGGCTTGAATATCACAGCATACTGACATTATTTGTGGCAAAAGCATATCACTTGGCAAAAGTCATCTATTTAACTTCCTTATATTCTAAAAAGCATGACAGTCAACATATATCAATTGCTATTCAGTACATAAATATTGTAAGTTTTACTGGACATATATTTTAAGGAAATTAGTACTTCAAAGAATATTGTTCTACACTGATATCTGACTAGAGAAGTTTCTTCCCCTCCAGTGAAATTTTGCAATAAATTAAACGGCAACTCTATTGAAAATATTGTGATGTTGCTAGTTAAACTGATTTTGCTTGGTGTTTTTGTTTTCTGAGTATGTGTGTGTAATGGCTGTTTACTTCTTGAAATAAATTTTTAAAAATGAAAAAAAAGTAAATATGGATTGATTTTAGGTCTAGTAAATGACTTCCATTATATTTTCAATTCATAGTTTAATGCAAATATTGCCTACAATATTTAAAATGGGAATGCTTATTTCTATGGAGATATGATAATATATAATAAAAGAATTCTAAGCTAAGAGTGATTTTTAAATGAGGGGAATCTAAAAGTACAATGATAAACAGCGTCTGGTTCCATATTAGTGTTCAGTAAATACTTGAATTTATTTCGAGCACTTCTAAATTTAATAATTACCTTAAATTCTACATGGAAAAATGAATTAGTTACCTTGAAAGGGAATAGTGATACCACTAAAGGCATTTCACAGAACATGGGATTAACTATTATCCATGATGCAATTCTAAATAGTATTTGATGTGGCCATAATGTAACTTACTAAACAAGTAATTCATTTATGCAAAATGTATTTATTGAGTGTTGTTTAAGTACTGAGGATACAGTAGCAAACAAGGCAAAATGAAACCCTTTACCCTTATGGGGCTTACTTTTCAGTGGAGGAGACAGACACAAACAAGATAAAAAGTAAATTGTATACTATGTTACATAGCAATAGGTATTAATACTAAAGAGAAAGTATTGTATGTTTATTTCCAGTGATCTCCTTGAACAAATGGAGAGTACAGCATTTACTAATCATGGGTTTTGTTTGTTTTACATGGTAATGTAAGGGTTTTATTCTAAACCTTTGCATCTCTGGAGTGATCGGAGTTGTCATTTCTTAACCTTCTCCAGTTCATTTGTATTCCTATTATGGTCTAACCAGGGGCTTACAGTATCTATATTCAACAACGCTTGGTAGGGGAATAATAGGATGTGTTTAAATATCTCTTCCATATAAACTAACTACCACTATCCACTCATCTCCCACAATTGTACTGGTATACTTCCATGCCCTGAAAAAGTGCTCAGTAAATGCTCAGGGACGTGGAGATATGATCGGCCTTGGATGTCCTACTGAGCTAGCTTGCCAATGAAATTCTGGCTAAAGAAGTCAAATTACACAATGGACTATCCCCAACAATTAAACATTATGTTTCACCCATTAATTAGGCCACCCACTGTGGCACAGGGACACATGCAGACATCCATAATTATTTGGTTCCAATAAACACAAACTTCCCACTATTATAGAGAATGGGTGTGATTACCCAAATGTGTTCTTTGTGGGAGTCCTATAAAGATAAACCTCAGGGCAAAAGAAAAGCTTAGTAGTTTGTGCTTAAAAAACAAGCAATTAGCAAACCTTAAGTGCCAATAGGTATAATACATTATTGACTAATCCCTGATTTCAGTGAGAAAGAGTGAGACTATTGTCAACCCACGTATTCATTCATTTCATACGTGAAAAATACATTTTTTCTTGGACTTCTAGGAGCCAAGAAGAATGCTGGACACTAAGTCAATAAGACAGAGTCACTAAGACATAGAGCCTTTTCTTCAAGGAGTTTACAGAAGGTTGCTGACACCTAAACAGAGAATCACAATGTCCTATCATAAGTGCAATGACAGGAGATGAATAGGAACATATATGACCTCAGAGAAGAAACATTTAAGCTAATTTGGAAGGAAAGTGAGGAGGGAGAGGGGTAGCACTCGGAAAAGACTTTCTGGAAGTAGTTTATTATACCCAAAATAAGTTATCCAGATGAAAGAAGGAAGAAAGCCAAGGACATAGAACTGAAACATTGTGGTGTAGACCAAGAACTACAAGCAGTTCACTGTTGAATGGAAGCAAGTTTGGTATGGAGAGCAGCAAAAAATAAGCCTGGGAAGATGCAGGGGGCAGATGCTGGAAGCTCAGACTTCACCCCATAGACAATAACTGAGGTATTGATGTGTTTTCAGAAAGAAGGTGACTTGCTCAGATTGCGGAGGGTGACAAGCATGGATTTGGAGGCTATTAGTCTAATCCTGTAAGAATATGATACAAGTTTAAACTAAGTAGTAGAAATTGGGATAATTGAGCAGGAACATTGCCAGGACTTGGCAATGGATTGATATGGGAGTGAGAAAAGGAGGAGTCAAATATAACTGCCAGCCTTCTATTTTCCATGATGAGCAAAGAACTTGTGAGCAGTCCTAGGTTAAGGGGTTTGTTTTCAGAGACAGCTGTTTGCCATCCATGTGGAGAGGACTTGCAGGCAGCTATAAGCACAGTTTTAATGACATCCTCTTCAAGGTCATCCAATTTCCATTTTAATTGAATTTTATTAATTTAATTAAATTTTAATGATTTGGATACAAATGCGCAGGATAAAAAGCAAGGAACACAATGGGATATATATACTGTACGTCCCCCTAGAGATGGTTCTGTAAAGATCTTCATTACAAATAAACTTTTTTCTTGCTCTCAATGTGAAGCAGGGGAAGAATGATACAGTCAGTTAATAGGGTTCTTAATTAGATAAATAATAATTTCATAATAATATATAATTAAAATAATAAAGAGAGAATGTCATATGTTAATTTACTTTATTTTAATGACTATTAAGTATGTATTACTTCCAATTTACAGATGAGAAAAATAAATTTTATAAAGGTTAAATAAATGGGGCTAAATGATTTTAAGTAAGTAGAAAAGTCAGGATTTTTTAACAAAGAGAAAGAAATAAAAAATATTGTTGCTAAAAGGCCTAATTTACATCTAACCATCACACTTTCATATGTTTCATTAATTTAATCTCTTAGGGTAGGTATCACTGTTTAGATATTTGATTTTTATTTTTTGCTAAACAGTCTTTCAAAGTGGCTATTTTACATTCCTGCCAGCAATGAATGAGAGTTCTTGTTGCTTGACATCCTCATTGTTTTGATTTTTTATTATGCACTATAACAGATTTGCCTACCCTTGAAAGAGGTGCTTCAGAAGTCGGTAAATATAGCATTCATATTTTATTTTTTTTTATTTCAGCGTATTACAGGGGTCCAAATGTTTACATTGCATATATTGCCTCACATTTTATTTTTATGTTTTTTAAACTAATTTTTAGAAATATTGCAGAAGAGAGTTTGGCAGTTTCTTACAAAATTAAATGTAGTCTTACCATATGATCCATCAATCTCACTCTTTGGTATTTTCTCAAAGGAGTTGAAAACATATCTACACAAAAACCTGCACACAAATGTTTATAGCAGCTTTATTTGTAATTGTCAAAACTTGGAAGCAACCACAATGTCCTTCAGTAGCTAAATGGATAAAAACACTGTGGTACATCCAGACAATGGAATATCATTCAGCACTGAAGTGAAATGAGCTATCAAGTCATGAAAAAACATGAAGGAAATATAAATGCAAATTACTAAGTACAAGAAGCCAATCTGAAAAGACTACATACTCTATACTTTCAACGATATGACCTTCTGAAAAAGGAAAAGCTACAGTTTACATAGACAGTAAAAAGATCAGTGGTTGTCAGGCATTAGAGGCAAGGAAGGGATGAATAGGCAGAGCACAGAGGATTTTTAAGGCAGCGAAAACACTCCCTATGATACTATAATGGTGGCTACATGCCGTTATATATTTATTCAAACCCATAAAACGTACACCACCAAGAGTGCCCCCTAGTGTAAACTATGGACTTCGGGTGACAATGGCGTGTCAATGTAGGTTCAACAACTGTAGCAAATGTACCACTCTGGTGGGAAATGTTGCCAGTGGGGGAGGGTGTGCATGGGTGAGGGAAAGGGGTATATAGGAATTCTCTGGACCTTCCTCTCAACTTGACGGGGAACCTAAAACTGATCTTAAAAAGCAAATCCATTTTATAAGAAAACTATGGTAAATAACATACACACATCAATCACAAATGATAGTACATTGGAGAAAGCCAATATGTTACTGCTTCTCACTAGGTTAAACTGTTTTGTGACAAACTTCCAAATATAATGTCTCTTCTCACATCTGCTTGAAAAGTATACTGTGATTGCAAGATGTTAAAAATAAGATCTGTTCAGCTAATCTGTGTGAATGGCGATTTTTTTATAATGTGAAGCTAACATAAATAAAAATTGGGGTGCTGAATTAAATTTTTGTGATTGTTAAAGAAATTTCAATTAGGATATTTAAATGTATTTTACTACATGAATTTTAGAAAATGTATTTTATTAAAGAATGATAATCACCTGTTTTATAAATTGGGCTTTTAGATAAAATTTACCTGGCAAGAAGAAATCCTGCTTCAAACAAACACAAGTTTAAAAAGCGCTGTAACATACAATGTTTTTCTTTTGAAAACATTTCTGTTTATTTAATCAAAATGGCTCGAATCCCATAACAAGATTTATAATCCATTCCTGTGGAGTCAGAAATGCTTCTGCCTATTCTGAAAGCTAAAGAGACTTTCTTAATGCATGAAGATCACTTCATTTACTGTTTTTTTCTTTTAATAAATTTATGCTTTTAGAGTTGCTAATCTCAATATAAATTATATAAAATATGAGGCTTTTAATTCTAGTTGATTGGATTTTATAATTCATATTTCCCTATAGGCATAAGTTTAATAACTTTTCTATTTTCTATAACACATAACACTTGGAAAGATTTAGAGTCCAGTAGTTGCTGGTATAGTTAGCATGGCGGACTACCAAAGGCAAATAGTGCTATGTGAAAACAGTCTTCTTTCCCTGACATTTGAAGTTCTTCATGGCTCGATATTTCTTTTATCAAACTAGACACTGACTATAGCTCTTTAGTTACTTTGCCCTTAACTGTCTCAGATACAGATTTGGATAGTCAAGAATATAAACAGACAAACAAAAATCCCCAGTTGTCTACATTTTGTAGGTAAGAATATTCAGTTGAGCTGGCTGGTCTGCTCACATTATATAGGTTATGCAGCATGGAAAATATAGCAAATGGTGATGGTGGCCACCCTGGCATATGATTTGAAAACCAACATGAGTTTAGAATTGCCTTCATAACATTTGAAGTCATGTGGTTGAAGTTTTATGCAGTATCTCTTATGAGCCAGCCAAACCCTAGCCTTCTCAGAGGCAGGAGTTACCCTTTACAAACTGCAAAGTGACAAAAACAGTGTCTTGCATGTGATGAGTGAGCATTGAACAAGGATTTGTTTGTACGATGTTTTTAAAACTGGTCGCCTAACAAGAAAATCTTCCTAAACCAGGAACCTAAATTTAGCTCATCTTTGGCAATCTGGCATTGATTCAAGCTAGTTATAGTTCTTAAAAAAAAAATATGAGCTTACTTCTTTGTCTTTTACATAAATCTATTGTGGTCTTGCTAGAGAATACCCAAGCCACTTCAAAATCGCTGTCTAATAAACAGGCAGTCTTTTCTGGGACTCACATTCTATTTCCTCATTCAGGTTTCTTCATGCTGCCCTGCTAAAGTGTCTGTCACTTTCTCTTAAAAAGCAGTGGGAAGGAGGAATGTGTGGACTGCATGTCAGGGGCAGCTGTTTTGTCTTTGACTCCTAACCCTGCTCACCAGTTTAGGGGAAGCAAAAAATTTAGTCTGGGATGAACCAGATGATGTGGACCAAAAAAAAAAATACAGAAAAGCTTGGAGTAGCCTGGAAATTTCAGAGATGGAGAAAGAAACGTTCTGATGACACAAACAAAATAGTCATCTGTTCTTTGGTATGTGGACTGTTGCTACCGCTGTAGGCTTTCAAGAGACTGACAAGATCCACCTCTGGGACCTTGTACCCTTTCCTTCAGGAAGGATGCACCACAAAACAGTGAGGGAGAGTACAGATGTCTCCTGTCTCCCTTGGTATCCTGAGGAAGGAGACCCTGGGATGCTGAGATGTGCGTGCAGGAGGGTTAATGGGATGTGTTCTCAGGAATAACTGTGAGAGAGTAAGGGAAGCAGGAACGGACAGAGGCAAACTGAGATGCAGTTAAAACAGTGGCCTCTGCCAATCACTCAGAAATCTCTGAGGCTGGGAAGTCCTTCAGAGGTATTTGTCATTGAGGCAAGAAGGCCGGAACTTGGAATATGGGCTGTCCCTGGTAAAACAGCATCCTTCAACAGAGGACAATTCCCAGAAAGGGATGTAGTCTTGAGTTGTCAGCAGCCAACACTGCCAACCACTTAGGAATGAGTGACTAGTTTCTTAAGGGGGATCTGAGTGGCATGACAGGGTGTCATTACCCCCACTCAGCCAGACTAATTAGTGCCATCAGCAGAAATGATCAGGATTGATTTTGACCCTAGGACTAGGTGTCAGTACATTTCACCCTCTGCTGAACAAAGTGCTGACCATGTGCCAAGCACTCTTCTACATAAATTATCTTGTTTGATCTTCTTAACACTATAAGGTCTTACTTGTCTCCTGATGTGTTCATAAAGAGACTGAGGGTTATAGACATTAAGTAATTTTCCCAAGTTCACACTATCAGTCAGGGCCTAATAGAGATTGAAAGTCAGATCTTTCTGAATCCAAAGTGTTCTGAAACAATTCAGAGAATAAAGATCATATTTTGTTGTTGTTGTTGTTGTCATTGATATCATTGTGTTTTTATTCCTGACCATCCCACAAATATTTGGGGGTGAGAGGAGGAAGTAAGATGTACTTACATATAGAAGGGCAATTGCAAAATCCAGGGAAGTCAGGTTTCTGAAAAGTTACCAAACTGTACAAAACCACAAGCCCAAGCACACACCTTAGAGGCCAATGCAGGAGGAAGAGGACACCACACCAGCCAGGTGAGCAAAATCAACACCATTGATCTAGAACTCTTATGTCAGAACAAGTGGACCTAAAAATGATGAACCGAGGCAGCAGTGCTGGCCATGGAATCACCTTCAAAACACAGCATTTACAAGACTCGTTTCTTCAAACTTCCTTACTGTATCTTCTCTACCCCAAATCAAAATCCAAAAGACTACAACAAAACCAGAGATATACCAAAGGTCAGAAACTTGATTCGAACAGTGTTTTAACTGTGTCACGCATCAGCTTCAACTTGCTTTTTTTCATTTATCCTACTTTCTTGGCAGTTATTTCCTTTTGTGTCTCCTGACTTCTTCCTAGAATTGCTATTATGTCTAGTTCAAGTGCATGTCATAGCAAATATTTCCCATCTCAACTACACAAAAGGTACTATGTAATTATGGAATGTACTGGAAGGACTTTGGAGAAAAAGCGAGATAGCCATTTACTAAGAAAAAAATTTAAACAGAAATCATCAAAAAAGACTATTTTCAAAATGTTTTCAAGCTGGTGTACAGGACCATTTTCCTACAATAAAAACAATTTCATGCTCCAGCATGATTTCCAGAATATTACACGTCCACTGGCAGTCTCAGTGCCTGATGATTGAGAACAATTTGTTTCTGGACATTTCACTTCAAAACAGAGTAGAAGCAACTGGCTTCCTCCTTCCCCATTTCCCCTCTCCCTGGCCAATACAGGTAGGCATTATAAAGAAGTTGAATTACCAAATGGGTCAAAATTTTCCAAGTCTTAGGAACTAAATATTACTTTTAACAATCAAGATATTATTTTTCTTTTCTATCTGAATTAATTTAACAAATGTCATGAAATAGATGAGGCTCCTAGCTAGAGCCCCAAAACAGTAGGCATTCCATAGATATTTGTTGAATTAATAAGTGTCCATCACTTACTCCATGAAGCCTTCTCATTTCCTCTAGTAGAATTAATCCCTTCCTCCTCTGTGTTCTGACAGCATTTTTGCACACATTTTATAGCATTGTCATATCCTGATTTTTTTGCTATATTTAGGGAAAGTCTCTCTTGCTCTTGCCTTAATGGCAGGAACTGGGCCACATTCAATCTGTATCCCACATTTTGTTCTACACAGAGCATACCTCAATATTAATGTTTTGCTGACTTTGATGACCTACTTTACAAGGACTGATCAGAATGGCCTGGGCAATTGATTAGCCACAGAGGATCAAACCAGCAGGCATGCCACAACATTGGTGTTTGAGGACAGTGATAACACTCTGTCTTGACAAGGAAGATGGACTCAATTCTGCTAAATGCCCGTGGCAATGAGGTACATAGCACACTGCATTGCACGCTGTCTCATTTTGGCATTGCTGTCCTCTCCCTGCCATTGCAAGCAGCATGACACTGTCAGGCTAGAATCCATGGTTGCCACGATGGCAGTGTGCTCGGGTTGAAAGGAAAGAAGCAAATGGCCATTCGAGCTAAGCCCAGATCACTGACGGCAGGAAAACTGTACTGAGTTGCCAAAGCTGCTTAGTCCTGACCTGTGATGCAGACAGTTGCTCCTCCAGGCGAATTGAGGAAAGGTTGAATGACCATTTATTTCTTGCCTCCCTGCATAGTCATTCTCGTGTCTTTGCCCATGGTTTCACTCATGAGGAGCGATAAAACGTGGTGGTTAGAGGGTGAACTCCGGAGCCAGGAGGACTGGATTTGAATCCCAGCTCCACCATTTTCAAGTTGTGTTCCCTTAAGCAGTTTTGTTAACATGATTAATTTCCTCTGCATAAAAATGGGGGTTATGATAGTATTCAGATCACAAAGTCGGTGTGAAGGTTAAATAAATAAGTACCTGGAAAGCATTTGGAATAGAGTATGATGCAGAATAATCACCTAGTTGATGCCTAGTCAGTGCCCTACACAGAGGGCATTGTGTGAGGCACGATGAGGTGTCTAGGATTTACCCTGAGTGCATCTGGAGCCCGCAGAGAAACTGAAGCAGGAGAATGATGTCATCTGATTTATTCCTTCAATATTGCTCTGACTACTTGGAGGAGCTGGGTTGAAGGAAAACATTGGGAATGTGGGGAAGACCTGGGAGGCTACCTTTCCAACAGACCTGGAAAGAAATGATGATGGTTAGAGCAGGTGACGGCTTGCTCTAGACAGAGTGAGCAGCAGCAGCTATATTTTGGGGTGGAACAATGAGATGTGCTGAGAGAGTATGTGTGGGAGGTGAAGGAATCGAAGAAATGCATAAGGATTCTAGGTTTCCAGCTTTAGTCATAGAAGCTTGATGATGTCATTTACTGAAATAGAGAAAACTGCAGGAGGAACACATTTTGGAAGGGAAATCAAACTTTCCTTAGGGAATTGTAAGGCTCAGATATCTATGAGCAGTCCAAACAGAACTTTGAAATAGCCTGGATTGTAAACCTGGAACTCATATGAAATATCTATACAGAGACATAAAGTTACATCAGCATAGAGATATTTAAAGCCACAGACAACAATGACATTTGCTATGGCATGGGGTCTCCATAAAAGAGAAAAGAGGGTAGAGTCCTAAATTACTCCAAAATCTCCAGGTCAGAGGAAGCAGAAGTGTCAAGTTTTTGCCTAAGGAGAGCAAGCAGGGCCATAGGAGGAAACCTGAGGAGCATGTGGCGTCACAGAATCTGAGAGACGAGAACGTACTAAGAAGAATAAAGTGGTCAGGTGTGTCAAAGACTGCTGGGTGGTCTAGTAAGGTGGCGACAGAAAACTGGAAAACTGGTTATTGGATTTGGTGAGAGGGAGGTCTGCCTGACTTGGACAACAATGCTTTTTGATATAGTGTTGGACTCTAAAGGCCAACTGGAAAAGAGTAAAAACATAAGTGCTACTGACGAAATGGAGACTTTGTGAGAAGTTTTATGTTGAAGGGGAAGAGTGAAACACAAGAGAATGAAGAGAAAGATTCCACTTCTGATGTTTTGAAGCTTGACCACGTTCAACACCACCCTTCCCGTGAAGAAAGCCCAGGCGCTCCCTCCCGTGGCGCAGGTGGGAAAGGTCAAACCACACACACCTCAGTCAGCAAGCAAGCTCCCATCCCCACTGACCCTGACCCTCGACCAAGCCAATCAAAGCCAAAGCCACCAACCCTGCTTTGCACTTGCGTCACTTCAGATTGAACCTGCTGCACCTGAGCCCTTCTCCCTGGGGAATCCTTTTGTTGTTTATCATGCAAACAATAAACTTTACTCCATATCTTACTAATGCCTATGTGCCATTTGTGCCAACATCCGTGTAGTTTCCTGGAAGGGGCTGCCCAGTATCCAGCAGAGAACACTAAAGACTCAAATAAAATACAGACAGCAGCAGGATGTGGGGTCAAGGGGCAATTAGGCATTCTGCTCTTATGGGAGTTGGGGCAGAAAACATGTTTTTATGCTGATAGAAAATATCCAATAGAGGGTAAGCGATTAGTGAAACAGGAGGATGAGGGCATTCTGCAGAAGCAAATTACTTGAGTGTTACAGAGGAGGAAGGTCCAGAAGACAAGAGCAGAGGCTGGCCATTGGTAGGAAGAGAGGTTCTTCCTCCATCATAACAGAAGAGAAGAGGGAAGATGAGGTTTCAACTCAAATATCCCAGACTTAAGCCACGTATATGAATGCAGCAGCAATGATGTAGAAAGCACCAAGTGATTGGGTCTACAGGAAGTTGGAGAGAAAATGTATAGAAGTTTAAAAAGTGCAACCTATCTATGGGCCAACAAATTATAAACCCTGGGGCTGCACACTGTACCCCAGAATTGGTAGGATCCCCCTTTTGATCCCTCTGAATTATTCCTGTCTTTCACTTCCCCTAAAAACATGAGACTAGTTAGAAGAAGACCATACATATGATTATTCAATAGCAGCTTCGCAATGGTTTTCCAGACTCCCACTGCAAGCCCTCAAGCTGCACTTTTATCTTCACCCTCGGAAGGATTTGTTACTAAGAGATTACAGGAATTCAGTGATAACCACAAATAATGACGATTTCAATTTTCATTTTTCTCTATTTCATTTTTTTAGTATTTTTCAAACCGTTTTAACAGTCGTCTAGATATCTAAAGGTAAACTCTTCGTTATTGACTCCATATACATTTTTTTCCTTGAGATTCATGAACTACATTTTCAAACTAGGAAAGCAATTCCCTTGGGAACCAGCATGCTGAATAGAAATGAGTATATTTCCACAGAAATGGACTCATTACTCTGCCAGTATTGCATAGAGCCTTATGAATAATTGTTATAAAACAAAGGGGTCTTCTAGGAGGGAACCTTTTGCATTTATCTTATATTTTTGTACTGCAAACAATTTACCCACTTGCATTTATTTGCTTTGGTGTTAAGTTTGCTATTTTCCTTCTGCTCAAAAGGCAGGCAAAGTCTAAAATTTGGAAATGTCAAGGGAATTGGAAAAATATACTAGTATAAACTATATTAACCATATAAAATCAATAGCCCTTATAGTTCTTAAATTTCTGGATTTTTTTTCATTCCAAAATGTAATCTAAATAACAACAAAATAAGTATTGAACTGAGAAAAAGAAAACAGACATTTTTATGTCTGCTATGTGGCGGGCACTAGGTTTGGCGCGTTATAGGCATCACCCCTTTTGAAGTTGGTAATGTCTATACAGATGAGAAAGCTGAAGTTCAGAGAGTTTAAGTAATTTTTCCAAAATCAAAAAACTAAGAAATGGCAAAGCCACACTGTAAATACAGGCCTCATTTTGAAATTTCTCCTATTGCTGCTTCCCAAAATAGAGGTTAAAGGAAAGGTGAAAGATTCCCATTAAACTCAAAAACTCATAACATCAAGTAATTTTAGACATTTGACATTTGATGATTGGCAATGACAGAGTTTTCTCCTTTTAAATCGCTAGAATTTGATGTGGCTAATATTCATGTCGCAGTCATGAATCTTTAACTGTGGTGATTAATCAACATTTCTTTCCTTCAATCTGGATACTGCCTTTATATTTGCATGGTCAGAAACTAGGAGTTAAACCAAAGCAGGGACGGAAGGTGATAGGAATCCCCAAATATCGCTCTCTGCGAGTAGACAGCACTGCCTACACTCCAAATCAGCAGCACCAGTGTTTAACAGTACAGAGATTCCAGCCCTCTAGGAAGTCGATTTTTAAAAGAGTCTAGAAAGGGCAGTTTGTTTAAATCGACACACTATCTTCAAATTGAGAACAAAGTAAAGCAATCTCACGCCATTATTTTAAAGAGGAACACTCAGATCTGTGCCCACACTGACTGACGCACAACAAAATGGCAATACAATCCTTCCACTTGTCTATTTTTAACTGACCACACAGCACTGTTTCTTTAGTTTATCTTAGAATTTAGACAAGACGGATACGCTGAGTTATGTAGCAGGAACAAATAACCTAAACATTTCCGTGGCTTACTGCAGCAAAAATGTTTCTACCCCATGTTGCATGTCCATTGCAAATGGGCATTTGGGGCTAATGGCACAGCTTTGTCCATCAGCCTGATGGAGGGGAACAACATAACAAATCATAGATGAGCTCTCAAGAATTCTACCCAGGACTCGTACCCATTATTTCTTATTTTAATATCCAAAGTAATTCATGTGACCACATTTAACTTCAAAAGAGCAGGGATGTGCCGTTTTGAAATGGGGGCAGGGAAAAATTCTACAATACTTGGTAGAAATCACAGCAACCTCACTATAATTATTTCTAATCCCTCAAACATTCTGTTTGTTCCTGGGAAGAAAGACAATGAGAGACAGAATATCAGAAGTTAAAAATTCAATCAGCAAACTAAAGATAAAAAATTGTTTAAAGTCCACTTAGAATGTGTAAGGTTAGGCCATAAATTTTAGGAACGGGATGCATGTACAAAGGAAGGGGGAGAACATTCCACTTGAGAATGGATCGTTGAGAACTCAAAATGAATTGTTTCACAGAAAAAAAAAAAAGATGATACATGGTGTTTGTGTTCCTGTATTGATCCACGAGTCTTCATTTAACCCATAGGTGAAAGAAAATTAGAACTACAAAGAGTGTTTGCCTTGAGATTGAGAATCCAGGAGCAGGAAACATTGCAGTTAAATTAAAAAGTAAAAGGAGTTAGAAAAGGGAAAGCTTCCATTCCTGTCTTTAATACATAGGCCTGATCCTAAGCAACATTTTTAATAACTAAGGTTGGCTCTGGTTCCTTACCCGGGGACCACCAGATACCATTGTTCTCACACAGTCATGAACAACATACAGTCCTCTCTTCAGGACTCTTTTTATCCCAAATATTGTGCTTAGATCCAAATTTATTTTCTCCCTCATCCAGTACCAATTTCCTGTATTTTGGTGCACTGACCTTAGCTAACGGTTAAGTGAAAAATTGAGGTTAGTAGAAAGCGAACCCAGATAAGTATGAGGGCATATGAGTTCTAGCCCCAGCTCCAGAAATACATTTCTCAGGCTACAATTTTGTGATACATTTTATGAGTTTATTAATCCATACTGCAGAAAAGAAAATATAGTAATAAGAGCTGTCACAGAATCAAATGAAATAATAGGAACAAATCTTTCAAAATTCTTAAAGTGGTATAGATGATGATGATAATAACAATATAGAAAGTAATCAGATTGAGACAATGTATAACGTTTGAAAAACTGACTTTTCTACAATCCAAACTGGAATGCTTGCATCTTCAAAGGTGAAAGCTTATTATCACAATTCCATGTTACTTTCTTGAAAGCAGAGATGGTTTCTTCTGTCTCCGTCAGTCATGGTATATATCATATACTCCATAAATGCTGCATTGCTTTGAAGCATAAAGAACAGCATAAATTAAAGCATAGAATATAGCCTGTGGAACAGAAAGAAGAAAACTATCCTGAAAGGGACAAAAGAAAGGTGCATCTGGAAAGAGAGTGGAGATCCAGTTTCACAGGGTTTGAGGATGGGTCCATGTTATTAGGGGCCTTAACACAGAAATAGGAAGATAGAATTTGTAGAGCAAGACAACAGCCAGGAGCTGTTCTAATATCCAGCCACAGCAATTACACACAAAAGCCATGGAAGCTGATGTCCCAAAATAATGAACCTGTCAGGAAGGTAACTTTTTACCACATCTTTAGGCTTTTCTTAGTAAACAATTAACAAGTTTCTAAATAGCTAAGTTTTCAACATTCCTATATGAGGGGATCTCCCCTTTTATCCTAGTATTTACTTTTCTTTCCTGGTATATATATATATATATATATATATATATATATATATATATATATACACACACACACATATATATACATATACATATATATGTGCGTGTGTGTGTGTGTACACACATACGTTTCAAGAAAGTAACATGGTTGTGATAATAAGCTTTCATTTGTAAAGGTGCAAGGAAAGATATATATAGATATAGATTAGACATAGATAGATATAGATTTTTATCTTGCTACACAATTCCCTGTACTGCTTGAAACTCAGTTGGTTACTATGTTGGCTGAGTACCTTGTTCTGAGATGCTTTATATAAACACTGATTACATATTCACAGAATGAATTAGGAGCTTTGAACGAAGTGTTTGATAGGTAGCAAAGGAAGTATAAAGAAATGTCAGTGCAGCACTTGCCAATCAAAGACAGGATTAATTACCACTAATATGGACGTCCTAATGAGACAGGTTGATTAATAGGACAGAGATATGGAATATTCCTAGTCCTTCACTTGTCTTGTCCTCTAAATAAAAATAAAACCTCTTCTTACAGAATTCCACTTAATCAGGCAAACTGAACAAACAGAACCTCGGTGACCCCCAGAAAGAGCTTTCCATTTCATGACAGAATTGATTAAAAGACACTTTGTTCCTAGCTCTAAGTTGAGAGGAAAGAGTAAGCTTAGAGAGGGGTTATTTCTCTCAATGAAGTTTTTAAAGTACCATATTTGTGATAGGTTTAAATCATATTCTAGGTCAAAGTATATTCTTTATGTGTGTGTGTCACCATAAGAAAGTCTATAATGCAGGCCCTATATTATTTTCCTGATATTATCTTATATATTAATGTTATTTCTGTAATGAGCTTCTATTCTGCATATACTTAGAAATCAGAAACTGGATAAAAACATATAATGTGATCTCGTATCATTTATTTCCAATCAGCACTTAGCCCAGCAGAAATCACTTTTGAAAATAAATGTTGGGCCAGTCCAGCTGAGTAACAAAGAATGGTGATTTCAACATTTAACTCTTAATTATCCCCCTAGCAAATGAGGTCAAGGAAGTTGTAAGCAACAAAATCAAGGAAGATGATACATTTCTTGACTTCGCCTCACCATGTCTTCATCCAGCCTAACCAAATGGAAATTCAAGAAAGATTTTGGCTACAGTGAAACTAGAAGGAAAAAACAACAACAACAACAACAACAAAAACTATTTTCCTTTATGTCACCGAAGCTGATCAAAAACTAAACACTGGTCCTGATTCCACTCTGCCCTTTCTTTCTATCCTCAGTCCTGGCCTAAATGGATCTCCATAGACTTTGTCTGGTCTGAGTACTCTGTGACTTAGAAAAATTCACAGGGTAGCAGATAAAATTTTCTAAAAGTTTTGCCACAGCAGTATTTGCATATATCCACATTCTCCTCCAAAACCTTGCCACTCCTCATTCAGACTATTTTCTATCCCCTTGACTGACTTGACTAAAAGAAGGATACCACGCAGTTTTAGAGGATAACTCATAGAAGATAATATGGCTTCCGTCTGGCCTCCTCTCTCAGAATGCTTGCTCTCTCAACCCAGCCACCATGCTGAGGGGAGGCCAGATGAACGCACACAGAGAGGCCCCTACGGAGAGCAACTGAGGCTTCTGACTGGCTGCCACACTGAGTGAGCCTGGAAGCAGTTGTTCAGCTGCAGTCAAGCCTTCGGATGATCACAAACTACTTGTCATCCTGACTGCAACCTCGTGAGAGAGCCTGAACCAGCACCACCCAGCAACATTTGCTGGTTTTAGCCACTAAATTTTGGAGTAATTTGCTATGCGGCAATAGATAACTAATGCATCTTCCCATTCAGGTTACACGAATGGAGACGATGACTTTTTGACCATGCACATAAGACATATTAAAACATGGTAAGCTACGAAATTTCAGTTACAAGATGCATAAGTTCTGGAGACTTAATGTACATCATGGTAACTATAGTTAGTACTGATGTATTGTCTACTTGAAATTTGCCAAGAGAGTAGATCTCAATTATTCTAACCGCACCCTCCAATAGTAACTATGCTAGGTGACGTTAATTAGCTTCATCATGGTAATTCATTTCATAATGTATGTGTGTGTGTATATATATATATATATATCAAAACATCACATTTGATATCTTATATATAATTTTCATTTGTCAATCATACGGAGATAAAGCTGGAGAGGGAAACATGGCATGGTACCTGCTCAGTGACAGCATTAACAATAAAGGCGGACTGCATATGACATGGAACAAACCAGGGAGAAGGAAGTCTCCTTATGAGCAGGAAAAAAGTATTTCCAAAGGAGATCAGAAACAAAACATAGGAAAGGGAAAGACCCAGAGAAGGTGGTGAAGGAGGAAAAAATCAGCAATTAAAGAAAAGAAAGGAACTGTGGTTTTCATGGCATATTTTAAGTAACTCAGGGAGCTGAGGGCAACTGAAGTTAAACCAGTTGCCTGTGGCTGGTATTAATAAAAGCCCTTAAAATGATACCTGTGTCCATAGATCCTTCTTCACGAGGCTCCCAACAAAGCCATTCTGGAAAGAAAGCCAGAAAACACTCTGCCTTTTCAATTACCATGAGTGAGTGAAGCAAAGGACATTCAAAAATCAGTATCTTGGCCGGGCGCGGTGGCTCACACCTGTAATCCTAGCACTTTGGGAGGCCGAGGCGGGCGGATCGCTCAAGGTCAGGAGTTCGAAACCAGCCTGAGCGAGACCCCGTCTCTACCAAAAATAGAAAGAAATTAATTGACCAACTAAAAATATATATACAAAAAATTAGCCGGGCATGGTGGCGCATGCCTGTAGTCCCAGCTACTCGGGAGGCTGAGGCAGGAGGATCGCTGAGCCCAGGAGATTGAGGTTGCTGTGAGCCAGGCTGACGCCACGGCGCTCACTCTAGCCTGGGCGACAAAGCGAGACTCTGTCTCAAAAAAAAAAAAAAAAAAAATCAATATCTTGGCAGCATGGGACAAATCACTTTGCATACTTATGGCACTTCTGTTTTGTTCTGTTTAATGACATGTATGAAAACCCTATGACATGAATGCCAACAAAAGTGTAGAAGAGGCTTCACCCTTATTTCAAATGCTCTCACAGGGTCTCTGACCATGGGCAAACCACAGCAAAGATTTTTTGTGACAATCCTGGGTTCCATTGTAAATAACAAGCAACTTCAGAGTGAAATAAAAGAAATGTTGATGACATATTTTAGACTTTCTTAAGACATATATTTCAGAATTCAGAACTTCTTAGATGTTAAAAATGTAATCTGTGTAATGGCACATGTATTAAGTACCCCCAAATCAACCATGAGAATATTTCCTCAGAAAAATGAACAAATATTCACACTAAATGACCTTAAATCTGTTCAGCTTGATGTTTTTTCCAAATATGTGTTAGCACCAAAGATATCAAAAATATTTTAATGTTCAGAGCTTATGTTTTGAACTTAAAGATAAGGGATTATGGACTATAATGAGACTAATATCTATCATTTATCAGTCTTAGTTTTTACAAATCAGTGTGTTAATCTGATTTGATCCTTCCATCTACTCTGGGAAAATGTTAAAACTGAAGACCATAGAGACCATAGAGTAACACTCCTAAGATCAAAGACTACTAAGTGGGTAGATTTAGGATTCCATCTTGAGCCAGACTTCAAATCCTCTGCCTTTAACCACCCTACTATATTACAAGAGATGCAAGGCTTGTTGGTTTTGAATTTTTATTTTTATTTTATTGTGTGTTGGATTTTTTGTTTATTTCTTTTACTAGAAATAATAGCAATGTTAAATAATTTGGAAGAAATTACTTATAACTTACCATCCTGACACAGATTATCATCTTCATTTATCTTGTTATTGGCCATATATCAGGATATACCCCTACCCTCCAGGAAGAGCTACAGAAAGCAGAAAATTCACTTGGGGGGGGGGGCAGGTGTACACAGGAATAGGAAAGGTAACCATAATTGGAGATTGACAAAAAGAAACAGCTAGAGAGGAATGGACATCATTCCCCCTACCTTTTAAAATGATGAATATGTAAAGAAGAATAAAGTTGTTAAGAAGCAGTGAGTAGAATGGTAATATGTGTAGTAGAGAGTTAGAATGTTAAGAAGCAGTAGAATGGTAGAATGGTAGTATGTAGAGAGTAGAATGTTAAGAAGTAGAGAGTAGAATGGTAATTACCAGAAGCTTAGGGATGGGAGAACTGAGGAGATGTTGGCCAAAGTACCTAAAATTTCAGTAAGAAAGGAGGAATGAGTTAGAAATCTGTTGCAGATCATGGTAGCTACAGTTAATAACAATATATTGTATACTTGCAAATTGCTAAAAGAATAGATTTTAAGTGTTCTCACCACAAAACAAAGTATGTGAGGTAATGTATATGTTAATTAGCTTGATTTAGCCATTCTATAATGTATACATATATCGAAACATCATGTTGTACACCATAAATATATATACAATTTTCATTCGCCAATTAAAAAAGGAAGAGTAGACAGTGACAGAACCCCCAAAAGAGGTTTCCTTTGCAAACATTAAGGATTATTTTAGGCAGAAATTTAAATTCTCCAGATGGCATAGGAGCAGAATCAAATTTAAAAAAAAAAAATGACACCAAAGGACCAATCAGTAAAGACCCAAGAAAGAGTCTCCAGCCAGAGGATTTCTGGGAGGACTAGTCATATCAGAGCACAGAGCCAAAGTAATCTAGTAGGATACTAACTGTGGGACTCCAGCAGAGCCGGTCATCATGCAAAGTTATGCACCATACAACTGCATGATATAATAGGGGTTGATTTCCATCCAAGAAGCCTCTTTCTAAAACATTGTCTTAGGACTATTGGTAAGTTGGGAATCAAGGGGCTGTCCAGCACTGCTCACTGTCACAAGAGCTGGGCGAGGCCCCAAATGAAGTAAATTGTGTTACTCCCTTCCAAATCTAGCTCTGCAGCAAACCAGTTCATAATAGCAACATCTTTCACACTAAGACCACCCATTCAAGAAACCTAAAGCCATCTTAAACATCTGCATTCTACCTTTTAGGAAAAGCAAATGTATACCTTAATTTGAAGCTTCCCAATGAATAAACCATCATGTGGGTAGTAATTCGATGTACATGTATAGATGCTCAAAGTAATAAATACATTAGTTCAGGAATTGGGATACCACTAATCAAGAAGATAAAGTAAGCTCTTAAACATTTTTAAACACAAAAGCAATAATCAAACTATCCTATTTTCCCCTAATCAACTATTCCCACGTACAGAAGAAGCACTAAGATCAGCAATCAGTTGTTAAATATTAGAAACCAGTTCCTCGCAAATTCATGAGTCAGAGGCAGAGCCATAGATAACTGTGGATAATGACCTTCTGTTAAATAAGATTTTTAAGGCTGTGTCAGCACATCAGAGTAAGGGTGGAGTCTGAGCTTTTCTATAAGATAAAGATGGTTGAAATTCATATCTGTTTAGAGAAAATTAAATTTAGTTTAATTTGTTTATGGGCATTAATTCCTTTAAACAGTGCAGAGTATCTGACTTGAAACAAATTATTATTGAGAGACAAAAAAACAAGTGCCTAATTCATGAATTTGCTGATTATTTTTTACTTTCTGTAGACATTAGCTGCATTACGGCTACAGACCTGACATTATAATTTCCTGGAGATAATAAATGTGATGTTCCTGACATAATATTATCAAATACCTCATTCCCAGCAATGCTTGGAATGGAGTTCCATGCTGAAAAGAGTGTGTCGTTTTAGGGCTAATAAGCTGATACTAAATCTCTCTTTTGCCCTTCCACAAGGACAATCTGTTAAAAATATAATGCACAGGTTTTCACTCAAAAATTGAAATATGGAGTAGGAAATGCTAGTATTTCTCTTCTGGAGTTTAATCATTCAAATCCTTCCCATATATCCCTTCATTTACATGGCAAGTCCTAATTGTCCTCTAACATCCAGTCCCAATGTCCTCTCCTTCTGGAGCCCTTCCCAGACTCTGCCATACAGAGTGTGGCTCTCTTCTTGTTGTCCCCATGGGATTCTGAAAAAAAAAAAAGTGCTTATTTTATTATTATTTATCCTTTACATGTTATTCTTCCATTATTAAAGTATAGGCTTGTCATGGGCAGAATGTATGCTTTCCTTATCATTTCTACAGCCACAATGATGCCTGGAATATATTAAGTTCTCAGCATAAGTGTGTTATATGATGAATATATGATGGGGGACATAATTAACCACCTTCTCTTTACCTAGCACTGTGCTCAGCACTTTGTTACATTATCTCATTTATTCCTCCCCTCGACACTGAGCCTATCATCATACCCATTGGGTCAAAGAGGAAATCAGGCCCACCTGCGTTGTTAATAGCTTGCCTGAGCTCTCATAGCTAGTAATAGAAGAAGTATCAAACCAAGATTATCTGCTACCAAGATTTCTCCACCACAGCAGTGGGCAGTGGGCATGTTTGCAGGGAGCCTTCAATGGGATCAAACAATGCTTGGACTATTTTACTTCCACAAAACTAAATGCAGCAGTGCAGGAGACAAATGAATGATGCAGATTCAGTGGAGTAAAATTTGTAAGAATCTGGTGCAAGTATAAATATTCTGAGGGGTATAACTGCACACTTCCAAGTGACTATGAATTAAATAAATAAAATATTATGCTGTCTAGATGAAGAAGAGTGAACATGTATTTCTAGGAATATTCCTCATCTCTCCTTTTTTTGACATTATATGTAATGTCAAATAATATCATATATTTGTGGCTTTCTTCTTTAATATCTGTCTCCACCTCACAACCAGACATCTATATTAGATCAGAGCATGTTGTCTTACACTAAATTATATCTTCCCAAATACATCATGGTTGCCAACAGGGAATAACAGCTTAGGAAGTATTTGTGGGGAAAGATGGATTGACGAACAAATGCAGGTATAACAACAATACATTTATCTATAGGTCATATTTAGTCCATAGCACAACAATGTATCATGTGCTTGAACTAGATCATCTCAGAAACAATTTTAGCCATATTTTCACACCCACCCTTTCTTGAGCACCTACATCTAGAAATGGCACTCATTGTGTATCATCTCTAATTATCACAACAGCCTGTAAAATATATGTCCATGGCCCTCTGTGAATGAGGAAGCTAAGGATCAGAGGCATTGACTGTAAGATCATGCAATGAACAGACAATGAAACATGGACTTTAACCAAAGTCCATATGACTCCAGGCCTCATACACTGTCTATGAAACCCCTCAGCATCTCGTGAACCACATGGAAATTGTTACACAATCTGATAAGAAAAGGAATGAAAATCTTTGTAGTATAGTGTTAGCAATTTACCAAGGAAATAATTGTTACTACAGTGGGCATTTGAGGGTTATTTTTTTCTGACAGAGACAGTAAGGAAGTGGTAGAGAGAAAATATACAAGAGATCTAGGGCCTGTCATTTTGAACTGACAACAAAGTTAATTGCTGCTCTTAACAACCCTGGCATTATTGGGATTGTTTTTGAAGTTATAAAAAGTCCTGGTAGTCACAAATTTTTTTGTTCATTCCAATGATCCCAGCTCAACCTGGTTGATGGAGATAATTCAAAGGAAATCAAATTTTGACCATGATCTATGAAACATGCATCTCAATTACAAATATGCATTTAAAGCTATGAAGGAAAAAACACATTTTACAGTGAGGTGATCTGCTGAAAACAAGTCAAAAAGTTTAAAGTAACAAAATTTTAAATAAAATGATTAGACTACTTATATAAAAGTTTGTTGCTAAGCAACCACATCAATGGAATATTTCAATTATGATTTGAAGTTCTCGAGCTCCCCTTAGCAGTAACAAAAATAGACATTCCATAGCTAATGAAATCATTTTCTCATAAAATATGGAAACCTGAGACTAATCCTCTGAAACAAGGTGTCCTAAAAACATGGCAACACATTATTAAAACATAAAGTAGGGGCCTGGTAACTATAATTTGTTATTTTCCATTGTACATTGACTTTTTTCCACCAAAAACAAGCTCTTGTGTAGTCTACTATGTTTTTTAACATCCAGTAAAATAATTGGATATATATTTCCTTTTGGAAATCATAACTGTAGTCATTAAGCAGGTGAGTGATGAGGTAGTTATACAACCTCCAAAGCTTCACATTTCTCTTTAAAGCACAAATTACTCATCTTCAGATTTTAAGATCTGCATTATTTTAGTATGAAATATGAACAAATTAGGATGCTTTACTATTAATTGCCTGTGATAAACTGTGAAATCGTTTTTTACATTTGAATGTATGTGTTTCCTTCTTTCACTCCTCCGGTTGGGAGCTGGCCATCATTAAAATTGCATAGTAGCAGCTGGGCTTAACAATGTCGTGTGAGGTTATCAGTTCATTCCAGCCTCTCCCAGTCAGACTATAACTGAAACAATCCCCAGCAAATGATTTTTTATTCTTTTCTTAACAAATGTCTTTAAAAATAGATGAAATGTTATCTTCTTATAACCAGTTTCAGAAACTAATATTTAGATTAAAACATGCAAAGTAATTTTTTAATCTATTTTAGCTTAAGATCTCTGGGCAGTAGGTGCTGAGTGAGGATTCTAGTGCAGGTGGTTAATGCTGAAGGTGATCTTATAAAGCACAGGTAGAAGAGAGGAAAAGTGAGGCAAAAAACAGATGAGCTTATGAAGGTGTATTCAAGCAATGTCCCACATCAGGCAACTTAAACTTAATTCTGCTGGAGAAGTCTAGGAAATGGGGTATAACACATGCCTTCAAGCTATCTCACAGAGGAGCCAGGGGCCACATCTGTGCCCAATAAATTAACACACGCATGGAGCTATCTCACAAATGCACCATCTCCTTTGGAGGAGCAAAGGCTTTAATTTCCTGAGACTTCTTGCAAGCCACGTGAGCAGAGGAAGACTTCAGAGAAAGAGATACAAGTTGTGAAAATTGGATATCAATGACAATGTGCACCAATATGGTGAGGCACCTTGGGCATGGGATGGATTTTATGTTTCTGGGAGCATTTATAAGTCAATAACCAATAGGAATTAGAGATTAAACCCATCAGTATTTTTGCCATTCGGTGGGATAACTCTAAGGCATGTGCTGCATTGTTGTTCAGAGTTCCCAGAGGGACTGAGTTATCTATGACCCCAGCCATAACCTGTTTGATGTCACCTGTCTGGGCTTTATTCTCTTACTTGTCTCACTTCCCCTGCTGGAATCACCTCCCAAATAAAGTAATTGCATTCACATCCTTATCTCAGAGACTACTTCTGGGGAAAATCAACCAAAGATATTAGAAAATTATTTTAATTTGTAACCAAAATTTTTTCAAAATAACCATTTTGCAGCAGAGATGGCGAATAAGGGGCAAGATTGATTTCCACATCCAGCATAAAAGTAAAACTGGTTTCCTCCTTTGTTTTCTTTTCTAAAATATTCTATCTAGATTAGTCATCTAACTTCTTCAGCGTCATAACTCTTCTCATGCTGAATACCCAAATTCGACAATTGGACAATAGCATATGAAAGTCATTTTCTTGGCATCTCCAAAAAGATCATTCTACCTCTCTCAGAGCCTATCAAGAGTACAGTAATTTTCTCACCTGGGCATCTCCAGGAGACTTGTACCAAAAGCTGAGAGGTTTTTCTCCCTCTTACTACAATGCCTCAGCTTTGGCTGAGGTACCAAGCGTTGAGCACTTACCACACACTCTCTCTTTAAATCCTCACAAAAACCTTGTATCTTCTGTTATTATCCTCACGCTTAAGATATTGAAACTGAAGTCAAAGGGGTTTAGCAACTAAGCCCCAGACCATGAAGGGTGGCATCAGGACACAGGTCTTAGTCTCTCCGACACTGAAGCCTATACATTTAGTAGCTGCACTGTGTGCTTCCTTCACCTTTGCCCTTCAGTACGGTGTCTTCACCTTGATAGGCACCTGTCATGGTGAACATTGATGGAACAATCTCCTTGGGTGGACTGATGAGCAGCAAAGCTCACTGAATCATTCTTACCAGGAATGACGAAATCTAAATGAGCCCAATTCCTCAACCTGTCACACTGGTTTGTCTTACCTTAATTTAGAGGGAGAAACGTTCATGATCAGCCAAATGGCTCATTTCACTTCCACTGACAGAATGGCCCACACTTCAAACAAAAATGCTGTAATAATGCATTTTTGCAAAATGGAAAAAAATACTGAAAAAAAATGCAATACCAAAGATACTGAATAGGTACTTGATTAGTCAAACAATTAACAATAGTGATGATAATATTCACAATAATAGGTAGCTCACAGGTATATGGAGGTCACTATAGGATAGGCACTACAGTTAGTGTGTTTGTGCATGATCTGATTTAATTCTTGAAACAGTCGTAAAAAGTAGAAATTACTATCATCATCCCCATTCTACAAATGAGGAAACGTAGGCTCAGAGAGGTTAACTAATTTGTACAAAGCCACATAACTAAATGTGGTATAGAAATTAAGTAAACTCAAATCATGGTGTACTTGACTCCCAGACCCAAGCTCATCATTGCTCTCTTCCATCAATGAAATTTCCTATTACAGATTAATTTGGAACTAATGATGAGAAATTACCTTTAAAAAATTTTAATAGTAGAGAACGAAGCTTAGTTTGCTCTATAAATTAAAACCAGACTGTAAAACTTACCTGTGGATATTAAAGGAAGACTGGAAATTAGGCTTGCCTGTCACATCAATGAATGCAAATAGCTGCCAATTTGGTTTGGCACCTGTCTTAGTCCACTTGCTGCTAGAACAGAGTACCATGGACTGGGTGGCTTATAAAAGATATTTATTTCTCACACCTATGGAGGCTAGGAAGTCCAAGATCAAGGTGCCAGCAGATTTGATGTCTTGTGAGCACCCACATTCTGATTCATAGATAGCGGTTTTCTCACTGTATCCTTGCATAGCAGAAATGACGAGGCAGCTCTTTGGGACTTCTTTTATAAGAGAACTAATCCCATTTATAAGGACCCCACCTTCATGACCTAATCACCTCTCAAAGACCTCACCTTCAAATACCATCACATTATGGATTAGGTTTCAACACTTGAATTTTGGAGTAAAGGGACACAAACATTCAATCTCTACCAGCACCTAAACACAATTATTAAAAGTCAGGTTTAGCTGGCTATATTATCAAAGGCAGTTGGCATTGGTCCAGAACAATAATCTAAATGTCAAGTTTCTCTCAAAATAGTTGATGTTGGTCTATCAAGAATTATTTAGTCTAAATATCACAAAGAAGCTGTGCATACAAAGTCTGTCAGTAGAAGAAAAGTTTCTCAAAGATCAGCTAATGAAATAGAAAACTTTTTAATATAAAGCAAACATTCCATTAGTAGTTTTTACCTTTTATATTTATATCAAAGTAAAAGGAGAAGGGTAGGTAGGAGACCAAAGAATATTAGAATACAGTACTGATTTTATCTTATTTTTTACTTGATGTTCCTTTGCTCTGTTCTTGGTTTCCTCCTTCACTGTTCCTTTCTACCTTGGGAAGCAGAAAGTAGAAGACCACATAGCTCACCCTCCACATCATGGATGAGTGATGGAAAAGTCAAAACTTTTGTATTTGGCTTAGCAGGAAAAATGTTCTAGATATACCTTCTCAAAGTTAAGACACAATGCTATGGCTAGGCTACATCCATCACATCTTAAAATTCTCTCCTGGGAGAAAGTAACATCCTTCTCATTTAGAAATGTAGCATAAACATTTCCATTTCTATGAGGAACCTAGAAGAAAATAAGTCAAGTTAGTAAATGGCACGTAAAAGTTTTCCAATATCCTAAAGTGTTACACGCAGTACTCTTTTCATCCATCACATTGATAAAGCCTTTTATTACTAGGTACATGAGGAAAGTTGTTTTGTGTAACTGATTAAAACTATATTTTCCCCAGCTAAGAAACTTTACAGGCTGTCTGCAGGTGGGATAACAGATCGCATTTGTTAATCCACTCATTTCAGGCAGAAGCTTCAAATGGCATGTCCTAATTTTAATATACTTCATAAATTTTCTCTCCTCCCTAAACCTTCTGTGTTGAATGTGCCTGTTTCTCTCAACCAATTTTGCCTCTTCAATATACATCACCTACTATTTCTCCCTCTGAATAATCTTTCTACTGCTTGTCAAAGAACCATCCTTCTCCGAGCTTTCCCAAATAAGTCCTTTACTTGACTCATCTTCTCATACTCTTTTTTTACCCTCATTTTCAGTGAAAGTATTCAACTCCATCTCATTTCTCTTCATTCTCCCACTGTTTGACATTTGTTAGTTCTGTAAGTGTATTTATTATTTACAAAAATGCAGTAAAGATATATGTCTTCAGAACATGTGGCGTGAAAGATGTTAAGCCATCACATTTCACAGTTTTTTTTCTTTTTCAGAAAAATCAAAAGCTCAAGGATGATTCTGCACAAAAAAAAAGTTGTTGAGTTATCAGGTAGTTTCTCAAGACTCCTACAGTAGATGAGACTACACAAGGGTAAGAAAGGGAGGTGGAAGCACCTCTGCTGTACCCCTGGGGTTCAGTTTCTGTGGAATATTCAGAGACAGAAGTGACTTTTCATCCCCTCTACAGTTTGAAGCTCCCCTCCCAAAATTTCAATGTGGTGTTTGCTTTGGAGCAAACAAGGAAAATTATATTCAATCTTCTTGCATGTTTCTCAACGTTTTAAAAGCTATTCGTGAAGTTGGAAGCCTTAGCCAGAGTTTATAAGTATCTAGACAAAGCCAAAATACTTTAGAAATATAATGAATGAGCCCATTTTAACACAACTCTTATCATTTCCCTTGCCAATATGGGTTTGGAATTAGAGCGGCACTATCAGAAAGGATGGTCCCTCCTCTCCTCCCTCCCACTGACTGGCCAGCCCAGTGATTGACTCTCAAAGGCCAACCATTGGAGTCACTAATGTGTTTTTCTACTTGGGCTGTTCATTAGCATCATCTGGAAAACTCTAAAAAATATGCATGCCCAGGCCCTGCCCAGACCAGTTAAATTAAAATCTCTAGTGATGCTAGATAATCATGAGTGTTTTTAAAAATCTCCCCGGTGAATTTAATGAGCAGCCGAAACTGAGAACTATTCTACTCCACAAAGGACAAACCCAGGTGATCTCTGTCCCATTAGCACATTGATTGGAAGTTTGGCCTATTATTTGTTGAGCCTGGAAATTCAAGGAAGGGAATCTCAATAAGCAAAACACTTTGTACTCATGAGGAACAGTGGAAATGTTACTGAACTGCAGAAAACAAGCTCGAGGGAAAAGAGGAAGGACCCTACATCAAAAGTTCTCCCTTGCATAAAATTCAACTGCAGATCACTAAGAAGGAGCTGTTACTCACCTGTGCCTTATGGGCAAACTATAAGCATTTATCTTTTAGAAGGGCCCTACTTTATTTAAACTATTTAGAGTTAATCAGTTGCTCTTTAATATTGTCAAACAGAAAAGGCATGACTGTTTTTAAAACAACAAATTATTGTCTGATATGATAGTCTACATTATTATATTTTGTTAATTATTCAAAAGAATTGTACATAGTAAGTACTGTTTCATTTCACAGTTAAAAAAACAGGAGATCAGAGAAGTTAAGTAAATTACCCCTAAACACATGGATGAATATCCAGGTCCATGTATCATGAAAGAATGTCTACTTTGCCTACCTTGCAGACACTTTTAATCCAAAGGCAGAGAAAACACTAATAGAGGAGCCATTCTAGACTTAATTCTGAATGCAAAGAAAGAAGCGATTGGACATGTGGAAACCTCAGGAAACTTGAGCCAAACTGACTATATTATCCTGGAATGTGTGAAATAGAGGAAGAGGACACGAGGCAGAGTCAGGCATAAGCTGGAGACTTCAGGAAAGTAGATTTCAAAACATGAAAAAGAGAAGAATTAGGGCATCTTCACTCAAGGATGCACAAAGAGAATGAAATGATTTGTGAAGAAAGACAGGAAATGAAATCTGACTATATGCATTAAACAATCTCAATGCCACACAAAATGTACCCCAAGAACTGTGATTTCGAGAGTTCTCTCTGAGCACAAATCAAGCCAATTAAAAAGGGATGGGGACACTGGAAGGAGAAACACAAAGCCAAAATGAATAGAAGACAGTCAGGTGACTCTGCTCTCACAGTGCCATAGCATTCATAAGGTCCAATAATGACCAGCCACTCATTCACTATTTATATTCTACGCCATAACGTGGCAGGCATTGTGCTAGGCACTGGAGATCCAGTGTTTGCCAAAACTCACTTGTCCCCTGCTCTCAGGGAGCTTATATCCTCCTGAGGCCAATCAATAGAAGTTGGCCTACAAAACATTGTAATTAGAAATTGTGATAAATACTGTAAAGAAAAAACATAGGAAGCTTAGAAAAAGGAGGCCATGACCTAGAATGGGGTCTCAAGGATGAATTTTTCTGAGGCAGAATGAATGTGTGTGTGTGTGTGTGTGTGTGTGTGTGTGCATGTGTGTGTGGTGTGTGTTTAGAATAGTACCACCCAAAGTGGGAATGACATGTGAGGAGGCTCCGGAGGGAAAAGGCTAAGTGCAGCCAAGAGCCAGAAGTTCCAGCTGTGCCAGGACATGGAGGCTGGGTCAGGGAGGCCTCTTGGGTCCTTGGATAGATCCAGGCAGGAACATCACATGACCAGATTTGCATTTCTAAAGCTCACTCAGGCTACAAAATGGGAAACAAAGAAGAAAACCAATTATAATGTGGTAATAGTTCTGGCAAGAGAGGAAGGCAGCGTGGGCCTGAGGGCTGCAATGGTATTGGAGCAGAACAGATAGATTGAGCGACATTTAAGAAGCAAAATCACCACAGTTGAGTGCCTGAGTGCTGGATTTGATAAGGGCATGTGGGAAAGTTAAGGTCATTGATGCTATCTGAACTAACTTATAGCTTTTCCATTTTTGTGGGATCTGGGGGTGGGGAACAGGGTAGGAGGGTCTTATGACTTTTAGTTTCTTTTATTCCATAATAATCCCTGCCTGGTTTTTTTCTCCCATTTATATGTTAGTAAAACTAGATCATTTAGCCGATAGAGTATCTCCTACACTGCATTTGACTGATTATTTCCTGTGTTATTGTTTTACTTGTTCCTCGACCTGCCAGATTTCCTGTAAAATGGTAGCTCTGAAGGCTTGATTGACTCTGGTTCAAATCATTTTTCCCTTTTGACCAGAATGCTTCATAGGTTGTGCTGTGTGCTTCCTGTTACCTCACATCCCAAGAAGCACCATGTCAGCCTCGGCCCTTTCAGTGATGCTGGGATGGATGTCTGGGGGTGTCAGTCGGGTCAACATGGTGCCTCCCTTATGAAGTTCCTCTTCTATCTTTCACTTAATGGTTTTAGCACCCACCAATGGAAGTTGCCTCAATCCACTAAAATAAAGCCTACTGAGATAAAAGAATAAAAGTGCATGGAGATTTTTAGCACAATGTGAGAATCTTCAAGGAATCAAATCTAAAGGCCTGACTCCAGCTTCCCCAACTTGGACTCCATCTCCCAAGCTACTCTGGTTTCCAGAAGCTCTGGATACAGCTTCTCAATGGCTCCCTTCATTCTTCTGACTCCCTGTGCAAACACCAAAGTCCTATCTTCCATCCCTTTTCTCTTCTCTTTCTACCGTCTCTTTTGGGTAAATTGGAACCTTTCCTCGGAAACTTCTATCAGCTCTATGCAAACATCTTACAAAACCATAACTCTAGCCTCAATCTGAGTGGCAATTTTCAGTTGCCAACTAGTCCCTCCCTGTGCTATAAATCATGCATGTCACCTTTAATCTCCAAACCACCTTCACAGCCTTCTCTCTCTGCCAAGCATATCATGATTCTCTCAATCACCATTGACTACTCCTCCTACTCCCCCTCCCTAACTATCTACATCAATAAGTTGACAAGTCAGTGCGATCTTCCTCCAACACATCACTCTCATTTTTCTCTTTCCAAACTGCAGCCACCCTTCTAGCACAGGTCGTTATCTCTTGCCTAGACTATTGCAAATAGCTTCTTAATAGCTCTCCCAGCTTCTGGGTCCTGCTCTGTGCAATCCATCCTGAACCAAGGGCCAATAAAAGCCCCTAAAAGCACAGCTAGAGTCATGTATTTCTCCTGCTCAAACAGCTTCACTTTCTGCCCATTAGCTACCCAAGGAAATACAAGCTGTTCATACCATATCCAATCTGTCTCTTTTGCCCTAACAGACTTTTTTCCACCCACATCATCCAGTCCTGCACCACTTGGCCACTGCTGGTCTCTGAGCCTCTACCCACGGGTAGTGCCTATAGTTAATACCTTGTTCCTCATGCCCAAACCATCTTTGATTACTGCCAACCTACGCAATCTTTTTCCTCCTTGCTAAGTGACATATATATATAGCCAATTATTTGAATCACCGAGGTATTATATTCTCTTTGTAACAAATTCCCCTTTCATTCTCTAATTTCACCACCCTATGGGAATAATTTAGTGTACTTACTTCCTTTCATAATTGCTCTTTACATAAAAAATAGTTGCACAAAGATATTTATTTGGTGAATAACTCGGCTTATAAAGATATCATATTATATACGTGGTATATAATATACACATAATATTATTCTGCAACTATTTTTTTCTCATATAATTTACATGGCCATGTTTTCACCTCCATTTATAGAGATCCATTTCATTCATATTAATAAATTGTCTCACATACTATAATATAAATAGTACTTAATTTATTCTGCCATTCCCAAGGTTGAACATGAAGTTTATCCCTTTTTAAAACTATTACAAACAAGGCTGAAATAAATATGTTTGTATGTAAATCATTATAACGTACTACTTTTTTGTCAAATCAATTGCTAGAAGTGAACTACTCGTTCTAATGACATGTACATTTTAAATCTAATAAAATACAGCCAGATTACTTTCCAAAAGTAATAATGTACTCTTAATGACAATAGCATATGAAGACAAGTATTTATTTTTTTAAAAAATACTTTTCTAATAATAATGTGTTAAATTTTTTAGATTTTTGTCTTGCTGCTGGAAAAATGGTGTCTCAGAAAGTTTAGCATTACATACCCTTTGTGAATACTTTCTTTATTCTGTCATCTTACATATCTTCCTTTCCTCTGAAACCCATGTAGCACATTTTTTGTCCTTTTGTGGAACTTTTCATATTATACTTCATACTGAATTGGGTTTTCTTATTTTATATCTCTACCACATTATAGCTTCAAAAGGAAATGTCTCCTATCTTGCCTATTCTTATCACTTCCATAATGTTAGCACAGTGGCAGTGCATAAGAGATGCTCCAATTTTTGTTTAATAGAATCCAGTTGATCAGTTAGAGAAATGGGAACTCAAGGTTAGGAATTAAATGTGTGTGACTCTGCGTTCTCTTGGAGGAAATTGCAAATTGATTGCCACAAAATTCTATCACTGACAAAACGGTTAAAGATACAGCTATATGATGTCCACTTATCAAATCTACTGCTGGAACATCCAGGGTAGGTAAAGCCAATCAACAAGAGTATGACAACACCACGATGTTTATAAGCCAGAACCCTGGGCAGAAGCAAATCCAAAAGGAAGCACCACATAGTAAGAAAAGTACTTTTCATTTGTAGGTACCTCGTTTTAAGGTAAACTCAGATAAAATGCTTACCAGTGGGTAAAAGATAAAGAAAGATTATAGTTCAGTATAAAAATGACTTGATTACACCTAAAAGGCAACAGAGATAACATACACTGAATATATCTATATTCAGTGTTTTGAGAGTTGCCTTGCATACATATGTGATCCAATTTTACATACACACACACACTCACATACATCATTGTGAGGTATATATTATTTTTATTATTATCGTTTTATTCCATTTGTTGTATAAAGGCTGTCCGGAAAGTATCCAGCCATAGAATATGAAAAATGAAGCCATTTATTGAAGAAGAGACCAGACACAAGAAACATTGTACATAGGACAATAATGCCTCAGTCCCCTTCAAAGTGGGCACCTTGGGACCACACAGAGTTCTCCCAGTGTCTCTTCCACTGTTCAAACATTCTGCACAATCCTTTGTTGAAATCACCATCAGCTGCCTTGTCGTATCGTCCTAAATCCCACTGATGGTCTGAAATCTCTTCCCTTTCAAAGGTGATTTTACTTTGGGGAAAAGCCAGAAGTCACAGGGCACCAAATCTGGGCAGTAGGGGGCCTGAGTCACCTGGGTGATTTGAGGTTTCGTGAAAACACTCTGCAGGAGATGTGATGCATGGGCAGGCACATTGTCATGATGAAGATGCCAGTCGCCAGTTGCCCATAGCTGAGGCTGAATTCATAGCATTGCATCTCTCAAGCGGCAAAGAACATTGAGGGGGTACTCCTTATTAATTGTTTGACCTGGAGGAGTACACTGGTGATGGACAACACCTTCCCAGTCAAAAAACACAGTTCACATGGTCTTGATCTTACTGCGACTTTGCTGGGCCTTCTTCAGGGGTGGAGAACCAGGCGACTTCCATTGGGACGAGTGGGCCTTTGTTTCCGGATCATAGCTGCAGACCAACGATTCATCTCTGGTTATGACCTTCTTTAGGGAATCTGGTTCATTGGTAGCAGTTTGAAGCAGGTCATTAGCAAATGCAGCCCGATGTTCCTTCTACACTAGTAGCAGAATTGGTGGAGTGCATTTTGCCACAACACATTTTATGACAAGATCCTGCACCAAAATCTTGGACAGAGTAGTTTTTGGAATCCCCAGATCAGCTTCTAGCTCTCACACTATCAGTCACTGATCTTTGTTGATTGCAGCCCGTTCACGTTTAACATTCTCAGGTGTTCTGCTTGTTGCAGGCCTTCCAGAACATGCATCACTTTAAACAGATTTTCAACTAACTTTGAAGCATTTGTACCACACTTTTATTTGCATTGCACTCATTGCACTGTCTCTGAAAGGCTTCTCAATCATCCGAATGGTTTCCAAGGAGGAATGTTCAAGTTTAACGCAAAATTTGATGCAGATTTGTACTCCACTTGCTCAGTCATTTTGAATACAATGGCCACACAGTGCACATGCTCACTCAGCAGCGTCTAATGCCCACTGACTAGTACAGAGATGTTGTCACTGTTCATGCATGAGCATTTCAGTCCACTCTCCTTGGCTGCCAGGTTATTATACATTGATTTCGTGCAAACCATTCTCATTAGGTTAACGATGGCTGGATACTACCCAGACAGACTTCATATATGAGGAACTAATGTTCTCAAGATCATAAATTGTACATATAGGGGAACTGAGTTGGATGCCCAGACCTGTCAGGTGTCCTCAAACCATGGCCTGCGGGCCACATGTGACCCACTGGGGACATTTATCTGGCCTGCCGGGTGTTTTTGCCAATGCTGCCTGTCCCGCTTAGCAGCCGACTCATCCTGGGCCCACAGTGCGCATGTGTGGAATGTACACCGCCCTCTCCAATGGCCCTCCAACGGTCTTAGGGACAGTGAACTGGCCCCCTGTTTAAAAAGTTTGAGGACCCCTGGTCTAGGCTGTCTATAATTCCTTACCTATAGAGACACAAAAAAATAATACCAGATAATGCCTTGTCAGAAGTGCTGCAGAAACTATAATTTCATTAAGGAGAGAATAGAAGGCTGCCACCCAAACCAGTCCATAATTAGCACTTACTGTGCTAGCACTGAAGTTAGAATCTCCTCAGAGTCAAAAACCCAGGAAAAAAAACAAAACAGCAATGTTCTACTCCATGCACTCACTGTTAATTTGTAAAGACACACACACACACAAAAAGCCCAAAGATGACAAAGATTCACTTTCAAAACGTGTAAACCATGTAAATCTAACAGAGTAAGTAACAAAATACATCTACCAAGTACAAACAGTATAGTCACTTAAAACTGTGATAAAGTTCAGTTTCTAAACATTTTTTGTTTTCTGGCTGACTACACCCTGTGTCTTTTGAACTTGAGCCACCTGTCATAAAATAACAAGTGTTAAATGCCACATTAGCACTTCCTTGCTGTTTGCTCAGAGCTTCAACCAGCTCTTTTTAGTTCATCCTGTCTAATTCTCCTGTTTTCTAAAGTTACCAATGTCTGCTGTTCTCTTAAATATTGGCCTTTTCGTTTTCTCTTTCTTCCTTCTTCAGCCAATAAGGCATTGATACAGAAGGCATTTCCATTCATTCTCCTCAACCAGATTGAAGTAGACCCTTCTTTTCTGGGTAGAAAATTGCTGATGGGCTCACTTAGATTCTGATTGATCAGCAAAAGGAAGCATCTCACACTGTTAGCAGGATACTGGGGTACTTGCAAAGTAAAGAAGTTTTACGGGTATGTTCAGAAGGTTCATGTCTCTCTTCCAAGGAGGGAAAATTACAGCAGGAACTTCAAGAGGAGAAATCATATTGTGTCTTGTATCATAGGTAGTGAATAGGATCTTATTGAACACATGTTGATGGCAAAGTATGGAAGAAATCCCCAAGAGAGCAAAATAATAAATTCATCCACTTTCCTTTCCCCCTCTGCAGACTTTACCTGCAGTAGCTGTATGTCCCCATCTCATCTGGGCAATGGTATCACATCAATGTGCTCATGCTATTAAATGGTACTTGTTAAAAGACTGATTATCCACAAGCGTTATCAAATCAGTGCATGGGTGTCAGCCACTAGCAGAGGCCAAGATGTATTATTAAGTGAAGTGACCAAAGGACAGCAATAGATGCTATTCCTTAAAGGGCAGTTGGACCAGAAAGCCATTTCTCAATGGATTCGAGGCTGAATAGTATCAAAGTGAAGTGGCAAAAAAATTTAGAAGTTTCTCCACTAGTTCTCAGGAGGGAGGAAGAGATGATTTAAGACAGGAGAATAGACAGCCCAGTGGTGGGTTTGAGGTGGGGTGGGGTTAACACAGTCAGATGGAGGCAGAAGATGAAACACAAAAGTGACAGTGAGATGAATTATTAATTTCCCAAAACCCAAATTTGTTTCAATTGTAAGTGGAGCTATGACTCAGAGATTCGATAGAACCAAAATGATCTTGTTGGTTCCATTTTCTGTAATTCATTTAAAACAGACCTTGTACTACTATATGGATGGACCACAACATATCAGAACAAGTTATATCTTTCTATATTTTGTTTTGTCATTGCAATGACATATAATCACTTTCTTAATTTTAATTAAAATCTAGTTTATTATAATCTGATTTCTTCTGAGTCTGAGTTCCTGATCTAGGCTAACCAACTAAGCCATTTTAAGACAATAAATTTAGAAGGGTCTCCAGGTAAACAATAGACTTCTCCCATTTGGTATTTATACTTATGAAAGCATACTGTTGGTATTTTCATTTCTTTGGATTTCCTTAAGGTAATTAAATCAGTCTACTTCCTTTATGCCACATGTGAAGAAACATTTTAGCTTCCGCTGTTCTAACAAACATGCTACTCCATCGTCCATAGAAAGCAAAAGTCAATCAGAAACAAGTGTTAAGTCCAAACATGTTTTTATTTTGTAGTTCAATTAGTCAGCCGTATAGAGTAGGAGGAAAAGAATGGAGGACAAAAGGAACATCATAGTAAGTACTGTGCCAAATGCTTTGGAGCAAAATCTTTTTAATCTTCACAGAGATTTTAAGAGGTAATTATTATGAGAAAATGGCCATTCAGAGAAGTTAATTATACTAGGTCACACAGCAAATATGTATCTGTTCTGGATCCTAAATTCATGTTTAAATCAGGAGAATGCATTAATAAACTGTTTACTCAAAAAAATACACATATCAGTGGAGGTTTCTTAAGCTTTAGCTTAGAAAAGATTCAATACAGGGAAACACTAAAGCAAGACAGGGATAAGGAAACAGATGTTTAAACTGTAAGAGGGAAGATCTCAAGTAAGCAGGTAAAGAGAACAAACAAAACCAGAGTGAAAAAATAAAAGGCAATTCTAAACATATACGGGCAGAACTCAGTACAGACAGAAGGGAAGAGAGGAGAGAGGAGAGTAGAGGTGCGGGAGGAAATTAAACTGAAAGCTGAAGACTAAGAACCAAAAAAAGAAAGCACCATAGACATCACTGGGTCACATCTAATGAGGGGGAGAAGACATTCATAGCTCTAAAAGTCAATGGTCTAAAACTGTCACACTCAAGAGGAACCTAAGGAGAATGACAACTAAATGTAATGTGGTATCCTGGATGGAATCCAGAGTAGGGAAAAAAAGAAAAGACATTAGGGAAAAACTGAAGAATTCTGAATAAAGTATGAACTTTAGTTAATAATAATGTATCAATATTATTCACTAATTGTGACAAATGTACCATGCTGATGTAAGATGTTACTACTAGGGGAAACTACATGCAAGGCAAAGGAGAACTCTCTGTATTATGCACACAATTTTTTTAAACCTAAAAGAATTCTAAAATAAAGTATTTCTAAAATAAAATGTTTCTAAAAGAAGTCAATGGTCTGGAAACATATTTTTATGGTAGCATTGTCCATAGAAAATGCTAGGAGCATAGATCCAAGGCTCCCAATACTACCTTCAAGAGGGGTAAGGAATTAATAAACAAAATATCGCTACAGGTCTTGATACCACTGAGGTATACACATACAAATACACATATAAATAATCTATTTATTGAGAAATTAAGAGAACTGTGCCTTAAAACACACACAGGTACACAATTCTTTGGAGTTACTAAAAATCTAAAATTTACTCTAGTTTAATATTGTGAATTCAGGGAGTCAAATAACCTTCTGTTTGTTTAAACAAATTACCTGGAAAATTCAGGCTTAATCAAGTAACACCAATTAAGCATCTATTTAAACGTACTACACTTCTGTACCTAGAGAAAGCCAAGAACATCAGACCAAATGTGTAATTAACTAGCAGTTCACATTCTGTAGATGGATGATCTTGCATCCAAAGAGAAAAAATTAATAGAACCTCATTGCCACTGCTATTAATATTATCAATAAAACTATAATACCATTAAGCAGAAAAGGGTTCAGTGGTAACAGAATCATTGTATGTATGCATAGTTCAGTAACCAGCCACTAAACAATATACCAGCTACTTAACAAAGGGCCCCAAAATACAGGTATAGGGAGATAATATCTCCACATTACCCTGGATATCTCCCTCAGCCTGCTCTTTCCACACCTGAAAAGGTACTTCTGTCTCTTTGCAACAATCTTGCATCTCCCATCAGGCAACTGAACCTGAAAAATTTGAAAGGGACCTAAGGCTTACTGTGGCCATTTGAGTTCACATAAAATCAGGACACTTTCAAAGGAATCTATTGAGTGTCAGGTTTGAGTCAAGGTTTTAATTTCACAGTAGATTTAACCGAAGAGATTTAATTTTACCAAATTAAAAACGCATGCCTTGCAACAACCCCCAAACCCTCCAGGAGTGAACTCAGAGAAAGTTTGATCAGAGAGTAAACTAGAAAGAAAAAGACAAGATGCTAGATGCCTTATTTTAAAAACCTCAGAAGCTCAGGATGGCGGAAAATGGGAGAATTAACACTCTGTAAAAAAGGATGGCATCCTTGATGACTGGAGACAATTTCTCCAATCAAAGAACACCCGTCTGCCCTCAGGACACTCCTCTACTGTCCACTTTTATATATGTGCAACACGAATTGTGTCCAAGCAACTCCAAGAAATCGAAAGGAGGAGAGTGATGGCTAATATTAATAATCAATAACATGCTATGCTACTGTCTTCTATGCATGTGGGCATGGGTGAGATAGTGAGGGAATAAAAACCACCTGTGAAAACAATAATCACGTAAAAGAAAGAAGAAGAAGGCTGTAGAAGGGTTGAGGGAGGAAGCAAGATAACAGATATATCAGCTGATGAGAAAAATGCCAAAAAGAAAATAAAATGAGCAATGGCTAATATTAATACATAACTAGCAGGTGGCAGATACCCCAATAGGCCCATCCATACATTATCTCATCTTCACAATGATCCTACAATCTAGGTATCATTCAAATTGTAAGATGGAAAAACAGAGGGTAACTGAGACAGAGGGTAACCTTGCTTGCTCTAGGAACAGTTTGAAATTTTAGGTACAAGAAAAAATTCAAGATCAGTTTAATCTCCTCAGCCTTTGCTTTGTCCATTATACTATCCTACCTGTACAAAGAAGAAAGCTAGCTCCAAGGTAATGTAATCAGTAAGACAAAATGAGTTCCAAAAAAACTCACATATGTGTATTAAACCTTACACCCAAGTTGTAAACCTTATATCCAGTTTGTAAACTCCTTAAAGCAAGGACCAACTAGTTCATGTGCTTCTGGGGAAAATAATATTTTACATTTATATAAATGTGATGCATCAAAACATATGTTTTCATTAAAAATTCAGTTTGCAAGAGCTAAACTGAGCCATTCCACCAATAAAATAAAACAATGGTGCTCTGTTAAATAGCAAAAAGTGGACTTGTTTGTCTGTGGATTGGTAGACTTATAACTGTGCATTTTATTGCCTGTATAGTATACATTAATTAAAATAATTAACTAAATAGATATATAAATAATAAAGAAAAAAACTGGGCACTGATTTCCACTTTTGCTTATGCAGGATGTGGCGGATCAAGACTCCTTTTAAGAACAATATGACCCTTTAGTTAAACTAATAAAAGTAAATTGTTTGCAGGATTTGGATTGCTGCTAAGGAAAGTGAAACTTGACAGGTCAGATTCCAGGAGAGAAGGAAATTCAATAAGTGAAACCAAATACTGTGTCCAGCTTCTCTCCTTCTGGCATATATATTTTCTTTGCTATGGGGAGAGACTGAGAAGCCAAAAAGAGGGGGCTGCTATGAAATCACAGAAGTCTTTCAAGGTTGAGGGGTCAAAAATTGCAGTTTGGGTCCTGATTCAGGCAGAAGTTGAGAGGCCAAGATCCCCTGAAGAATGAAGATGCAAAGAAGTAAGACCATTAAGTAATGGCTTTTCCCTCAGTGCATTTACTAAATACTCAAGCTGCATAGGGAAAGAGACTAAAAGGCCAATAAGAAATAATTGAGTAGAGTGATGGTTACCAGAGGATAGGAAAGGTATGGTTAATGTCTGCAAAAATATAGTTAGATAGTTAGACTGAAAAATACTTGATACCACAAAAAAGTGAGTATAATCAATAATAAGTTAGGGTATACTTTAAAATAATTAAAGAATGAAATTGGAATGTTCCTATACAAAGAAATGATAAATGCTTGAGGTGGTGGGTACCCCAATTACCCTGATTTGATTAATACACTTTGCATGCCTGTTGCAAAACATCACATGTACCCTATGAAGACATACAACTATTATGTACCTATAGTAACTAAAAATAGAAAATAAAATTAAAAGATAGATAATAGAATAAGAAAAAGCTGAAAAGCAGAGTGAAATTTTAGCAATGTCATGGCACATAAAACAAAGGCTAATGGTGAATAAAAGTAAAAAATGGAATTCAGGACCTACCAACAAAGAAGAACCCTAGGAAACTCCTCAGGCCACAGTTTGGGAGCTGGAGGAATATACACTGCGAGTGGAAATGACCCAAAGGAAAGACCAGGCTGGATATAAACTGTAACTTCAGCTGTAGTCCTTATCAAGGTCCCCTCATGCTATAATTAGAATGAGGTGATCTAGTCTATCCTTCACCCCTGTCAAGAGATAGAGCGAATCATTTCTTAATGTATATTATACCATCTAGAGCTTCTTTATTTGATTATATGTAGTGTAAAAGATTTGACCAACAATTAGCTGATATAACAACAAATAAGATCAAGAAAAAAAATTGATCTCTTGATCAATAGAAACAGATTCACAGGTAACCCAAACTTTCAAGTTATCAGATATAGACTTTAAAATAGCTAGGATTAAAAATCAAAAGCATGTATAATAAGATGAAGAATGTCACAGAAAATTAGAGCTTAAAATAAGATATAAATTTTAGAAATAAAAAATTCAATAGCTAAAATGAAGAACTCAAGAGTAATATAACAGTAGATTGGGCACAAATTAATAGAGGATTAATGAATATAAAGATAGATCAGTAAAAATCTTATAGCACAGTAAAAAACAAAAGGATGGAAAACACACAAAAGAGTGGAGAGTGTATATGAAACCCAGTGGAACTGTCTAACAGATGTGCATTCAAATTCCCAAAAGGAGAAAAGAGAAAGAAGTAGACAAAATTAATATCTGAAGAAATAATAGCTAAGAATATTTCAAAACTGAAAAAATGTATCAAGCCACTTAAGTGCTACAAATCTTAAGTAGGAAAATGCAAAGAGTATCGTAGTAAAGGTACATTATTGTAAAACTTCTGTACACCAAAAGCAAAGTGAAAATCTTCAAAGCAACCAGAGAGAAAAGACAGATTAATATCAAAGTAGCAACAATATGCTGAATTCTCAACAGAAACAGTGAAATCCAGAAAATTATGGAATGGCACTTCTAATGTGCTAAAAGTATATATCAAAGTAGAATTTTACACTCAGAAGACACATCGTTTAAAATTGAAGTTTCATAAAAACACAAAGGGACAGAATCTATCACCAGTAGCCTCATATTAAAGAAATAGTAAAGTTGTTCCAGCAGAAGAAATATGATAATCAAAAGAAGTACAGAAATTCAGGGAGAATCAAAACACAATTCTATTTTGTTGAGGATTTTTGCATATATGTTCATAAGGGATATTGGTCATGCAATTTTCTTTTGTGTGTATGTGTGTCCTTTCCTGGCTTTGGTATCAAGGTGATGCTGGCATCGTAAATGAGTTAAGGAGAATTCCCTCCTTCTCAATGTTATAGAACAGTTTCAGTAGAATGGGTACCAATTCTTTGTAAGTAAATCTTGTGCATCTGTATGGTCTGAGGCTTTTTCTTTTTTTCTTTTCTTTTTCTTTCTTTCTTTTTTTTTTTTTTTTGTTGTTTGGAGAGTTTTTATTACTGTTTCAATATTGTTACTTGTTATTGGTCTGTTTGTGGTTTCTATTTCTTTCTGATTCAAGCTTGAGAAGTCATGTGTTTACAAAAATTTATCCATTTCCTCTATATTATATTTTCTGGGGTTAAAATATGTATAGAATTAAAATTCATGACAGTGATAACTCAGAAGTAAGGAGGAGGTAAATATTTTAAGAACTTAGCTTTATCTGAAAAGCAGTAAGAGTATTGATTTTTATTAGCGTCTCATAAGTAAAGGATCCATATTGTAATCTCCAAGGTAATAACTAAAATAATAACAGAAATATAAACTCACCAGTTAATAGAAGGGAACATTGAAATGCTTTTGTAAAACATACAATTTATACAAAAGTAGGCAAGGACATTTAGAAAGTAGTATACAATATAGGTAGTCAAAATAAAAGATAAAAGTAAGGTGACAGGAAACCAAATATATAAATAATCTTATTAAAGTTAAATGGAATAAATACTCCAATTACAAGAAAAAGATTTCAAGTTGAATAAATATATCTCAACAATATCTTGCTTACTTGACATTTTTTTGTTCTATTTTTATGCTCTCCCTATTCACTCATCCCCCTGGGGTCTGGCTACCGTCTCATGGGACCTGGAGCAAAGCAAGAGACATGACAGCCCACTGCCCAAGACCTCCTTCTTTCCCATTCAATTGTGTGTCATTGCAGGTTGAGGACTTGATTCTTTTGTGTGTGTGTGATGGTTAGTAGGGGAGCGTGTATAAATCGGCTGAGGCATTTACATTTCTTTGTGTTAGGAACATTCCAATTCCACTCTTTTGGTTATTTTAAAGTACACCCTATTATTTATACTACTATACTTTATATAGTATGCCCTAACAGTGATTATACTTACTTTGCAGTGCTATCAAATATTGTTCATTCTATCGAACAGTCTAACTATATTTTGCACCCATTAACCATCCCCACCTTTTCCCCGCTTCCCCATTACCCTTCCTAGCTTCCGGCCTGTCTCTTCACAGTCTTTTTAAAAATTTTCATTTATTTATTTATTTGTGGCTTAAGACAACATATACTTATTCCCTTACAGTTCTATGGTTCAGAAGTCCAAATTGGTTTTTTTTTTAACTATTATGGATACATAATAGAGTGCATACATCTAGAATACATGTGATGTTTTGATACAGGTATACGATGTAAATTAATCAAATCAGGGTAATTGGGGTATCCATCACCTCAGGCATTTATCATTTCTTTGTGTTAGGAACATTCCAACTCCACTTTTCTCCTGATTCCCTTCCCAGCCTCTGGTAACCATCATTCCAATCTCTGTCTCCATGAAATCAGTTGTTTTTAATATTTAGCTACCACATATGAGTGAGAATGTACAAGATTTGTCTTTCTGCGACTGGCTTATTTCACTGGACATAATGTTCTCCAGTTCCATGCACATGTTTGCAAATGTCAGGGGTTCATTCCTTTTTATGGCTATGTAATATTACATTGTGCATATATACCACAATTTATTTATCCATTCATGAATATTTAGGTTGATTCCAAATCTTGGCTATTATGAATAGTACTGCAATAAACATGGGAGTGCAAATATCTTTTCAATATACTGAATTCCCCTCCTTTGGATATATACCCAGGAGTGGGATTACTGGGTCATATGATAGTTCTATTTTTAGTTTTCTGACTAACCTCCATACTGTTCTCCAAAGCAGTTGCACATATTTTACATTCCCACAGTGCATGATGGTTCCCTTTTCTCCACACTTCACCAGCAATTGTTATAGCCTGTCTTTTTGATAAAAGCCATATTAACTACAGTGAGATGGTATCTTATTGTAGTTCTCATTTTCATTTCTCTGATGACTAAATATATTGAGTGTTTTTTCATACATCTATTAGCCACTTGTATGTCTTCTTTTGAAATATGTGTATTCAGATCCTTTGCCCATTTTTTAATTAGATTATTTGATTTTTTCCTATTGAATTGTTGGAACTCTTTATATATTATAGTTATCAATCTCTTCACAGATGAGTAGTTTGTAAATATTTTCTCCCATTCTGTGGGTTTTCTCTTCCCTTTGTTGATTGTTTCCTGTGCTATGCAGAAGCTTTTTTGCTTGATTTGATCCTGTTTGCCAAATTTTGCTTTGGTTACCTGTGCTTTCAGGTATTATTCAAGAAATCATTGCCCAGCCAATGTCCTGAAGCATTTCCCCAGTGTTTTTATTTTAATAGTTTCATAGTTTGGGGTCTTATATTTAAGTATTTACTCCATTTTGACTTGGTTTTTCCATATGGCAATAGATAAGGGTCTAGTTTCACTCTTCCACATATGGATATTCAGTTTTCCCAGCACCATTTATTGAAGAGACTATCCTTTCCCCACTGTATGTTCTTGGCACTTTTGTGAAGATACATTCACTATAGATGTTTGGATTTATCTTGAGGGTTCTCCATTCTGTTCCACTGGTCTATGTGTCTGTTTTTATACCAGTACCATGAGATTTTGATTATTATGCTCTATAGTGTAATTTGAAGTTGGGTAATGTGATTCCTCCAGTTTTGTTCTTTTTGCTCAGGATGGGTCTGGCTATTCTGAGTTTTTTGTGATTCCATATAAATTTTAGGAATGATTTTTCTATTTCTGTGAAGAAATTCATTAGAATTTCTATTTCTGTGAAGAAATTCATTATTCGTTTTTATGCAGATTGCATGAATCTATAGATTGCTTTGGGTTGGGTAGTATGGACATTTTAACAATATTGATCTTTGCAATCCATGAGCATGGAAAAATCTTTCCATTTTGGTGTGTCTTCTTCAATTTCTTTCATCAGTGTCTTATAGTTTTCCTTGTAGAGATCTTTCACTTCTTTGGGTAAATTTATTCCTAGGTATTTTATTTTATTTGTAGTTATTGTAAATGGGATTACTTTTTTGGTTTCTTTTTCAGATTGTTTACTATTGGTATATAGAAATGTCACTGATTTTTGTATATTGATTTTGTACCTTGCAACTTCACTGAATTTATCTATTTATCAATTCTAGCAGTATTTTTGTGGAGTCTTTAAGTTTCTCTAGATATAAGAGCATGACATCTGCAAACAAAGATAATTTGACTTCTGTTCAAACGTGGACGCCCTTTCTTTCTTTCTCTTATCTGATTGTTCTAGCTAGAACTTCCAGTATGATGTTAAATAACAGGGGTGAAAGTGGGCATCATTGTCTTGTTCTGGATCTTAGAGGAAAGGTTTTCAGTTATTCCCTATTCAGTATGATACTACCTGTGGCTCAGTCATATTTGGCTTTTATCATGTTGAGGGAAGTTCTTTCTATACTCAATTTTTGAGAGCCTTTATCATGAAGGGATGTTGAATTTTATTGAATGCTTTCTCATCATCAACTGAAATGATTACATGTTTTTTATCCTTCATTCTGTTGATATGATGTATCACATTGATTTGCATACTTTGAACCATCCTTGCATCCCCCAATTGATCATAGTAAATAATCTTTTTAATATATTGTTGAATTCAGTTTGTTCATTTTGTTGAGGATTTTTACATCTATGTTCATCAGAGATATTGATCTGTAGTTTCCTTTTTTTGTTGTGTCTTTGTCTATTTTGGTATCAGGATGATATAGACCTCATAGAATGAGTTGGAAGTGTTCCCTTCCCCTCAATTTTTTGTAATAAATTAAATAGGCTTGGGAAAGATGTAAAGCAATTAGAGCTCTCAAAGATTATTTATGAGAATGAATATTTGGATAATAGGCTATGACCCAGGAATTCTATTCCTAATACATAAGTACATATATCCAATAAAAGACATGTATGAGAATGTTCATAGCAATGCTATTTATACTCACAATATGCCTTAACCAGAGTCAATCCAATGGTACACGAATAGAAGAATGAGTAAATACATTGTGGAAAAATCACACAAAGTAACACAGTTTGAAATTCAGTAATACAGTTCAGTAATACCCTTGAACAATGCAGGGGTTAGAGGCACCAAACCCCACACAGTCATAAATATGTATATAACTTTTGATTTCCCAAAACAGTAGGAAAATAGCCTACTGTTCACCCAAAGTCTTACTGATAACATAGTCAATTAATATGTATCTCTGTATATGTACTATATACTGTATTCTTACAATAAAGTAAGCTATAGAAAAGAAAATGGTCATGCTGGAAACTCAGACTTGTGGGAGGAGGGGGGAAAGGGCATTTATTGAAACCTTAAAATCTGTACCCCCATAATATGCCGAAATTAAAAAAAACAGTAGAAAAAAAAGAAAATGTTATTAAGAAAATCATAAGGAAGAGAAAATGCATTTACTATTTATTAATTGGAAGTGGATCATCATAAAGGTCTTCATCCTCATTGTCTCAATGTTGAGTAGGCTGAGAAAGAGGAGGAAGAGGAGGGGTTGGTCTTGCTGTCTCAGGGGTGGCAGAGGAGTACCGGGGGGAGGAAGAAGAGGCAGACACACCTAGTGTAACTTTAGGGAAATACATTGAAATTTCCATCTGACATTTTCGCTTTTCCATTTCTCTAAAAATGTTTCTATATACTGCCGACATTTCTTCCACCTTTTGCTTTAGTTTCAGTGCCTGTATCATAGAAGGGTTTTATGTTGTAAAAGAAGTCAAAAGCAATCTTGAGTAATCAGAACTCTTCTGCCAGATTGTCTAATGTCAATTTGTTTTCTTTTTTAAACTTTTAAAATATTTTTATTTGAAAAATATTAAGGGAGTATAAGTGTTTTTGTTACATGGATGAATTATATAATTCTGAAGTCTGGGCTTTTAGTGTGCCCCTCACCAAAGTAGTGTACATTGTACCCAAGAGGTAAGTTTTTATCCCTCACCCCTCTCTCACCCTCCCTCAATTTGTTTTCTGACACTGCATCACATGTCTTCTATATCTTCTTCCTCATCATCTGGCACTGTTTTGGAAGCATTTCTCTACCCCACGTCATTCTCTGTTAATTCTTCTGGTGTGGTGTCTATTAGCTCTTCAATTTCTCTAAGATCCATATCTAGAAACCCTTCGCCCCCTATCTTTTTTACTATATCCCCAATCTCTTTTATGACTTCCTTGACTGGCTCTATTCTAAATCCTATGAAGTCATGTCCAACATCTGCACACAGTTTTCTTCAACAGTAATTTATAAATTTGGGTATGATGGCTTTCACAACTTTTACCATAACAATGATGATGGCTTCAATGGTGTGATCCTTCCAGACTTCCACACGGTGCTCTCTATCGGGGTTCTCTTTCATTAGTGTTGACAATCCTTTCCATTGAGTACTTCCTGTAATGAGCCTTAAAAGTCCTTATGACCTCCTGATCTAGAGGCTAAATTAGAGATTAAAGCTGAAAGTTAATAAAGTTGAATAATAAAATGACAACCTTGAATAAGCTTGAAAAATCTAATTTATATTTTTACCCAATACCATCAGAGTTTTTGATAATGTTCAACTAAATCTCAGGTTTCCACCAATGTCAATTTTATTATCAAACACTCTATGACTAGCCCAAAGTTGTACAATTAAAATAACCTCACCTTTACAAGCAAGATTTTCAATTTTAAAATTTTAAGGTCAGCTTTGAAAATTAGCTAATTTTGTCTCTCAAAAAATTGGCTATTATGTATTTGATCCAAAATGATGGACTTGTAAGTCATTATTTTTCTCAAAAAAATTGAAGGAAAATGCAAATCCTAGAGATAATGGAATTCAATTATCCAGGATGCAGAAAGAAACAACCAATACACAATTTTAAGCACAAGAGGTAACAGGGTGATTTAAAAAATAAATAAATAAAATTTGCCGTTAAAACTAGTATATGTCAAAAAGTCACGTATTTTTAAAAGATGACAGAGTCTAAAAAAATAAAATCCACAGTGCAAAGTAAAAAACTGACAATACTGTCAGTGGTGATTCACTTGAGAAGAAACTCAAATAGAAAAAGTTGGATTCATTTTTTTGCTAAGAAAAATATGATCAATTATACAAAATATCTCAAAACACCAACCCAAGAGGCCAACAAACATTAGAGAAATATCTCATGGCATTCTTAGAAAGTCCCTAAAGTTTCAAAATTTTAAGAGAGGGGTATTGTCAGTCTCAAACTGTGTTTCACCATAGTAATGATTCAACAATGATTCATCTTTTTTTAAACTAATTGTTGGGATAGGGATCAAATCATGAGCCAATAAACCAAACTGAAGATGACTGAAATAATTTATCAAATAACACTCTCCATTTCTGCACACCTTTGACAAGGAGACTTTACAACTGAAAGGAGACTTACAAATGCTAACTCACCTGATACACTTGCCAAATACACATACCAGATTGATCCGATTTGGCTTGAAACATATGAAAACAGCTCATAGGAGATGGGAAGGGAGCTCTGAAGCGTTTTTGTGCATTCTGTCACTTGTTCATTCCTACCTCTTAAAATTCTTTTGATTTTTCTCTATTCTGCTCATCCATACTGAGAGTTCAGCCTTTCAAAACATGACATGATCAACGAACCCACATATATCTACCCAGCTCCAAATATTTTTTCTCCTCCTTGCCTACACAATATCATCCTCAAGTTATTACTCCCTTGTTCCCTCACACGTCAACCTATAGTGTTGGGGTGTTTGACAGTCTCTATGCCAAACAAAATCATTACTCTGGGAAAGGAGTGGCCTGATACTGTCTCTGGGAAATCATGTAGAGAAAAAAAGAAGTGTGTTGTACACCTGGGTCAGTCACAGATCCTTGCCCAACAAATTTTGCTGAACAGAGGACCCTCACCCAGTGGAAGAATGATTGAATGGGCCCAAATGAGAGAGACCCAAGGGGGAGGACTGAAAACAGAGGATCTTTGAAGACCAGACCAAAGCCAGGGTATAGGGAGCAATATAAAAGAAGCAACAACAAAAAAAATTGAGGATTTTTGATTTTTGACACAGGACCACCTATATCTATGGAGTCTCTGGGATTTTTTGAAAGGGAAGTTGTCATTGCTTAGTCTTTGGAAAAAAAAATATCGTCCAAATTCCTGAGGGAATAAGACTTCTAAGAGCACAGGACTAGGTGAGGATGGTTTCTGATCAATAGCAATCATGTTTGGAAGAAATCTACCTGGTCAAGATGTTAAAGTAGCCACCTCTTCTCTTTCCATGCATGAAAACCTTAGAGGGAATCAAAGTTTCCAACATGGTCTGTCCTTGAGCTGACTTTTTAACCCTGATCTCAGATTCCTTTGTATACTTACTGAACATCTGTTCTCCTATCAGTTAATGTACAAAATTACCAGTCTGTACATTTGCTTGTCTGTGACATAGGATAATACTGATTTTTACCCAGGTTCTGGGTTTACTGGCTTCAGAAAAGAGAATTACTATTCATGAATTTTGGGATGGAAGTAGCTCATGGAGTTTAAACTAAAAAGGTACAGACCCTAGCTAGGCTGGAGCCCACATTAGCCAGGCAGGATGGAAGGATAGAGAGAAAGGGATGAAAGGTTTTTTATGAGCATATATATTTCATATGAAGCAAGGAAGTCTATAGATTTAAAAGGACAGTGAGCCTGTGAGTTGGTGGTGTCTCAGAATTTAAGGACTTTCCCCAAAAGAGATTCCCTTTCCTCTTTAGTCCCAGTGGAAGGCGGAAAGATACCTACTCATGCAAAACATTTTCCCTACTCCCTACTTAGGGAATGTCTTACAAATGCCAGCTAAAAAGTCAGAATAATTACTGTTGATGTTTACATGCCCAGTGCTGTTCTCTCTGTGATTAAATCAAGCCTTATGTATTTTCCGAGAGGACACAATGTGTTTAATCTATTTCTAGGAATTCTGGAATTATTTTCATTATCTGTCCCAAGTTACACTATAAGCAACTTGAAGGAAAAAATCAGGAGCTCCACACAAATAAGAATTGATAAATGTTGGCGTGGATGTGGAGAGACAGGAACATTCCTACACTGCTGGTGGGGCTGCAAACTAGTTCAGCCTCTGTGGAAAGCAATATGGAGATACCTTAAAGCGATACAAGTAGACCTACCATTTGATCCAGCAATTCCACTACTGGGCATCTACCCAAAAGATCAAATGACACTCTATAAAAATGACACCTGCACTCAAATGTTTATAGCAGCACAATTCACAATTGCAAAGTTGTGGAAACAACCCAAGTGCCCATCAATACATGAGTGGATTAATAAAATGTGGTATATGTATACCATGGAGTACTATTCAGCTTTAAGAAACAATGGTGATATAGCACCTCTTGTATTTTCCTGGATAGAGCTGGAACCCACTCTACTAAGTGAAGTATCTCAAGAATGAAAAAACAAGCACCACATGTACTCATGAGCAAATTGGTATTAACGGATTAATACCCAAGTGGACATATAGAAATAACATTTATCGTGTGTCGGGCAGGTGGGAGTGAGGAGGAAAAGATGGATATATACAAACATAATGAGTGCGATGTGCAACGTTTGGGAGATGGTCACCCTTGAAGCTCTGACTCGAGGGGGGAGGGAGGCATGGGCAATACATATAACCTTAACATTTGTACCCCCATAATATGCTGAAATAGAAAAAAAAAAGAATTAATAGAGCAACTTCAATAGGAGTTTACAAAAAGCATATCAGTGAGGATTGTAGTTCTCAAGAAAATTTGTGGAAGAAAATTTAAATTCTTTTTCAAAGAGCTTTTATTCTGTTCACAAAATTAATGCATGCAATGTAAAGAATTCAAACAATACACAAATACAAGAAAATGTAAACTTCTCCAAAATCACACTCCTCAGGAATAACTACTATAATAATATGGTTTATACTCTTCTGCCTTTTTTTCCTCACTAAATATACATATCAGATTTTACTATACTCTAATTCTCTTTTTAATTCATGGTAAGCCTTGGTCATGTTTCCTCATCAGAATATGTAGCTACATCTTATTGTTTTAAACCTTCTACATGATAGACCATGGTATAGATATATCTAGGAGGAAAATTTAGGTAAACATAGGGAGAAAAGGTGACAGAATTTCAGGTAGAAAACAAAGAAGAGAGGGCTGTGGGTAGTTCCTTGGATAGTCAGAAAATGGCCATTAAACTGAAAGAATAGCAGAGGTGAGGATGGAGAAGACTCAGATTGTAGGGGGTCTTGAAATCAAGCGAAGAATTTTTGACTTGCTTAGGCAGAGAGAGTCAATCAGCTCTTTTAACTCTGGAACACTAACCTGCTTTAATGTACCTTGTTTGGGTGATAAAGTCAGAGGCTGAGCTTTTGCCAGGGTTTGCAACTGGACTTTGTTCCACATATCAAAATAGAAAATACAAACGTGAACAGTAAATGATTTTGAAACTCATTGCATTTAGTTTGTGGTAGTGCAGTAGAATGAACTGAACCCAGCAAGTGTAATCTGTTAAAGCCCATACCTGGACATCAGATGGCACATTCTTCTGTGCACCCAACAAGAAAGTGGGTTTGAAGTGTGCCACTGGCATTGGTGCCAAAACTGCTAATCATAGCCCTCACCTTATACTCCTGGTAGAGCTCACCCTTTGTGTTTTTTCCTTCCATGAATAACTGAGGTGACCCCCTGGCATGGTCCCCTTAAAGCCAACTGACTGGTTGGCTGGGTTGGTGATTGCTCTTTGGAAGACAAGAAATGGAGCAAGAGCTCCCGTTTTCTGCTGTGGCTCAGTATATGCACTGTAAATGGCCCTTCTCAGCAACATCTTTGGCCCAAGGAAAATAAGAATGGCCTAGGAATATAAAAACTTTCACATTTTACTCTATTAAATATATAGGTCTGTATAATTCAAATTTTAAATTGTTAATTTCATACTATATGTGTAGTTTAAAGCATTTTAAAAAATTAAAAAGATAAATTTTGAAAAGCACAGCATTATTTCTCTTACCTTCAGTGGACTTTTTCTCTGGTTGTAAATCCTGTCCTTTTCTCCCTTCATTGCAACCCTTGTTTAATGATTTCTAGTTTCATGATTTGCACTGATTTTCAGGGGGGAGTGGAATGATGAATAATATATAAATTTTTTACTTCCCATAACTGCAGGAGTCAGAGGCCATGTGTTTACTGCAATGAAGTTATTAATTTAACTAGACCAGAAGATCAGAATAATCAAAATCAGTGAATTCCTTTTCCTTTTACTATCAGATCTTTTTTCAGGCCTGTTACACTTGTTCCTGGCCCATGCTCCTGCCTAGAGCTCTATTGATGTGCCCACTCTTGGGTGGCATCTACTCAAGGTCATTGTTAACTGCTTTGAAATCCAGTCTAGGGAAAAATATGACTCCAACATATGAGTATGGCCTAGTATCTGGCTCAAACATTTCTAAATATCTGGCAACCATAAGTCAAATGGCAGATTTGTTCAAATTTATACAAGTATTTGCTGTAAACACTGGAAATACAACAGTGAACAAATAGAAAATCCTCCTCCCTTCAGGAAGTCTGCATTCTAGCTGAAGATGAAAATCTTAATATCAAAGGGGTTTTCTTCTTTAAACTGATATTTATTGCTCTTGGCTCTTAGTGAAGAACCTGGAATATAACTCTGCTTTGAACATCTGATGCTAATTTCTCCAAAGCATAGATGTCAAAGGCTTCAGACTGGATGAAAAGAACACCTTTCCCTTGAAGTCTTCCTAGGTAAGGGCTCAGATAAAAACATTTTTCTACTTCAGTGCCAAAAGAATCCAAGCTTGAGGTACCCATGATAAAAAGCTTCATTCCTGAGGGCAGGCACTGCAAAAGAGACAGAACCTCTGGGATTACTCTTGCTACCATAACCAAAGAAACTTAATTTTTTCTGCTTGCTTTAAATCTTATGTACGTGATAAAAATATTGATAATTATCTAGCCTTAGGTATAGAATAACCCTTCTTCATTGCTCTTTCCTACACTGGCCAAAAAAAAATGTTTGTCCTTAACAATCCAAACTTGCCTAATACTGAATATATGGTAATCTTAGCCAGCTGAGAGGGCAAAGGAGACTTGAGAAGAATATTGGTCCTGATACCTTTTGTACTTCTGGCCTCCCGATAGTAAATGTCTATGGATCTGTCAGTTTCTCATCAGGATTGACATGTTTAAAAAATATGTGTTAATCAATGCCCCCACCCCCATCTAGGATCTCATGGTGAGGGCATTCTTTATTTCAGACCTAAGGAAAGCAAAGAGATTGCGTTAGGTCTCAGAGAATCATCCAAATGAAATGGAAGAAATATCAAAACATAAGGCTCATCACTGTCCAGGATTCACTGTTGACCATATTGACCATTGAAACACACACACACACACACACACACACACACACACACACACACACATCTTCTTCCTAAATAAGAAATAAAAAGAATATCTTTCATGGGCTTTCCTCTATGATACATATAAAGAAGTAAGCCTTTGTGTATCATTGGCTAAACTACATTATCTTAATTAAGAAAACAAGTTTAATACATCAGTACGTTCCTTTGGCACAATCACATAAGTCAATACAAAATTATTTTTGATCAGTTATGTGCATTAAGTCAAAACATTCTTATCATTTGAACCTTGAACATTAATGAGCTTCTATTTTTTTCTACAGAAAAAAACAACTAAATTTGGAGATAAATTATTTGGAATTATTAAGAGAATTTAGAAAAACAGATTTAGAAAATTAATATTTTAGAAAATATTTAGAAAATTTAGAAAAACAGTTAGATTCAAAATTAATATTCAAGGCCGGGTATGGTGGCTCACGCCTGTAATCTTAGCACTCTGGGAGGCTAAGGAGGGAGGATCCTTTGAGCTCAGGAGTTCGAGACCAGTCTGAGCAAGAGCGAGACCCCATCTTTATTAAAAAAAATAGAAAGAAATTAGCTGGACAACTATATATATATATATATATATATATATATATATATATTAGCTGGGCATGGTGGTACATGTCTATAATCCCACTTACTCAGGAGGCTGAGGCAGGAGGATGGCTTGAGCCCAGGAGTTCGAGGTTACAGTGATCTATGATGAAGTGAGCTATGATGAAGCCACAGCACTCTGGCCCAGGTGACAGAGAGAGACTATTTCAAGAAAAAACAAAAGTTTGTTCATGTAATAAGTACTCTCAGAGTACAGAACCAAGAATTGTGGAAAATCATTCCCAGGTACTAGGACTGAGTTCTAATTAAGGAACTAGCTATATATGTTGAATAGGGCTTTAGACTAGTGACTCCTGTGTGTTTTTCATTTTCCCCCTCTTTGAATAGGAGGGGCTGTAGCAGTTCTACTATGCCTGCTCTGTCAATATACGTTGGGTGTGGACAAAAGAGACTTTTCTCTTAAGTTCACAGGTATTCAGGTAAAGAGGAACTGTACTCAAGGAATCTCACCTGAGAAGCTTTACCTATACCTAGATCTGATTTGGGTAATGAGAACCCAGACCTTGAAGTGGAGCCTGAAGTTATAATAGATGAAACTTCTGGGGATCTTGGGAGGAAGTGAGTATATTTTGATATGGGGAAAATGCAAATAATTTGTGGCCAGAAGAGGCAAACTATGGTGGTTTAAAAGTTGCTTGAAAATTCTTTGACATTGCTTCCATAAAGTGGTAGAGTATAGTTTCCTACCTTTGGCATATGAACTGGCCTTAATGACTTCCCTTTAAAATAAAAAAAAATTGAAAGAGGTTACAGTGACAGTGCATAGCTTCTAAGGCTAAGTTAGAAAAGGTAAAACAGCTTTCATCTGGTTATCTCTCTCTCTCTCTCTCTCTCTCTCTCTCTCTCTCTCTCTCTCTCTCTCTCCACCTTAAAGTCCAGCCATCCTAAAGCTACCATGTTGGAGAGAACATGTGGAGAGACAACATAAAGATAGAGAGCTATGTCCAAGGAACTTCAGCCGCCTAAGTCTAGGTACCAGACCTCTGAATGTGAAGCCTGCAAGATGACACTAGCTTCCAGCACAGATGGACTGCAACTCCACGTGATTACCTAAACCAGAATTGCTCAGCTGAGACACTTCCGAATAGCTGAATGCCTGAAACATAGTAAGCACTAAGTAAATGTTAGCTGCTAATATTGGATGTGGTTCTGAGCAAAACTTAGAAGACAGCTCAGGATCCAGTAACTCTTAAAGCAAGGAGGACTGTACAAGTTGGTGATGGTCTGGCTGGATTCCAATGAGGGCCCGCCTACAGTGGCAAAGTGGTCTTTCACCCACCCAGAATGGAATATACAGAACAGAGCAGGTGAGTGAGAGGGAGAGTTAGGTCCATTTAAAGGAGCCTGGATAGATATTTCAGTATTCCAATATGCCAGTTACTACAAAGGGTCAGTCCTCATTCAGTAGAACAGCTAATGAAACTGATTTCTAAGGAGGAAATGTTTGCCATTTTCACTTTTTCACACTTCCTACACATGGCAGACATGATTCACGCTGGTTTAAAAGGTATTTGTATGTGTGGAGCAGCAGATTAGGTTGTGACTAAGCTATGTGCTTAGAAAACTATCGCTCTTATCTCTGGCCCTGATATTGTTCAATTTAACATGTTTTTATAAAGTGCCTGACAGTTGGGTAAGTCTCATGTGAAAATTGATGGAACCAGAAGAGAGATCTGGTTAGTACTTGGATGGGAGAGATACTGTATTGATTTTAAAAGAGTAAAATGTAAGACTAAAATTTTAATAAGGTCAATAAATGAATACTGATTTCAGTTCAGACTCCTCTAGTAAGAGAGGAAGTTAAAAAGGAAAAAAAAATCTACTAGCAATTACAAGAAGTCAAAAAAGAGCAAAATCTCATTCACGCAAAAAGCTCAAAGACAATGACTACCCTTTGTTCTAAATATTATAAAACATGGGATCCTTACAGGCAGGCACATTAGAAAAGACCACTGATCAATCATCTAGGACCAAGCACCAGAGCCAGTACGTAAGTTCCCTAGGTATATCTGAATTTCAAAAACACAAAGATGTTCTCAACTTGAGCTAAAATTCAAAGTTATTTTTGAAGTTTTCATACTTGAAGATAATAGTCCACTGTGATTGATAAGATAAAAAGATGCTTTGAAACATACTCTCTTCTCTTCTTTGAAACACTTTGATAGTGTATTGCTGGAAAAGATGCAACTGAAAATCATGGAATTGATGAAGAGATGAGTCACCATTTGATGTCATTTTGTTAGCCTGTAAGACAGGTCACATTAAGCTCTGTAAGGATCAACTTTTTTCCTCCCATATCTATCTTGCCTTTGAGCCTATTCCTTCTAAGTGCACTAGGCAGTGGCTTTCAAACACTCTTTTACATCAGTTACAGTAAGAATTACATTTTACCTGTGACCCAGAATGTACACACATTCATGTATATACACCCACATATCAGAAACTAAAGTTTTATGAAATAATACCTACCCTAACCATGTACAGAGTCCTCTGATTTTTTTTTCTATTCTGTTCTCTTTTGGACTATTCTGTCCTATTCTTTTTCGTTCATTCTCTTAATGCTATTCTGTTCTATTTATTTTCCTTTTATAATGCTGGTATGACACAATAAAGGGATTCTATAACCCAGTAGTGGATAACTGACCAACTCTTTGGAAAATATTGCACTAAGGATATTGTCTGGTTCCTTCAAAGTTAATTTTGTTGTCTCCCCTATGACTTGTTCACATTTTCCACCAATAAATTCACCTGGTTTGAGGTGTTACCTGTCTGGAGATTTGTTTGGATTTCATTCATTTATTCAACAAGCTGTTTTATATCAAATATGACTTTCATATATGCCAGGCAGATAGGCATGAAGGATATAATGGAAAACAAAACAAATCCAGCACTACTTTCATGAAGTTTAAGGTGAAAAAGGAAGACAATAATTTTTAAAACTTTTATAAAATGTATAGCCTCACAAGTATAAAATTTTTTAAAAAATGATCAAATTGCTGTAAAGAAAATCAATAAGATTCATTGACAAAGAAAAATATAAATAATATGAGTTATTGAGATGGAGTAGTCAAAGAAAACTTTTCAGCAAAGATGACATCTAAGCCAAGACCCCATTAGTTGTTCTTTAGCAATTGGTCTCCTCCTTTTTATTTTAATATGGTCTTAACTAGGGCCATGGTTTTCAAGCTATTTCTATTTCTGTTTCTCTAGAGGTAGCCAAATGATTAAATTCTGGTCAACGGGATGTGAACAGAAGCAATTAGTGCCATTTCTGGGTATCGTTCTTAATGCAATTGGACATGCTCTCCCTTGATCTTTTTCCCTTGCCAACTATTTCAGAGATAGCACACACTGGGACTTGGACCCAGATATGAAAGCCATGTGTGGGAATCACTGAGCTTCCCTACCAGACCTAGATCACCAACTTATCTTTGGGCTTTCATATATAAATATATATATATATAAATATATAAAATTTCATATTATTAAGCCATTATAATACAGACTCTCTCTGTCCTGTTCCTAAAATAAAATAGTGTAAGAACTTAAAGATGAAAGGAACTAGCCATTTGAAGAATGGGGCTATGGGTAGTGATTGAAGGGTCGGGAGTGTTCAAGGCAGAGGGAACCTATGTACAAAACCACTAAGAAAGGGGGGAAAGGGCATTTATTGAAACCTTAAAATCTGTACCCCCAAAATATGACGAAATAAAAAAAAAAAGAAAGAGATTTTCTAGTGTTCCAGGGAACAAAAAGAGGCTGATGTGCCTGGAGTGTAGTAGGTGAATGAAGAATGGAACAAGATGAAATTGAATGATATAGATAAAAACAAGGCTTATAACCATAGTATTTTGAATAGGGATGGTAATAATTTTGTCAGGGTGGATTGGAAGAACTCCATGATACCAGATATCAAACATCTTGAACTGTGCCTGGTATACATTAGGCATTTGATTCTTATTTAGTTCTTTCTTTCCCCTTTCTTAGGTTCACTCTGAATCTCCAAACAATCTGCTGCTTCTTCCTGTTTAAAAGACTCAGTAGGGAAAGTCTTCAGCAGCTTAAATGTTGTCTAAGGACCTGTTTATCACTTGAATTGATTAAATGATTGACTTCTAAAACTACATGGAACAGATACTTATAAGTCTTTGTCCTGGATGATGGTTAATATTTTCCCCAATTCTACATAAAGGACAGGCCCATAGAGATGTTGTGAATTTTATTTGCACTAATTTTTATAAGTGGTCACATCATTGCTTTACTGACTGTTTAGGACAATTAATGTCAATGTTTATTTTTTTATTGTTATGAAGTAAAAATACTTCTATCTCAGCTTAAACCACAAACAATATAATCCAATTTACTTTCATTCTCATAGCTTATTTCAGCTGTCTTTTCTACTAAACCTGTCAGTAAATCAACTTTAATATTTAATACTTTATTTTAATATCTGCAAGCAAAAGGTTCTGCTTTTATTTTAATGTCAATATGGCCAGCTTGTATAGGTCTTTAAAATGATTTGCAGTACATCCTACTGGCATGCAGAGATAAAAAAGAAATTTAATAATAATAAAACAAAATCTGTTTTCATTGATAGAATTTTCCAGCTGTTTTCTCAAAAGCCATCAAATGTAATGAAAGGGATATGAAAGATTTAAACACAAAGATTGCATAATTAGCTGGATACATTTGAAATTATGCCACCAGGTTTGTAGACATGTGGCAAAATAGGCTGCTGTTTTGAACTAAGATGAAATTCTAAGAGCACTGTAATTTACCTTCTATTATTTTTAGTAGCTGAATGAGAATTAACTGCAGGGCTCTAATATATCAGCATCCTAGAAAGATATTTTCGCATTTTCTTTTAATGTACTAATGAAAATCTATAGAAAACACATTTAGATAGACTAATAAATTCTTTGCAGGGTGACACATAAAAATTATTTAGGCAATTTGGATAGAACTTGATCCTTAGCTTTAAATAATGACCATTATCCTACCAAACTTAGAGAAAAAACAACATAACACCCACTTCTCTCTGACAAACTGCTCAACTGAACCATCCACTTTAAAGGTCTAACACAGCCCATAAACTACGAATAGGTACAGGAAGAAAAAGCAGGATGTAGCATTTTGGATGACTGGACCATTGATTAAGCCTCACATTTAACCTTGTCACATGCAAAAAAGAAAAAAAAAAGAAGAAAAAGAGGAAAAAAAAAAAAGTATAGCCCATTAAATTCCTCTCCAAAGTAACAGCAGAGATATTTTTATGGAAATAACTTTTGGTAGCGGTATTCTGCCACCCGGAACCATCCGGAAATGAATCATTCTATATAATTGAGCTTTCCTAATAAGCTGTGTATTGAAAACATTTGATTTTGAACTTTATGATCTTTCTTAAATAGAATATACAGAACAGAATTTACTCTCCACTGATGATTCAAGGCCATCATTTTGAAAAACAATCATCCTGCCCTGCTATATGATGTAGAGATGTTCTCAAAGGCCACTGAGCTTGACCTCACTCTAAATAACACTGGATGACTCTGAGTTTTGTGTTTTTTGTGTCATTGTACACCGTGGTGTTTTCTTTATGTTTTTCATTTGTCAACCGGCCCCGTTTGTTGCTTACAGAAAGACAGCTGAAGGTGGTTTTAGAGTCCTGCAAAATGCATTTTGAATCTTGCTGTGTGCCTTAGTAGCAATAGGACTTCAAACAACTTCCTTACCTTTCTGGGCTTCCGTTTTTTTCATTGACTAAATAGCACATTATACCAATAATATGAAGATAAATTGCGATGCATACTTAAAATAGTTTTTGCTCTGTAATTTATTTTCATATTTTTATCTGTATAGCTTCTAATCAGAAATTTTTAGTAGCATGAAGTAGTCAAGGTTATCTTCCTGAATACTGCTATGATTTCAGCCAAAGGCAAAGAAATGTGCTTTAGTTGTTCAAAGTAGTCTTATTGCATATAAAATTTAATTTTAATTTGATCTTTAAACTACAAGAATATGAGAGCCAGAGAAATTTAAAAGCTTTCTTAAAGTCATACTGCTAATGGCAGAATCTACAGTCACCAAGTCTTTTTCATAATTTAATTTCAGCACTTTTCATCTACATCTTGCTTAATTTATCGCCTCAACTTACCCCAGGTGATATGGAAAAGCCTGTACATAGAGCTTGCGTCTTGGCTGTATTTTTGATGAACCAAGATAAAGAGATTGATTAGACCCAAGATTAAAAGCCTGAGGGAAAGCAAGTACTTTTGGATTCAGTCATCTATCCTTCCAACTGAGGCAGATTCATCAAACTGAATCCATAGATATGAGTTCTAGTCTTGATTCTCCCATTTACTTTCTGGGTGATCTAGGTCTGGTTGACGAATTTCTCCAGGCCTTGATTTTCTCATTGATCACAAATGGCAGTTGAATTAAACAAAAGGGTCTTTCCCAGCTCAAATATTAGTACCATTATAATTAATTCTACTGTAATTATTCACATGCTAGGATGTGAATATTGCCTAAATGTCCACCCCAGTCACCTTAATGCCTAGCTTAGCCTCAGCATTGCCCAGTGAACTTTAACAATTGATCATGAAAATGGCATTCAGAACTTCTTCATCTACTGTCTTCAGATTATAGTTGTAAAACAATACAGAGGATAGCATCATATTACTGGGCTGATTACTTATGCTGAAAATTGTAAGCATGTTTGTATGTTACAAAGTCCCTACTTTTGGACATACCAAGAAGCTTAATATCAAAAGTAATCAAGATCTAGTACAATTCCACTTATCAAGCAATAGTTATATCCTAATTTAGCCTTTGGTATAAGTCTGAAATATTTATATACTGTGATTAATGAGAGAAGTGATTGGTATGTTTTGTTTGATAGTCATCAACTATGTTTGCCAGTATAAATGTTCACGCATTTTACTTTCAAAAGACAGGAGTGTTTGAGCAGCAGTATGTATTATGTTTTTGAAAATGAATACACACGCATAGCTATAATTTGCTAGGTTTATGTATACCAGGGACATGATCAACAACTGTTTTATATAGGTTCTCCTCAATAAAAATGTAAATTACAAAATCAATGCCGGTTAATTTGATAGTCATCTCTAATCAATTGAGAAAGTACAAAGACTATGTAGAAAAAAATCAAGATGCTAAAAAAATTAAAGAAATTCCATTAAAGATGAACTTGCAAGTTTATCCACATTGTTGCCTATCTGAAAACATGCCTGTGGGTTGTAGAACATTGGTCACTATTACGATATTTCTTCCCTCTTTTTGAGGTTTTGAGGGCCATTGTTGAAAGGAGAGACCAGGAAGATGGTGATCCAGCTGACCTTTCTCGAAAAACTAAGATTCTGTTCATTTAGTTTTTGTGTTTAGCCCATTTTATTTGATGCTAGAGCATTCCTAATCCTGGATTCCCAATTCATGGAAGTAAGCTTTTTGAGGTTGTTTTGGATTAAATATGACCAATATAAGGAAAATTCTTTTTAATTGAATTTAAAAATCCAGTAATTGAGATCCGTTTTATTTCCAAAATACTATTTCAACATCAACAAATATAAACTAAAATTCTTGAGTCTGAATGCCTAGCCTTACCTAATTTGAACCCCCATCGTACTGCTCACATGCCGATTGACATGAAGCCAGTCATTAAACATTTTGTGTGCCTTGGTTTTTCCAGCTGAAAATGAGGATAATCATATTACCCACCTTATAGGATTGTTGAGATTAAATACAATAATGTATACAGGGTGATCAGAACACACTTTTCCTATATTTCTTTGCAAATTTCCTGTAAATCTAAAACTATTCCTAAATAAAATGTTCATTTAAAAATAGTTTTTTAAAAAAGAACAGTACCTTGCACATTATACTGCTAAATAGATATTAATTGTAGTCATTGTTTTTAAGGGCTTTTTGCTTGCATGGCCTGGTTCTCCACTTAATACAAACAGTGCAGCATGATGCTTGAAGGCATATTTCCTCCATCTAAACTTCTTGAGTTCAAATTTAATAACTTGGACACTTACTAGTTGTGTGAACTTGGTGAAGATTCTTAACCACCCCAATTCTTAACCAACCCAATCAACTTCTCCATATGCCAAATGTGGATGATAATAATAGGATCTATTTCCTAGCATTATTGTAAGGATAAAATGGATTTGTATTTAGTATATAGTAAAATTTCAGTATTATTAATATTAATAATACTATAAGCAAGGTAGATTGATATTTGTCCCTGAACTTTATAAAATATGATGATCATATATTGTAGATTTTACGAGATAGTTTTGCTATTAAAAAAAAATTCTGTCCCATTACCCTCTTAAATGCTTTGCCAGGTATCACTGTTTTCTACTCAAAAGATAAGGATCTAGGTTTCTAGTTATTGTACACTAGGAAATAGAAATTTCCTTATAGTCATGTAACTGGGCCAGGCAGCAAAGCTCATGCTAGAAATCTCTAGGAAAGAATCCACTGACAAGCCTGCTGGAAGCAAGTTTGTCATTGAAATGCCAAGAGGAAGTCATTTTTTCTCAACCTGAGTTTATGATGTCTCCTACTTGACCTCTCAGGGCTCCCAACACCATCTTTTTAAAATCACCTTGGGATAAGAAATTTACACAAGCAGTAGTAGAAAAATGAACTATAGGTCAATTTTGTATCTTTAAGAGAAGGAGGCTGACTTTTCATTAGGCTAATAAGAAAACGTAACTCAAGTTCATTGATTAGTATGTGATCTGACATAAGACATCTTATCCATAATAGGTCACAGGGTGACACTTCTTAGAACCAGAAAGAGAGAGATTAATGAACAGATTTGGAGACTCAAATTTCTTGACAAACATCAGAACTGCTGACAAATCTCAAGTTCTCATGTGAGTTTGGGTGTGACTCTGTTGCGAATGTGAAAATATATTTGTTGCCTTTAAAGATAACGACAATAAAGTATTAATTAACTGGCTTTTACCTCTGATTCTAACTGAAAGCAAGTTTAATTAATTGGATTGTTTGGGCTCTAAAATTTCTAGCTCATAGGGGTTCTGTTTTGGCCTGAGATATTTCTTATAGCTAAGAACAACGTTCAGTGCCTCCTCTTGCCCAAACATGCAGCTGGGAAGGTTAGTAATAACCGAAGGTATTTGACCTTTCTCTTGGCCATATAGCGCTTTTAACCTACTTTACCAATCCACATTCAGGTTTCCTGACCTTCCCATTTTTTGAGACTAGCATTTGGCAGGAGGTTTTCTACGCTTTCATCTCAGAGTCTATAAACAAGTTCAGGGGATCTAACTCTATCGAGTCTGTGCATACCCTTTGATATTGTCTGCCATATTTTTCTGAGCATACAATTGGAATGATAAGTCTTAAAAGAAGATTGAAACATTAAACTTATTCTGCTAACATTTTTAAGTGCTTTCTATATGCAAAAAACATTTCGTATAATAGAAAGTCGAGTGTTTGCCATAGAACAAATCAAGACTATGACAAAAACCTTGTATGAAAAGGTTGCAATTATTTGCAGCCATGACATGGTCTGTTGAGAAATGGTTGCCTAAAAACCGAAGAGACTCAGGGAACTCGTGCAAGCTGTTCAACTTCAGATCCTGATTCTACCACTTACTGGTTGTGTGACTGTGAAGAAGTTACTTAACCTCTCTGATCCTCGCCTTCATTACCTTAAATCTGCTGATAACGTTATGATCTAGCTCACAAGGTTACTGCAAGATTGACTGCAATAATTCACAGAAAGCACTTAGCCTATATTATGAGTGTCAGTGTTGTTTTTATTTGGCTGAAGGCAAGAGAGATCTGATTGTTCTGACTCAATAATAAGCACAGATCAATCACATAGCCTCACTGTGTTTTAGCTTTCTCATCAGTCTGATGGGCTAAGGACATTCACCAATTCTTTATCTCTCAATTTGTGTTTCTCACCCTTGCAACAACACCGGGATTTTGAAAAACCTGACCCGTATTTGAAATGAAAAGCACTGTTTGCGTAGTTTCCCCAAGAAGGAAATCCAGCAAATTAACTAAATTCATATCACTGATTACCCTAAGCCACATGCTTGTCAAATCATCCCTAGTGACTTGAGACATAGAGGCAAGATCATTACTTAGGTGAACTTGGAATGTGTTTTTCATTAACCTACTCATTACATTTGATTAGCAAACAGGCGTTGTGTTTCCCCATTATTAATGGTTGGCTAAGGAAATGTGGCACCTCTGAAAGCTCCCTTTTATTATACATTCCTAACACCACGCAGAGACTGATGAGATGAAAAGCAAGAAATAACACACACTTACAGTCCACCCAGACTATGAACTTAAACACACACAAGTGCTTATTTAGATGTCACTAAATTTGAATCATATCAAGCCTCTGTATACACAGAAACCACGTGTCAGATTACCCATCCATTCTTTTATTTTTAATTTCTTTTTCATGGACTGGACAATAGTTTACCCATATCATTCTGAGTTTCAAATATTCCATCTCGTTGTCCCCATGAGGTCATTCATATCTGTCGGACAACAGAACTGATTTTCAATTCAGAAACTAAGGGACCTCTATTTCTATACACCCTAACACACGCAGAGAGAAAAAGTCTCTTCTGTTTCATCTTCGGCCTTGAACACCAGTAATTTTCATTCACCGCTGCTGCAGTTGATGTCAAAAAACCCACAAACATTGAAGTGTGGACGCCCGACCGAGCATGGATGTAGCAATGGAGCAGAGACCTTTGTTGCCGTGACCTTTGAAATAGATTAAATGCATTTTCCAAAAGCTTTCTAAAGTATCCAGTGAGAGAGAAAATCAAAAAAAAAAAAAAAAAAAAAAAAATGCAAGCACTCTGCAAGAGCTGCTGTGAAGGGCCCAGTTTTCGGTTCTTTTCCTGTGAACTGACTTGGGGGTGAGAAAGTGACCCTTTGATTGTCTGTCAGGGTTTCAAAGCCTCTGTCTTCTCTGGACTCAAGGCCAGTGATGACACCAAAGAAGCCAATCAGATGTAGCACTTATTAGAGTTGTTAACCTCCGGATGAGTCATCAGAGAGCTGTTTCCTTAAGTCACCTCAAAAGGTAGCTGGTCATTTTGGGAGGCAGTGGGGGACCTGGCCAACCCCTCAGCTGTGACTGCATTCTGCGCACACTGACTCCAAAGGCCATGGTTCCTAGAACACCAAACCCACGACAGCCATCACTTAGAGCTGAAGACATGTATTTGCTCTTAAAGGACAGAGAGCTGCCTGTCATTTGAACAGACACAGTATGCCAGTGACACACTATTGGGATACAGAAGGGCATAAAAATGTCATTATATTCCGAAGGAAGGGATTTTTGCAACTCTGATTTAGGCCTCTGACCCATCAGCCCTTGGCTTCAGATGATCACTAATGCCCATGTCTGTTCCAAACCACAATCTATACTCATTCACAGAAAAATGAAGCTGTTTAACTTCCATCAACTTTTTTCCCCCATTTTTGGAAGACAGTAGGAAAAAAAAAAAAAAGACTAGATTTGGAATAACAAGACATATGTTTCTGAACGTGTTAGAGCATATTTTAATATCTTTAAAGTGGAACATCACTGCTTAAGAAATCTTCTAAAAACGGACTAAAAAGCTTAATGTTCAGGAAAGTTCTGTCTGCTGAGAAAATGAGAAATTGATATTTGTGATAAATGTCTTTTATTGTGTACTAAAGTATTTGACTTAAGAAAAAAGATTCAAATGCTAAGAAAACTTAAAAGGAAATCAGTGAGAATTATCAAAGTTTAATCAAGCTATTTCCAGTTTGCTTTGCATAATCCAGGATGAGACTAATTGAAGAGTTGTAAATACATTTTCCTCTATTTGTGGTTGTAGCAGAGGGGAATTCATGTTAACTTAGAAGTTATTTGTAGAACACACAAAAGAGGAAACTTGAAGAGCTGGTTAGAATGTCTGTGCAAACTACTAACTAAACCATAAGCAAGTTAACTTAATTCCTCTAAAGATTCTGTTTTATTTTACTGAGTCTGTACCTCCCAGATCACTCCACTTAGCAATTATTGTTATTATGGCTCACATACCAGCCCTGCTGTTGCAGCTGGTGAATTTATCTGTGTCCCAGGCTATCTGACAGTCTGTTTTAATCTGTTGGAATGAGAAAGAGCCTTCACAGAACAGTAGCTGAGCTTCCATTTCATTTTCTATAGGCCCTAGTCTGACCTTGATTTTTGAGTTCCTGAAATTAGACTCCTGATTTCTTTTTCTATGCCTGAGCATACTTGATGCTTTATATGGATCCCTGGTTTTTCTAATCTAAGACTCACTACTGCTTTTACCAATGTAGTAGGTTGAATAATGGGCAAAAAAAGGCAGGATCAAAGCCTAACCACCCCACACCTGTGAATGTGACCTTATTTGGAATGAATATCCTTGTAGATATAATTAAGGATCTCAAGAAAAGGTCATTAGCCCTGGATTTAGGATTAGCCCTACCCCAATGACTGGTGTCCTTACAAGAAAAGGAAGAGGGAGATTTGAAACACACAGCTATACATGAGAAACAAAGAGAAAAAAGGCCATCTGAAGAAAAGGCAGAGATTGAAGTGATGCATCTATGTGCCAAGACATGCCAAGAATTGCCAGTGGCCACCAGAAGCCAAGAGAGAGGCTTGGAGCAGGGGAGCCTCCAGAAGGAACCAACCCTGCTGGCACCTTCAGACTTTTGGCCTCCATAACTCTGAGAAAATACATTTCTGTTGTTTTAAGCCACCAAGTTTGTGGTAATTTAGTATGGCAACCCTAGGAAACTAACATAACCAATTATCCTGAGGACTGAAGTAACCCCCACCCTGTCCCAAATCCTTCACTGGACATGGTACCTCATGCCAAAAGCTACCACAGTACATGTAAATTTTTTTGTATTTTATGCTCATGCCCTTGGCCTGCCACTACACCTAGCTTCTAACCCATTCTGGACCTCATTGGCATCAATAACCCATCTACCTGGGAATGTCCTCTGGGCCTGATGTTCTGTCAGACAGCCCAGATTTCTACTGGGCCTGTTGCCCAATGGCTCAGTCCCACTGAAGGCATAGTTTTGCTTCAAAGAATAAAACCCCAATCTCTGAAATGAAGAATTTAATTGACTTACCTTGTGTCACTTGTCTATCCTCATGTCTGGCCAGTCATAGTTAGGAGGACAGGGTCAAATGAATCACTGCTATGGGAGGACATTTCAGAAGACAGTGTGTGGGAGGAAAAGGAATTATTAGCAGAGGAAATAAATAGCATGTCTAGTACCTTCATCCTGGTAGGTGTGTTGGTGCCTGACTCATATTTTTATTGACCACATCCCCATTAGAAAAATTATCTCTGTGCTTGTCCTGAAATATGTCTCATTTTTTTGGTCTGAAAAGACAGCTGCCCACCGCTAATTTCTCCTGTTTTCATAGAGTTGACAGTCTAGCAAGAAGGACAATCACAGTCTAGCAAGAAGGACAATATGTAATTATACATTTAATTCCAAAAGAGAAGGTTCAAATTATGATAGAGACATATAATAAGAGAAAGATGATTTAGAGTCAGAGAGGTCAGAATGTGCCAAACACAGAGTTAAGAAAGAATATAACGTACTTGAAAAACCAAAAAAACACCAGTATTTCTGGTCTACCTTAGCAGTGGGGCTAAACTATCCTTAGATAAAGGCTGCTGTAGACCTGTCCTAATAAAGCTTCAAATAAGCCTGAAAAGAATCAAACTGGACCACGAGTAACTTAATTGCCTAGCAGAACAAAACAAAGTTAGAAACTCCTTAAAGTAAAGCAACAAAATCCAGACACTCAACAACATAAAATTTACAAAGCACGGCAACCAATCAAAAAGTGCAAACATGTTGGAAAATATGACACATATCCAGGAGAAGAATCAGTCAGACTCAAAAATAATAAAGATAATGGAATTGGCAGGCAAGGGTGTTAAAACAGCTATTAGAAATATGTTCAAGGATTTAAAGAAAAAGAAAACATGAACAGAGTGAGAAAGGAAATGGAGGCTATTTTTAGAAGAACCAAATGGAACATCTAGAGAAATGAAAACCTTCGTGGATAAAAGTAGACTTGTTTGGCAGGACCGCAGAGCACACAGGGAAAAGTGGTGCAGGATGTGGCTAGAGAGTTAGACAGGCAACTTTTGGAAGAATTTGGAAGCCACGATACGATTTGGAACTTTACCCTAAGCGTTTGGGGAAGTCATGCATATGAAATAAAAAAGGGACCACAATTATGGAGAGTCGAAAATGCAATTTTTCACTGACCTAAATAGAAAGAAAATGGAGCTCCTTCTGCTTTATATTTGTAAATCAATGAGCTGGTTCTGCGTGAAAAAAATGAAGCTGCTAAAGAGATCATTGGCAACTGACACTCCCCCAGCACCTGGGAGTGGGGGACCAGGAGGCACTTTCCATAGCTCTCCTCTAATGGTTATTGGGTGTCTCATATATGCCAAGCTTTGCTCTTGAACGGGAACAGAGCTTTCAATAAAAAAGTCTAAGGACTCTATCCTCGTGGAGGCTATATTCGTAACAGAGAGGACAGTCACAGCCACTTTCTTGGTAAGAACTGGCTCACTGGAGGACAGCACTTTTAATCCAGGGTACAACAGCCTTTAAAACCCCTGAAGTGATGGAGCACCATTTACATTCTGGAATATTTAGAAAACCAGTTGGTTGCATTTAAATGGAATTTTAAACCTTTGAAAATGTGTTATCTTCTGAACCTGATAAGCTATGTCTGGGTCACCAATTAAGTGGTTTAATTTTTAAAATGAACAAAAGATCAGATGCATTCTGGTTTTATTCAAGCCAATTAAATTTCACCCGCACAAATGAAGTGTCACTCTCAATAGATCTTTCCTTTGCTTTAGGCTTTTAGCTAACAGACATCTCTTTTGTTTGAAGGTATTGATTTTGATAATATTAAGTGACTGCAGGTATACTGTCAATAGCTCATGGTGAGGGATGCAAAGAGAAGTTAAAAATCTATATATTTCATTTGTAGATTTCTTGAATAAAATAAGTGAAGATTAGGTACGAGTTTAGCTATGAGATTTTATTTTTTTACAATAAACCATTTTGAAAACTCGCTTGCCTGTGAATCTTTTGTTTTAAAGGCATCTTTGTTTATAGTCTAATCTGATTAATCTCAATGAAGAATTTGGACAGGTATCCACATTACCTAACTTCTCTCCAAACCCTCCAAGTTCGTGACAGCATCTTGGAAGGAGAAGACTTAGCCAACTCTTAATTATCCAGGCTAATGGCGGCCTGCAGTGTGTGAAATGTGATGAGGTACTCAGGCCAAGTTCAATAGCATCAGGCTGGGTGTCGAATGCCAGAGATCGTGACTGAGAACATCCCTGGGACAAAGACAGGAGCTGAGGCTCCACCGACCACCATGAATGAACCCACTTCTTATTCCTTGGGCAGACATTGAGCATTGCTGTGTTGGTAAAAATAAGGAATGCTCTTTGAAATAAAAGCTTATGGTCTATTTTAAGCCCCCTTTCTTAGAAAACTCCAAAGCCCTTATCATATTTTTGCTATAGACTTTGTCTACCAGGGGACCTCAAAGTATTTGAGAATCGAAATAGACAAGGAAGCCTGAGTTGATGACCTGTGAACCATCAAGGCATAGATGAATATAAATGATGGAAATTATATTGCTCTATTCGTACTGAATCCTAATTTACTCTACTTTTGCTGCCTAATCTGACTACAGCATTGCACAAGAGATGTCTAGAGATGCATCAAGCTCTAGAGCTTGATAAATAAATTGTTAACTTAATTTATCACCCTTATTTTTCAACAATGGCTGCAATTCATTCCATAGAAAGTTACTAAATCTCTCAATATGCCATGCACTGCATAAGGCACTGAAGCTCTAGCCTCAGGGGATTCACAGTTAATGGAGAGACAGGCAAGTAAACTGAAACGTACAAAGCAGTAGCATAGGTGTGCTTTCATAGAGATTCTAAAGGAGCACATGAATAATATCTAGCTGAAAATAAAATCACATCTGAGCAGCAATTTGGAAGATAAGTAGGGTGTAGGGGAAAGTGTTCCAGGCAAAGAAAATGCATCTATAAAAGGACAGAGCCTCGTGAGTTCATGATACATCTATGATGTATAAATAGTTTGGACAAAGGGCAAGAGGCATGAGTTCAGGCTGGAGCTGGAGGAAAAGGCAAGACCCACAGGGTATTCTAGGTACAGAATGACTCAATGCTTTAAGCACATCTTGCAATCCCATAGCCAAAGTCCCTGGTACATTTCTAATTCAGAATTAGAGATTAGAATATGCTACGCAGAAAAGCCAAAGGCATAGCTAATACCTAATACCTAATACCAAAAGGTACCCTGCTAAAAGCATGGGTAAAAGAACCCACACCCTATCTTTGAAATGATCTAGGCATTCCACCAAACAACTCATAAGAGCGGGCAGATGGACTGGTGGCATTATCATGGAATCAACTAAAGTCTTAATATACGAAGTATTTTCACAGACCAATGGCATCTGCCATCATCCGGGAACTCATTAGAAATGCGGAACCTCAGGCCACAACTCAGAAGTACCTAGTCAGAATTTGCAATTTAACAAGATCCCTGGGTGATTCTTGTGCACGCTAAAACTGGAGAAGCTCTGACCAGTGGCACAGCCCTCAATCCTGGATATATACATTAGAAACACCTGGAAAGACTTAAAAACTACTACAGCAGGGGTTCCCTCTCTAGCGGTCCAGTTTACCATTAAATCAAATACATCACCAGGGTCTTTTCTTTCTTTTTTTTGTTTTTTTTTTGAGACAGGATCTCACTCTGTCACATGGGGTAGACTGTAGTAGCATCATCACAGCTAACTGCAACTCCAAACTCCTGGGCTCAAGCGATCCTCCTGCCTCAGACTCCTGAGCAGCTGGTACTACAGGCAAGTGTTAACACACTCAGTTGACTTTTTGGTTTTTTGTACAGATAGTGTCTTGCTCTTGCTCAGGCTGGTCCCAAATTCCTGGGCTCAAGCAATTCTCCCACTTTGGCTTCTCAAAATCACCAGGTTTTTTAATTGTATGACTGAGTAGATGACATTTCCAGTCACAGATAGAAAATGAAGGATGAAAGATGTTCTGTTAGGGACAAAGTGAGGAGTTTGGTTTTGATATGTTAGCTTATGATGCACATGGGACATACAAAAAGCCATGGTAAATACATGGATTGATGTATGGGTGAGTAAAAACGGGATATTAATGTGAAAATTTTCAGTAATCAACTAGTTACAAAGATCTTTAATCTAAAAGAGATGTCTAGGATAAAGACATAAAAATATGTAGAAATTTTGGAGTCATCAATTGCAGAGGTGACAACTGACAGCATAAAAATAGATAAAAATGTGAATACAGTGAGAATATAAAGGTCAACAATAGAATCTCTTGCATCATCAACTTTTAAAGGGTAGGGCAAGTTAGTTGACCTCAGTAATGAGATTAAATTAGGGCAGCTAGACAAAAATAAGAGAAATCAAGAGAGGAGGGCAACATATGTACCAAAGAAAGAGACAGTTTCAATAGGACATATAAATTGTGTCACCAAAAATGCAGCAGTATCAGAAATACAAGAATTCAACAGTGTCCTTTGGCTTCGCCTCCTGAGTTCTTGTATGATCTTGGCAAGAGGGTGAATGGGATGAAAGCCAGATGGTAATTCATTGAGGAATTAATGGAAAATGAGGCCGTAGAAATACTTAGTTTCCATTTCTCTTTCAAAAAGCTTGGCAGTAAAGAGAAAATGTAAAATACGGTGATAGCTAGACGAAGGAGTAGAATTTAAAACCCTAAGCTGCATTTAGGGACTCCACAAACTTTCCAAAGACTTGAGTATTGGATCCACTAATTGAAATGTTCCCAGTATAAACACACATGTCTCATAAGCATATATATTTTTTCATTATAAATGTTTATGCTTCTAGTATATTGCTGGGGAACGAAATTGCCTATTCAAACATGTCAGACATGGGTTCTGTGTAGACACAGCTGACATAATGTTCCACACAAGAGATCAGTTCAATAATGTGGTCCCGCAGTTTTCAGTTTCTTTTAAATTGGTTGGCCAATTAAATATTTAGATGAAGAGAAACATGACACTCAGATGGTACTTTATCACTCCATCTAAACACTGTGGTTTGCTCGTAACATTTTATGACTTACAGCTGTAGGACTTGGAAAACTCTATTATTTTGGTACAACCTCCTCTATCATTGTGGAAAAAATAGTGACAAAGAAAATGAGAAGCAATAGGAAACTGAATTAAAATCAGTGATTCTAAATATTTAGTTAGATAAATAATTAGTGAGTTAGAGTTGTGTATTAATTTTGATTTTGATTAATTACTTTTGCATTGGTCACTTGATTTATTTATTTATTTTAATATTTTGAAATTTAAAAAAAATAGGATCAAACATTCACACCCCTTCAAACTCTCAAAATTGGTTTAATGCTCAATTCATGTACATAAATAAATTACAAACTCTAAAATATTATCTGAATTTAAGTCCCAGCATTATAGAGTCATATTTTAGCAACAAGATCACAGCATTTGACACCAAAAAAAGTACTCTGGGAATTAAATAGAAAGGACATCATATCCCTAAGAAAGTACCCTGTGATATTTTATAATGATTTCCACTGCAAAGGATCATAGATATGACCTAATCATTCACCTGTTGAACAAACAATAGATTATTCTCTCAATAGTCTATTATACATACATTTTTTTCAATGTACATAAACTCAGAGTAAGTGCTTGGTCCCCTACCTATTGCCTAGGTAAAATCCCTTTGTAGATTAGCGTGGTTAAACAACCGTGCCTGAAAAAGACCTTTCTATTCCTGAATGAATAGTTGCATAAAGAATCAGGACAATTTCTGGATAGTTGTTTTGAGGTGACAGGGTTTTAATAAATTGCGTCCATATCCAAGTTTAGACCTCACCCTCCAACATTACACCAGATTCTCTCGTTCTGTGAAGGAGAAGATATTCACCAAAAAAATTACTGAATTGCCCCTATGTTACTGCTTTGTCTGAGAGCTAGGAGGCTGAGACCACTTACCCTCCCTCAGCCTCCTGAGCTCCAGAGCACTGAACTAGTTTAGAAGTCTTGCTTCCATTAAGAGTGGTGAACCACTACCAAACATTATTGTCACAGAGGATCCCCTGCGTTAGGCTACAGTCTACCTTACAAATGACAATGGAGTTTAATTTAGAATCTTTTTCTTAAGACAATGTCTCACTCTGTTTCCCAGGCTAGAATACAGTGGCATCATCATAGCTCATTGGAACCTCAAACTCCTGGGCTCAAGCAATTCATCTGCCTCAGCCTCTTGAGTAGCTGGGGCTACAGGTGCACACCACCACACCCACTTAATTTTTCTATCTTTTGTAGAGATGGGGTCTTGATCTTGCTCAGGCTGGTCTTGAACTCCTGTCCTCAAGGAATCCTCCTGCCTCAGCCTCACAGAGTACTAGGATTATAAGTGTTAGACATCGCGCCCAGCTAATTTAAAATCTTAAAGTGAACTAATTCTACTAGGTCTCACTTTTCATCAAAAATTATTTCCTTCTATGCCCTGCTCCCCCTTCCTCTTCTACTGTTCACTTCTTTCCAAATTTATAAAAATGTGCCAGATGGATCCCCGTGCCAAATAAATTCCACATACGTGTGTGTGTGTGTGTGTGTGTGTGTCTGTGTGTATATGTAACAGTGTCTAAAAGCTTGAGCTTTAAAGTCAGAAAGAACTAGATTTGAATCCAGGCTCTTTTACTTACTAACTTTGTGACCTCAGGCTGGTTCTTTAACTTCTCCAAGTCTCAGTTCCCCCATCTGAAAAAGATAATGGCATTGAATTCTCGCTTTGTATTTTTTGTGATGGTTAAATAACGCAATGCATACAAATCACTTAGCACTATGCCCAGCACATATATTACTATTACTATTCTACATCCTTGTTAGAAAAACCCTATTCATTCCTTATGATCCCTTTCAAGTGATAGGATATGCTTCTTCCATGCCCACTTACCATAAATAAGGGAGGGCAAGGGTGGGTTAAGTGCTCTCTTCTCTGTCCTTTCATAGAACCTAGAACATATTTCTTAGTACTTGCCACTTATAGTGAAATATCTGCTTGTATGTCTGTCTCTGTAGTAAGCAGTAAATTCCATAAATAAGCCGGATCGACCCAACCCCCTAAAACAGCATCAAGCACATAGATTCAATTCTTACTAGGTAGGTATCGAACTAGATTGAACTGAACTCACTTAAAGGTGGGAGTGTTTTTATGTGGTCATGAAATAGTGAATTCCTAATTTGGCTAAAATAGAGGAATATGCGAAGGAAGGTATGGAGAAAAGGTGGGAAGAGGAACTGGATTCAAATCTGTGGCCTCCTTGGAAATACTCAGACCATGAACATACAAACATACTTTGTCTATCTTGAATATCGTGCCACTCAGACAGTCAAAGCTTCTTAGATCTCCATTCTCTTCATGATGACAAAAGAGTATTCTAATGGAAAGACTGACTCTCTGTGAGGTGTAACCCTTTTCAATGCTTCCTTTCAATTCAGTCAGGTGTCCTGTCATTGCCATATCTCAGGAGGGCAATTCTTCCACCTGCGTCTTTTCCAAGAGGACATCAGGGCTCCACACTGTGGCCATTCAAGGAAGTGTTGCCAGCCTCAGCTCACCACGCACTGCCTTCCGTCAGATTCCTGCCACTTGCTACTCTACTTCCTATGTACCTGTCCCAAAATGTTCTCGTGTGCCAGCTGGCCCGCTCATCACTGACCACTTTTAAATAAATCCTTTCTGCTATCCAGTCTTCAAAAAGCTAAAGAAATTTCCTCTTGTGATAAGCAACTAGGTCTCCAATAAACACTTGCAATTTGGGGAACAGTGGTTTCCATTAGGTCTCCCCTGGCCTCAAAAGTGACTAGCCCCTGTGCTTTGCTTCCTTTTGCTCTTCTACTGTTCCACTGCTTCCGAAACTTCTGGAACCCCACACCAAATAAATTCCACTTATAGGAGTGTGTGTGTGTGTGTGTGTGTGTGTGTGTGTGTGTGTGTGTGTGTGTGATGGTGTTTAAGGGCTTGGACTTTCAAGTCACAGAGAATTGGGTTTAAATCCAGATTATATTACTTGCTAACTCTGTGACCTTGGGCAAGTTATTTAACTTCTCTGAGTCTCAGCTTTCTCATTTAGAAACAAAGATAATGCATTGACTTCTTGATTTTGGGGTGATGATTAAATGACACAAGGAATGTAGATCATTGCGCTCCATGCCCAGCACATGATGGCTTTGGAATCATTTTATACATGCCACGTGGGTTTGTATCAGCAGCTTCACAGACTCTTATTGTACCTCAGTTTTAGCTGCTCTGGAGGTTGACTACCTATTAAGATCCACCCCAGGGCTACTAAAATGAGTTTTGTATCTGACCCATAGGTTATATTTTAAATTGGACCATATCTGACATCTACATGTTTTTACAAGAGAAAATGATGGACAGCTAGAAAATTAATTTTATTCATATGGGTTTTCATAAACGGACAGGCTTTGACTACAGCACAAATCCCCTTCAGACCAATTCAGCATCACTGTGGCATCGATTTCTGTATCCCTGTATCGTGAATAGTGGGTAAAAGCACAGACACTAAAGCCAGACTGCCTGACCTGAAATCTCACTTCTGCCTATGACTGTCTGTGCAACCTTGAACAAGTTACTTGACCTCTCTGTGCCTTAGTTTCTTTGACTGTAATATGAGACAATAGGAACAGTGTCTACTTGGCAGACTAAATTGTGAGACTAAATTGCAAGCACTTTATATCTGTGTGTTCACTTTTACTATTAATACTTGTAAAGTAGGACATTATTAATTAATTCTACAAACATGCTGATTGGTGATTATGTGTCAAAAATACATTCGACACTAAGTATTCAAAGACACCACAGGTCCTGACCACAAGGAGCTTGCAGTAAAAAAGACTGATATATATATATATATATATATATATATATATGTGTGTGTGTGTGTGTGTGTGTGTGTGTTTACATATGTATATATGTGTAAGCACATACATATGTATGCATAAACATATACATAGATACATACGACATAGACTAGATATTTTTCCCCTCTAAATCTTATGTTGAAATTTGATCTCAGTGTTGGAATTTGGAAGTGGAGCCTGGCAGGAGATGTTTGGGTCATGGTAGTGGATCCCTCATGAATGGCTTGATGCTTTCCTGATGATAACAAGTAGGTTCTCACTCTACCAGTTTTCAAGAGATCTGCCGTTAAAAAGAGCCTTGTACCTCCTCTCCTTCTGTCTTGCTCCCCCTCTCACTATGTGACATGCCTGTTCCCCCTCAATTTCCGCCATGATTGGAAGCTCCCAGAAGTCCTCATGAGAAGCAGGTTCTGGCACCATGCTTCTTGTGCAGCCTGTGACCCAAATAAACCTCTTTTCTTTGTAAATTACTCAGCCTCAGGTATTTTCTTCATAACAACGCAAAACAGACTAACACAATAGTCATGTATGTATATAGATACAGATACACACCAAACACACACACATCTTACATGTTTTAGGCTGTAAGGAGGCCTAACATTTTGTAATCTGGGATCACCAATCTGTTCCCTTTGGCTTCTAATTATTATTTTTTGCCTCTTTAATCAACAATAAGTGTGGATTTATACCTGGACTCACCACTCGGACCACCCTTCTGTAGCATGGATGCCCAGAAGAGTATCAACTGTAAGCACCTCCCATTACTTGTTTCTGAGGCCCCCGCATCAAATCACATTCTTTACTAATCGAATCATTGTCTGGAGGCTAACAATTATTGAAGATGAAAACCTTAAATCAATTCTTAATTCCGTGAATGGAGACATGGAGAAATAGCCTCAACTTGAATATAAGAAGAATGTATGGCTGATTTTAGCTGAATTACTTATCATTTCTAGCCTACAGAATATGATAAAAATGGTATTCTAACCTGAATCTAATTTCTGGAACAAGTTGACGGACAAAGATGCTGTTTCACCATGTGTGAGATGGGAAAAATTCTCTCCACAAGGCACTTGCCACTTCTCTCAGCACATGGCTGGGCCCCCTGCCCCTCACAGGGTGCCTTGGGCTTTCTCTCCGTAATAAATCCTGATCTCAGTCTCAGGCACTGCGAGGCTGGGATCTTTTGAAGACCAAGAGTAACTGCTGCCTCTTAAGTCATTGCCTATGAAGTAGCTGGTCCTTAACACCCCAACCAACTCCAGGCCACTGGAACTAGTGGCTTAATGTATCCAGCCCCTACTTCCCATCCATGCTGCCCTCTGCTCCCTGTAATTCCAGGGTCCCCTGGTTGTCCCTGGATTCCTCCTGCTGTCAGCCCATGGACAGAGGTGGATTCTGGCCTCCCAGTGACAGACCTGCTGCCTTCCAACTCAAAGGCTGTTCTGTAACCCCCTGGTGCTCGTCGCTCCTGTGACTCTCTGTTCTTTATTACCAAGAAGCGTTTTCACAGTGGCCAGACACTGAACTTTGCCCCAGGACAGGAACTTCATCCTTGGGTTCTACTCTCTGCTGCTGAGTTGAAAGAATCACATAAATGAATCCGCACGAAGTAGTAAAAGACTGCTCAGGGCTTAATGTGAAACACTTTCCAGGAGGCATTTCCGTCAGAGAGCATCCTTTCTAGGACTGGCCACAGGTTAGTGGGGATGATACTTATTTGGATATAATCATTTGTTTTTAGGGAGCACCTGCTATAGATAATGCACTCATTTGATTTATTTCATTTTATCCTCAAATAACCCTAAAATTAGGAATTTTACCCCCATTTTAAAGATGAGGGAAAAAAATGAGGTTCAGAGATTTTGGGTTTTGTTTTTTATTTTTGAATAGCACAATGTCACACAGAGACCATGTTCTTGCTGCCTCCCTGGATGAGGGAGCTTTCATTTTGCTCCTCAATCACACCATCAGTGGCTTCCAACTTGTGCCATGGGTGAGGCTGACCCTGTAAGCAAATATAATGAGCTGAGCACAGATATATATTCGCTCCTAAGTAGGAATTTCTGATCTATAAAACCAGCTTGCAAAGGAGTCAGCAGCCTTAGTCGTCCCAAATTTCATACAATTTATAAAGGGAAAGAAGAAAAGCCAATTACAGTGCTAAATATAAAATGACCCACAGATCTGCACCCCCCGAAGTCGCTCATGCTCTGCTGTCTGCAGTGACCTTCAAATTGGCAAATAGGTCATTCCCTGACAATGGAGTCTTTTCAAGTTAATTGACTTGACAAAATAGCAACAAATTAATCACTCGGTTGTGTGTGTGTGTGTGTGTGTGTTCTTTTAATTCCAACAAATGACCAAGGATATGTGCCCTTCTGCCATCCCAATTTAGCTTATTAAACAGGCAGCAGGAATTAAAATCAGCAAAGAGCATGAGTGGCATCAAATTTACGCAATTAATTTCAGTACTAATGAAGTCTGTTTTAGCTTACTTGTCTGCTTTGTGCCTTGCTATATTCTGACGAATGGTACGTCTTTTCATTTTGGAATCATGAATATAGTCTTCTCTGCTAAAAAAATGTTTTCCATCTCTCAGGACATGTTCCAGGTAGCTTGTCTGAAATAAGCCGTTCCTAAATAACTGTTTAAAGTACTGCATCATTAGTTGAACACTGAGGTTAAATTTAAGATAATAAGAAGTGACTTTGAAGCCAAAATTGAAAATCCCATCAATCCTAGAAAATTAGTTAATATTTTTAGTTTTCTCTCAAAATAGGTTTTGGTAACATGCTTATTATGTATAATCAGGACATAGTTATAAACATACCTCATAAAATATCAAGATAGATATTGTGCTTTCATTTCATACTAGTGCCATGTGTGTTCACATTTTAAAATTAAAGGTAGGAGTAGAATTTCTGGACATTTGATCTCCAGATAGTCATTAGGTATGTAACACTGCATTTTAAATGTAATATCACATATCGAGACTTACATTCTTCAGAATGCCTTCCCAGCTTAATTCTTTGCAGCTCTGATGATAATGTGACTTATTATTCTCGGATATTCTTTGTCTTTTCCTTATGTGCACTGCCTATCTTTCATCCTACCGATGTAAATAGTACTAAGCAGTGGACAACCCTGCTAGGAGTTACCACTTGCTAGGTTCCCTGGGTGCTATGTGGCTATATTCTGGCTGTTACGAGGTAGGATATATAGTTACATGTGCCATGAAATTTCTCAATGCCAAGTAACAGTGTACCTGCTCCATTCAGTAGTACTTGGAAGCCTAAAGAATCTGCCCATCTGTACTATAGGGTAGATTCATAAAGAGTGTCCAGGGCCGGGCGAGGTGGCTCACGCCTGTAATCCTAGCACTCTGGGAGGCCGAGGCGGGCGGATTGCTCAAGGTCAGGAGTTCGAAACCACCCTGAGCAAGAGCGAGACCCTGTCTCTACTATAAATAGAAACAAATTAATTGGCCAACTAATATATATACAAAAAATTAGCCGGGCATGGTGGCGCATGCCTGTAGTCCCAGCTACTCGGGAGGCTGAGGCAGGAGGATTGCTTGAGCCCAGGAGTTTGAGGTTGCTGTGAGCTAGGCTGACGCCATGGCACTCACTCTAGCCTGGGCAACAAAGTGAGACTCTGTCTCAAAAAAAAAAAAAAAAAAAAAAAGAGTGTCCAGAGTGAATGTTGGCTCTTTTTGAGGCCTTGTTCTGTCTCCCTTGGAGAAGTGGGTTGTAAGAGGGACAGAGGGCTTCTTTTCACCTCTTCTGCCCGCATCTCTGAAGTCCCTTAAGGAATAAGAGTCAAATGATAGCTTTACTCCTGGTACTTGCCAGGAAGAATGATCTCAAGCTTATTGACATATTTATCAAAACCTTACCTAAAGAAAAACATTCAGGACAACTGCTTCAAGAGAAATCATCTTCCATTTCTCTAGATAGTGTAAGATGTGCCCCTGAATCTGGGCCAGGTTAATATTTTAAAGGCCATATGAACTGAGATTATGGCACTTGGCGTTTTCTCCTGCTATATGCAAACTGAAATAAGCCAATCATTCAAAATCCTAAAAAGCATAAATGAATGCTTAAAATAAAAATCTGTTTTTCCTTGATTTTATGCTTGGATAATTTCAATAGAAATTGCCCTTCTTTTTGATAGGCATATAATTTTCTGGTGCCTTAAATACTAGCTTAGTCTGCCCATTGGGGTAACCTAGCACTCTGCAGGCCTTTAGACAGACAAGCAGAGAGAGAAGGCGAGATACCCAGACTGAATTATATTGGCCCCCACCACCTACCACAACTGTCAGTAGAACTGATGTTAATGAATTATTTCCCAGTGAGAGAATATCTATCTCTATCAAGGAATAATTTTAAAGAAAATCTTGTCCTCACATATATCATAAGTATGTTATCCAGGACACTAACATAGAGCCCATATACATTAAATATTTTGTGGATCTTATATAATACAGATTTTGTAAATCATGCAATCACTCAGGTTTCTCTTTTCAACTGAGTGGCTAGAACTCTTAGACCCAAATATGTGGCCACCCCTGGCCAGCACTTAGGTCTGTATGGAAGATGTTATCTGTCTCTTCCACTTGATGATCTCAACCTTATGTTTTTTGCCATCCGCTTGCTCCCCTTGCTGTCTTCTTATCTTTTTATGTAAACTTCTAACATTCTAAATCTTCTGTATGACAGTGAGAGTTATTTATAAATAACCTTACCTCTAGTACAGTTACTTAACATAGTATATTTGTAGTTCTTATACAACATTTCTCCCCCTTGATAGACAGGAATCTTGTGATATTAAGTAAAGTGTGCTGAATCAATTTTAAAGCTTCTTTTATAACATTGGTTTACTGTAAGTGGTGCTATTATGGGTAATTTTTTTCTTACTTCATTATATGTTTCTGAATTTTCAAAATTCTCTAGTGAGTATGTATCAATTTTATAATCTCTAAAAAAAATAACAGCAAAGCCATTCACAATGGGCCCATACTGTCTAATTATATAATAGAAACATGAAAATCCTTAGTTCAGGATTTGGAAAGTTGAAATAAATGAGCATCACATTTAAATTTCAGTATATGTTTATGTAATATGTTCAATATGTCATACTTCCCAGGGATTAAATATGAATAACCAAATTATTTCAAAATTAGTCCTGAGATTCCATCTTTTTATTTTAAAATGAACAGAATAAAACTTATCTTATGTTATATAACTTGACACTTTTACGGTCATGTTTAGAGTCCTACATGCTGTTTAATGGATATTATTTATAAACCTTATCATGAAAAAAAAAAGGGAAAACATCAATAGTCCCATAGGCTGTGATGTTTTCAGTACCCATGTAAGCACCTTTGATTCTTAGGAACTAGGTGGACAAAATGAATGTCATCAGCACCCACTGACTCCTGTGATCAGCCTGGGAAATGTCAAGGCACTTAGTAAATAGAAAAATGTCAAATAAGTGCCTTCAAAAATTCCTAAGGCTATGATCTGAATGCTTTTGAGACAGGAAAATCATACCTTAATATAAACTTCAGCCCTCTGTCCCTACCGTAGTAAATTTTTAAAATCCAGTCCACATGGTGCTTTTTGGTTGGTGATACAGCCCCACAAACTGGCAGCCAGATGACTGACATTGGAAAGATTTGGGTTGACAACCAGCTTTAGCCAGGCTGATGTCAGTAACCAATTAGGTTCTGAATTCCAACTGCGAATCTGTCTTAAGAGAAGAGGCAACTGACCATCCTGAGAAGCAACCTGAAGACGTATAGAGTTTTGGGGAGGGAGTCAGGAGACCAAGCTGGATGTCTTGTCCAAGTAATTTAAACACTCGGAACCTTGGTTTTCTTTTCTGTACCATCAGGAGATTGAATTATATGATCTCTTCCATGGCTGTAGTTCAACGGGTTTCTGAACTGAAATAGTGCGTTCTCCCCTCGCCCAGGCCTTATCCAGTAGCCATCTAATGGTCATTAACTCTGGTTACCAGTCGTTGTGCTCATACACGGAAAACTGACCTCACTGGTGTCCCCTTGGATTTAGAATTGCTGGTGATAAACTCCCCAGAAGTAATTATTCCTGCCACACTGTTGTGCGACTCCAATTTATGGCAATTACATATGATTAGTCATAGCTTCCTCATCCCTTTACTTTTCAGGTTTTAGCATTCAGAAAGGACGGTCATTCCAGAAAGTCAGTGTGCATCAGAATAAATATATCTGGGCTTCCATTAAAGAGCATTTTTCAATTTTCCCCGATAATTGTGAAGAAAGGAAGAGCCCTTGTTTTCTGCATCACTTGTAAAATTGCCCACAACTCAGACTGGCGGAATTCTTGCCAAAAAGAGAAATAAATTAAAAGAAAATCCTAGAGGACCTTGAGATTAATTTTATGTTATTTTATTTTTAAATTACCACTGATAAATATTTCTGTTCTTTGAGGTTTCGGCTGTTATCCTATGGCTTGTCTTTCTGTTTTCATTTCGGCAGATAATTGCCTGCCTCGGGATATTGTTCTTTTTTATAGAAAGAAATTTCTCATATCAGATTTTAAGTGATTTCTGAAGTTAACTCTTGGGTTCCCACATTGGCACAGTCAGGAATCATTCTCTTGAAGGCCTGTGTGAAGAATGCTACAGATCTCTCCTCTTTTCCCCTTTGACTAAGTATGAACATGCGTACCTGATTCTTGACGATAATGCAGAACAGATTGGGAAAAAGAAACTGCATGCACATAATTGAAATGTCTAATTGACAAATTATTTTCCTTTCATGTGACTACCAACTCTGTAGAAAAACATTAAGCCAGCACAGTTGAAATGGCAAAGAATAGGTGCTAAATAAACAGCTGTTGATGGAATAAAAGAATGAATGAATACATAAGAGCTATTTTCACTGACATTGTTTAAGTGATGGTATTAATGCAAAGCATTCTCACCACACATGTGGTAGTAACAAGAGCTATTCAGTTGGTCCAAAAAAAAAAAACAAACAAACACATGTAACTTTAACTTTCAGTATTGTTACTTCTGTTGTGAGAGTGTTGAATTATAAATAAATGCGTAGGCTTTCTGAGCCTTTTCAGATTTGGTATCTATAAGTTCAGAAGATCTTCATAGGGGAAAGTACTAAAGAGTATTTCAGCTAGCAGAAAGAAGTGACTCTGTAGCTGAAATAGATCTTAGAGATCATTTTAGTTCAAGGGACGAATTTAGCCCAGGGGCAAATCGATAAAGGTGACACATCACATCAACAGAATGAAGGACAAAAACCATATGATCACCTCAATGGATGCAGAAAAAGCATTGATAAAATTCAACATTGCTTCATGATAAAAACTCTCAACAAATTAGGCATAGCAGGAAAATGCCTTAACATAATAAAGGTCCTATGTTACAAACCCACAGCTAATATCATGTTGAATGGGAAAAAGCTGAAAGCCTTTCTCCTAAGGACTGGAACAAGACAAGGTCACCCACTGTCACCAATCCCATTCAACATAGCACTGAAAGTCCAAGCCAGGCAATTCAGGCAAGAGAAAGAAATAAAAGGCACCTTAATTGGAGAAGAGGAAGTCAAATTGTCCCTCTCTGTAAACAACTTTACCTTATAGCTAGAAAAAGCTAAAGATTCCACCAAAAAAAAAAAACTCTTAGCGCTGATAAAAGAATTCAGTAAAGCTGAAGATACAAAATCAACATGCAAAAATCTGTGGTGTTTCTATACAACACTATACCCACTGTCCACAGGCCAAATGTGATCCAGATACACCTTTGCATTTTAAAAATGTGATTCAAAAGCCTCTAGTCAGGACCCGCAGTTGGGCTCTCAGTGTACCTCAGTATTTCTTGATGTGTTTCACAAGCTGATTCTACATTTCTTACCTGCCTGGCTTTGTCAGTATTGTATTAATATTTGTGACTTCTGATTTAGGCCAGAGCCCTGAAGGCTTTGACAGTTGAGACTCAAATAAAGGGCCCAAAGTAGAGTGGGAATTACAGCAAAGCCCTAGGGTTGGACTCTACTCCCAGGACATTTCCAAAAAGCAAAGAGACTTTGCTTTTCAACTAGCTGAAGAGGAAGAGCTAAAACTTTGAATTGCCCTTTCATTTTACTCCACATTAGGAATGGATATTAGATTCAGAAAATAGAGTTCATCTAATTACAAAGGAAATTAGGCCCAGAATGACTGTGACTTAGGATCACACAGCCACCAAAGGCAGACACTGTGCTGCCAACAGCACTGGGTAATCCACCAAGCACAGTGTTAGAGCAATGTCTTCGTAGGGAAGATTTTGCCCTCAGGGACATTTGGCAATGTCTGGGACATTTTTGGTTGTTACAACTGGAAGGTGCTACTGGCATCGTGGATAGAAGCCAGAGATCCTGCTGACCATCCTATAAGGCACAAGACAGCTCTCCACAACAAGGAATTATCTGGCCCAAAATGTCAATAGTGCAAGGTTGAGAAACCCTGCTCTAGGCAATAAGCCAGGCAGAGACACAAAAACTATCTTTTAGAGGGATGGAAGGGGTAGTAGGATGTGATAAATGGGCCTCTAGAAATCATAGTCTGGCCTTATCCCTTGAACTTTGACATATGACTATTACTCTATACTTAGCAGGTGTGTAAAATGAAATTAATGGAAGAGAATGCATATCTTGGGGAAAATCAGGCAAGAAGACGGCAGAAAAGGCATGGATTCTGGAGTCAGACTCCTTAGGGTTAAATTCTGGCTCTGTCATTTATGAACATGGATGAGTTCTTTAACATTTCTCATCTCAGAACTTTTACTTACTTTCCTGATTTCATCTGTAAACTGAGGGTAATCATAGTACCTTCCTCAGAGGAAGGTTAATAACCTACCATGTGCCAAGTCCCTGTCACATACATAGCATTTAATAACCGTTAGCTACAGTCACGGTTTAATTTCACCTCCCTACTCTCTCCAGAGGGCTGGAGAACTACTATCTGAGCTTTAGAGAGATGAAGTACCTGAGGTTCCAGAGACCCTCGTGGGGTGTTGGCAGCAGCAGCAGCTTCTGGGGGTACCACACCGTGATGCTACTCTTCCTTCCCCCTTTCACACACGTACACACCTCACAAGTAAAGACTTCTGGTCACAACACAGAAACTCCGGAACACGCTGCTCATAGCTCATATTTTCATTTTTTAACTTTCTTTTTTTTTTGAGTCATAGTCTCACTCTGTTGCCAGGGCTCGAGTACAGTGGCGTCAGCCTAGCTCACAGCAACCTCAAACTCCTGGGCTCAAGCAATCTTTCTGCCTCAGCCTCCCGAGTAGCTGGGACTACAAGCATGCGCCACCATGCCTGGCTAATTTTTTTCTATATATTTTTAGTTGGCCAATTAATTTCTTTCTATTTTTAGTAGAGACAGGGGTCTCACTCTTGCTCAGGCTGGTCTCAAACACCTGAGCTCAAACCATCCGCCTGCCTCAGCCTCCCGGAGTTAACTTTCTATTTTAACAGCAGCGAAAAACCTGTAAACACTGAAACTTTCAGAACAAATAAAACTTTTACTTCTCTTTCATAATTTATGTCTCTTATGTCATGCACTATAATGTTTCACATTGTATCAAATTTTACATAGTAGCACCATCCTGTGAATAAATAATTACAAATGGAAACATAGTTTACCATGGAAAAAACCTGGTGGACAGTCCCATAACTAAGTGATCAAAGATAACATCACTGACATCGAGACAAATGCCATTTGTCTCCTGATATCATACGCTGAGGACATGTTGTCCCTTAAATTATATTCCTGACAAACAAAGCATAACAGGAAAACATCGGGCAAACTGAAATCAAAGGACATTCTACACAACAGTTGGCCTATGCTCTTCTAAAAATATCAAAGCCATAAAGACAAAGAACGGAAGAGGCATTATTCCAATTTTAAAAAACTAAAGAGACGTGACAACTAAATATAATGTGTGAGCCTGAACTGGATCCTGAATCAGGAGGAGAAATAGCTATAAAGGACTTTATTGGGACCATAGATGAAGTTCAAATATAGACTTAGATTACATAATGCCATTATATCAGTGATAAATTTTTTTATGTTGGTCTTTTTACTATAGTTATGTAAGAGAATGTCTTCATTCTTAGGGGCACAAAATATTTAGGGTTAAAGGAAGTGGTATGCTGGTAAAATAGCTCTCTGGAAAAAATAAACAAAAGCCCAGGTTTGTAATATTTGCTTATTTCTGTGGTTTAATACTCTCACCATAGCCAATTTTAAGCTACCAATGCAAAGATCACTGAATGCTGAATTGAGAAGAAATATTGACGGTATATTTTTGATATACATATATTTTTGTGTGTACATATATATGTATATGTAAATCTGCATATGTATAAAATGAGAGAGACAAAGAAGATATGTCAAAAGGTTAACTAAAGAATCTAAAGGGATACATGGAAATTCCTTGTATTATACTTGAAATTTTTCTGTAAACTTAAAATTGCTTCAAAATATTAAAGCTCAAAAATATTTAGAGGGTTACCAAAAAATTGTCCTCCCGATTGGAATGTTTGGCGGTGTTTTAAGAGAACATGATAACCTGATTATAACCTGTGTGAAGGACATTTGTAGGCCACGCTTCAGAGACATCAAGTAAATTACTCCAGGTCAGTGACATTTTATCTTAGGCAGGGGGTTAAAATGTTAGAGTCAGTAAATATTTCGTAGAATCAAAAACACCTCTGGAGGCCCTAAGCTAATCTATTAAGACAATACAGTACCAGCCTTCCGTGAATCCAACCCAGTTTTTCTACCAACCTGGAATTGTTTGCTGTTTCTTTATTAGAACCTCAGACAAAGAAATCTAAGGATCACTTTTTAATTTAAAAAAAAAAAAAAAACCATTCTGACCATTTAAACACTGGGACCACACTCAGCACTGAAAGATGTTTAGTGTGAGATGGCCGTGAACAAATGCAACTGAAGGAATAACAGAATCGTTGCTTCCACAGCCCTGGAAACACTATTTAAATTCTCTCATGCTCTCTCTCTCTTTCTCTCTCCGCAATTATAAGTTTCAAAGCCGGAATTTTAACTCCCCTAACTGTAGACCTGTTCTCTTCCATTACTTCACATTTGTGTCTAGCAGATCCCAGGGCTGAGGACTGCTTTGGGGGACCCTGTCTTTGGGGGTGGAGGAGGAGAGAGTCCAATAATGGAGAAAAGCTAGAACAGACTGTTATTAGTCCAAGTTGTGGGAGCTAAAAGAGCAGAAAATTTGAGAAATTGGTAATGAATAATACCAAATGGAATTAAAAAGTCAGAGAAATGAAGACTAGAAAATATCCCAGGATTAAGCAACTGGGGGCTGGGCACGGTGGCTCACGCCTGTAATCCTAGCACTCTGGGAGGCCAAGGTGAGAGGATAGTTCAAGGTCAGGAGTTCAAAACCAGCCTGAGTAAAAGCAAGACCCCATCTCTACTAAAAATAGAAAGAAATTAGCTGGACAACTAAAAATATATAGAAAAAATTAGCCGGGCATGGTGGCGCATGCCTGCAGTCCCAGCTACTCGGGAGGCTGAGGCAGAAGGATTGCTTGGGCCCAGGAGTTTGAGGTTGCTGTAAGCTGGGCTAAGGCCACGGCACTCTAGCCCAGCCAACAGAATGAGACTCTGTCTCAAAAAAAAAAAAAAAAAAAGCAACTAGGACCTAGCCTAGTTAGTGGGTAATCATTCAGTCCATCAAGAAAGAAATTAGAGCAATGAGAATAAAAGCCTTATTAAAGTGATGAGTGGATAATGAGGAAAAAGATACAGGGAGTATAAACTATTATTTTTAAATGGTAGAGAACAAAAGAAACAGGAAGTGACTAAAGATCGAAAGAATAACAGAGTGTTTTCCAGATTTTTTTTCTCTGGCCTTCCAAGCTCACCAACCACATCACATATGCCGTGTAATTGTCTTTCTATTCACCCCAGGAGTATTGCTCCTTAAATAGTCTTTAAGTTGTTTTGGTTCATTTATGCCATGAAACTATGCCCATGTGACGTGTGACTTTAGGGAGAAATATGACTTGGAAGAAATCAAGTAGTGTATACAAATAATTCTATATTCGGAGAATTGGAGATTGCAGATGTATTCCTTGTGGGCAGCCTATTTTAGTCTCTAATTGAATAAAGACAGAACAGTCACTACTGCGTTGGCCCATCAGATAACATCAAAATAGCAGTTTCCCCCTCCATTCAGGAGAATTTACTCTCACTAACACATGGTACTTCTTATATTCATGGAACTGGCTTTTTTACATTCAGCACCAGGAGTGGTTCACAAAGTATGAGATTGTTTGCACACGCTGCAACCGCCTTCAGCCTTCCGTATTGCACCTCCTGTGAATCACTTTAACAAATAACCTGATTAGAGCTTGATAAAAGCCACCCTTGCTCCCAAACCCGTATTTACATAATTATGAACATTTCATTACTAAATTAATTGTTAGTGCAATTAAGTTTTAGAAATACTGTCAAGAGAAAGAAGTTATTGCCCTGGCTTTGAAGCACATAAACTAACAAACAAAAACTAACAATACCTTTTGTAGATGAAGATTGCAATAATATTATAGAATATATACATTTCTGCTTTGGTAACTAAAAGACAAAGCTCATGTTTGTAAGTAACAATGGTCACTTCTAGAAAAACCTTATATCCTTCTAGAACTATACTGAAGGCCTCTACCCCACACATATTTGTCCACCACCAGGCTCATTTTTCTCCTCAACATTTTATTACCTACCTAAATAGAAACATTTTGTTCAGGAAAATAACATCAAAATATTTGGATGCAAGCAAGATGGTTATCAAACATCACATAATTGTGAAAACTGTCAATTGACTTGGTTCTTGCCGAAGTTTTTTACAAAACTACATCTTAGTGAAGTTCTGAATCTTCTTTTCAAAACATTACCCAGTATTATGCATAATTAAACGTTGATGCCATTTTTAAGTAGCTTGGTCTCTCATTACTGCATTTCGCTCTTTCTCTCTCCCCTGTGCATTATTCTCAGAATATTATTAAGCATAATATTTTAAAAGCTAGTCATGTAGTTTTGGCCATGCAGGCGTTCTTGTTGGTCAAACTTACTTTTTCCTCTTCCCTTTTTCTCTTCTCTCTGGCAGCGTATCTGGGTTTGGGGTTAGTTTCTTAGGGCTGTCGTGACAAATTACCACAAACTGAGTGGCTTAAAGCAAAAAAAAGTTATTGTCTTACAGTTTTGTTCTCACTTTAAGGCTCTAGGGAGGAATCTGTCCCAAGCCTTTCTCAGTTTCTGGTGTCACCTGCCATCTTTGGTGTGTTTGAGTTTGTAGCTGCATAGCTCCAACCTCTGCCTTCATCATCTTCTCCCAGTATGTTTCTACCTGTGTCCAGATTTCTCCCTCCTTATAAGGACACCAGTAAAATTAGGTCAGGACTTATCTTAATGACTTCATCTTAACTTGATGACAAATCTGCAAAGATCCTGTTTCCAAATAAGCTCACATTCACCAGTATTGCAAGTTAGGACTTTAACATATTTTGGAAGGGGAAGGATACACAATTCAGCCCATAACAGCTTTGTTCATCATAATACAGTTAACTATCCTCACTACTAGAGAGATCAGGTTCCTCTTTTTACACTATGTGATGCCACAGGATAGTGGACATTGTGTTGCATTCAGCCACCATTTGAATATCTCAGATATGTAGAGTTAAGCGTTCGGACATCTGGAAGCATTTAGAGTCATATGCTTTGATTCCATTTTTGGACACTGCACAGTCCTAACTTGTTTTACTTTGTAATACTTATAGTGACTCAAAGTTGCATGAGTTCTTGGAAAACTAATATGTGAATGAAACAAAATTACAACTGGGACCTTTCGTCTAGTTTCTGCTGCCCACCTGATTGTTTTCACTCTTTATTACAAAAGTAATGAATATTCCTTGCAACATAGAGGTGTATAAAAAAGTGATTATTTGTCTCCTTCTCCCATCTTCCATCTCATGCCCATGAAGTAAACCAATACCACCCTTCCACATCTTTCTCTGCTCATAAATAAACATAGACAAGCATAAACACACATTTCATTTTTGATCAATAAAAAGGTATAATGCATATTAATTTGCAGCTTTCTTTTTTCACTTAATATATCATAAATAACTTTCAAAGTCAATTTGTATAGATTTAATTCATTATTTTAAATATCAATGTAGTAGGTCCTAGTATTCCCAACCCATAGTTTATTCAACCATTCTTCTTAAACTGGACATTCAGATCTTCTCAAATATTTGCTGCAGAAAACATTCTTGTCCTTATCTATTACTATAGTTGTAAAATAAATTCCTAAAAGTTGAATTCCTGTTTCAAAGAATATGTGCATTTTAAAAGAATGCAACAATTGACATTCTCACCAATAATGTGTCTTCTTACCTAAACCCTCAGCAATACTGGAGTTACTTATATCCTTCTTTGAGTAAATATTCTTCTTGTATTTTATTTTTTCATTAGAGTATTTGATGCTTATAGAGGTCATATTGCACATGACACAGCAAAAGCACAGACTTTCCACATTACAGTTTTCCATTCTTTCTAGAGAGATACCCAGGTGTTCTTTCTTATCTTTCCCTTACACATTTTCTAAACACTGGACCTCTATTGCCCCAGCCAGTCAACTCTGGCTCCAAGCTAATATTTCTGCTGAGAAAGCATCAGTTCAAATAACCACCTATTTGAATGTTGTCCCAGAATGTGATATTTAAATTAGATACAAAATAGATATATAAATATATTTGATGCAATTTCAATTGAAAATTTTAAAAATCTTAAAAGAATAAGAGCATGTTAAAAAATGTGGAATTATGAGGCACCTCCAAGTTAAATATTTAAGAATACTGTATAAGTGAACTTATTGGACTTTTTGTACAACTAAAATTTCAAAGTAGCTTAGCAAAGTCACAAAGAGATCTATAATTATTTCCCAAGTAACAAGTCCTAGAAAATCTAATGAAAATGTAATTGAAATGTAAAATGTGCATATAAATTTGGACTTGATATTTCAAAGCTTATAAAATACCAAGTTATGGACAAGGGACGAGCTATTTATTTCAATTTATAGATGTTTATAAGGTCATGAAAGTTATGCAAGAACTGAATAGAGAGGTTCCAATATCAGTTTGACTAAATGTTAGCAAACTTCTAATTTCCATGGCAGCCTGTAGTCAGTGCTTCCATTATAGTATGTACAAGAATTATCAAAAGAGTCAGACTTTACAAAGTTATAAGGTTATATCTGAAGGACTTTATTATTTGTTTTTTCCATAAGAATATAGAGACCAAGATTAGTAAATAACCAGGGACATCATTCTCTTTATTGTGAAGTCCACCTAACCAGGTATAGCTTGTTTTTATAATGATTTGATCTTTCCTAATGATTGAATTTGTCCAGAAGTGTGTAGATACAGTTCTTCAGGGGAAAACTATGATCTCCCAGTCATTGATTTCTCCTGTGTATCAGGGAAAAGACCTAAGTCCCCAGTTTCCTCATGTGTCAGCTAGGAAGGGTAAACTTCATGCTGCAATGAATAGCTTGTGAGGACTGATCATAGAATCCAGCAATTCTTTGTAGAAGCAAGTGATATATAAAGTAGAGAAGAATTGATTAAGGTTTTTAAAGTACACTGCTTCCTTCAAAATGAATAGTGAATTTATTCAAAAAGCTAGTCAGGTGTGTAACAGTAATAGTACCCAAAATAATAATGAGTGAGTTTAGTCCCAATGAGACAGTTTGTGTTGCTGTAAAGGAATTCCTGAGGCTGGCTATATTTATAAAGAAAAGAGGTTTATTGACTTGTAATTCTGGAGACTATGTAAGAAGCATGGTGCCAGCATCTGCCTGGCTTCTGGGGAGGGACTCAGACTGCTTACGCCCATGGCACAACAAGAAAGGGAACCCGCGTGTGCAGTGATCACACGGCAAGAGAGGAAGCAAGAGAGAGGGGAGGTGCCAGGGAGCTAATGCAGTAAGAATTCACTCACCACCACCCTCAACCCCCAGGAAAGACATCAATCTATTTATGAGGGATTCCCCCCCCAATGACCCAAACACCTCCCATTAAGCCCCACCTGCAACATTGGGGATCAAATTCCAACATGAGATTTGGAGGGACAAACAAACCAAACCCTAGCAGCTATGGTGTTCAGCTAAGCTGAGAGAGAGACAGAGAATGAGAGAGAAGATTTAAAAAAAGTGTATGTCCTCTTCTCAATTCTGGGACCTTGTGTTCATTGGCTTCATTTTTGTGCCTGATTCCTGTTCAGGGCGCAGTTTGAGACTTGACAGGATCGACCACAGCCTGAAGAAGAGCAAACAGCTGTATCAGGAGATGTAGATGAGGAGAGAAAGCTCCTTGCACAGAATTCCCAGCAAACATTTTTTTGCAGCTGTTTAGCCTGATTTGAGCCTCTTCGTATGTCACTATGGCTGAGAGATGGTCACTCCCAGTGGCTTAAGCCAGCCAACCCCCACCCCTGGAATTGGCTGTAAGAGAAATTCCATTGAAACTGAAAGGCTAAAAATGAAGTAGCCTTGCCTATTTTGTGACCAAACTATAATTTCTGAGCTCAAGACAAAATTAAAGCAATATTGCCTATGGCAAACTTGAAAATATATTTATGTCTATTCTTCACTCTGACATTTGTATTTATTTCTTCTCTTCCCTTATTTGGTTGTTTCTCATCATTCCTATTTTCTGTACTTTATTTTACCTTGGATGAGCTTTCATGAAAGGAGGACTTCTTTGTAAGATAAACAGAAGTTATTAATGCATTTTCCAAATCAAGAAACTCACCGAGGATCTTCAGTTAGAATTTCAGCACACACACAAAAAAAAATGTTTTATTGATAACAAAAATTATTTACATTCGAGTTTTGCAGGAGATAACATCAATTCACTTCAATTATGGGCCTGTGTGCATACCTAAGGGAAATTAGGCCCCAGTCTGTGAAAAGAAATGTGCTTATCTAGTTTCTCTAGTTCCTTTTAATTTTGTTTCTATGAGAGTTTGTGTTTGTCAATAAAAGGATCTCAATACTTGATGAAACCAGTTTTTTGATTCTTCCAAACCTGGCATTGCTTCCTGGAAAGCATTAGGCCATCCATTCACCATCTGCAACCAGGGCCCCAACACCTGCATCTTGCAATGTTACACAGCACTAAAAAGCAAAGTTTTATGCCATACACCATTGGCTACCATAATGGAAGCATGTGGCCCAGTTATATAGTCCATTAAAAAACCTCAAACATTTATACACATATTAGACTTAATGTCTACCTTCTTCATCTCACCTCCTCCCTAGCACAGCTCTGCTATGATATGTAGCCCACCCCAGGAAGCCTGGCTTTTATTTCCTGTTTTGCAATTGTAACTGCATTTCTCCAGCAGACTTCTTTATTAGGGTGTCACTGTTATTCTGTAGGGGCATGCAAAAGCTAAGGGTGAGGAAATATTTGTGACCTCTCACTTACCTAGGGGTAGTTGGCTAGGCTGGAATAGGGGTCTCTTCTGAAACCCCAAGTATCCTCCATAAGAGTGGTAAACTCCACTCCTATTTCTCTAGTGTTTGCTCTTACCAATAAAAGAATGCTGGTCATAAGCCGTGTTGAACAAGCAGCAATGTAAGACCCAAGATGGAACCATCTAGTCTCTTGTTTATTCCCATTTTCATCAGCTTATCCACTCAATCTATGCATGAAAGCTTGATTGTTTCCATCTTGTGGCTTTTAGACAGCAGCAAAGGCAGAGACAGCATGAGAAACTTGAAAGCTATGAAGCCAATATAAATTTAATGGGTCAAAATTTCTTAGCACCTGTTGTTCTTTAAAAACTCTTATCAAGCTATCTCTTTTCTTTCCAGGGGACTCTCAGGCAGCCAGTCTTGGATTATTTGGATTTTTCATGGTCTTTTACCCACTACTCAAGAAGTACAAAAAAGCACTGCATCCATTTATTCTAATAGTAATAAAAAGCATGGATCAGTGCTTTGTGAGACTTGAATTCCAAATAGAAATGTTTTATAGAAATTTAATTCTCATAAGGCTGATTTCTACATATTGATTTTATATGAACTTCAAAGGGCATAAAAAATACAGAGTGAAATTTTAAAGAAGTTACCCACAAGGTGATATGAACCAATTCCAAAAGATTTAGAAGAGATGGCTGTTTTTGTTTTGTTTTCTGGCATTCTGGGAAGAAGGCAAGATTTTACTCCATTCCAGGACACTGTACCCATATGATATTTGAGAGGAACTAGACTTGGAAAGATCTTGGAAAGGAAGAGTGTCTTACTAGTCACAGTAATAAATTTCCTTTGGGCCAGATTTTTTTCTTACCTTAATGACAACAGCAGCAGCAATAATGATGTCAGTAACAGCTAAGACATATCAGGCATTGAGCTTCATGCTGCGCACCATGCCAGCATGTGTATCATCTTTATTCATATCGATTGTCTTAAATCTCACCACAACTCTATGATGCATTTACTTCCATTATTCTCATTTTATAGAAGGGTTTATTTAGGCAAGAAAAGGTTAAATAACTTCCTTGGGTTCACACAGCTAATAAATGGGAGAACTGGGATTTGAACCCAAACCTCATCCCCAAACTAAATCCAGAGTTAAGTTTCTTCCACTGGCAATTAACCTCTTACACCAATATTTTTTTATCTTTCCCTGCTGATAAAAATTAGCATCAGGGTTATCTCCCGGTAAGTGAAGACTCTTTGGGAAGCAACAGTTTTTATTGGCAGACACCATTATTTTCAGCTTTCCTAATGTGTCGTGTTTGGAAAATTCTTCATAATATCAGGGAAAAATATGGTTTTGATCATTTTCTGCCCCACTGGGTGTATTAAAATTGTAACAAAGTTTGGAAATAGTTCTTAGGCACTCTTTTTTTTAAGCTAAGGACTATTAAAATTGTTTCTAAATTAGAACAAAAAAAGAGGAAATAATTAAATTGAGCTTGTCTTTCTGCTCATAATGAGGTGGCAGGTTTAGCTGCTTCTTAACACCCTTCCTAGTTCTTAGTAGTAGAATTTTCTTCTCCTAGCAGAATAAAGACAGACAAACTGCTCAGTGAAAGCAGCTCCTAGTAATGTTTCCTGTTCTTGGAAACAGAGTCTGTATCGTTATTTCAAAGCAGAAGATTATAAAGTGTCAAGGAGGATGTATTGGGCATAGGCAGCAACTACTTTGAAATAAGCTTTTAATAGAATTTGTCCTTAATTTAAGCTCTTCCTTTGTCTTAGAAGGGACAAACTTTGAGTGAGCCATCTTAGGCATACAGATGTGTATTTTGCCTAGAGATGGAAAGTGGGGGTATATTTGGTAAAATTGTGCTGAGCCTTTTTTTCAAAATATACATTTAGACTAATGTTCCAAACATGGCAGCGTTTAAGACTGAGTGATTTCAGTTTTGGAGAATGCATTGCCAAACATTATAGAGACCACACCCTACAGGTTGGGGATGAGTGTTCTTCCTAAAATGACATGCAAGTTGGCGTTCTAATGCATCCCAGGGAAACAGGAGTCTAAATTCCAAGGAGCAGTGGAGACATGATCACAGGGTCTCCTATCTGTGGGAGGGAAGTGAGACCTTGCTCCTGAGCTAGGGTTGAGGATACGGGTGACTAATAGAGGACTCTTGAGAAGAATGGCAAATAAATGTTTAGAGCAGTGAATTTCACATTTTCTTGTTGCAATTGCCTTATGTTATCCTCCTGAGATTGAAAAAATGTTTTGTTTTGTTTTTTTTTTTTGCTTTGAATTAATAAAGAAAAGCTGGGTCCAAGCTTGGAGAAGGTAGAAAGATGGAAAGAATCCTAGAAAATTACAAATCAGAGCTACCTAAGGCAGTTGTCTAGGACCTGTGATGGCAAGCAACAGCAAGATGAAAAGGGAATAGACTTTTCCATTCCTGGGAATTGCCTAGATATGTGTTCTTTTCCTGTCTGTCACAGGGCTCCCATCTTATAAGTGGGAAATATTTGAAGAGTCAAGGAGAAAACATGACAGAGCTGGAGCCCTCCACCATGGAAAGAGAATCTGCCATCATCTGCTGTGGACTGTCTTGCACGTGACAAAAGAGTCTAAAGCCAGCTGGAGGAGATGCCATGCAAGGGGAGGAGGGAGTACAGTATCTACTTTTCTAGATCTGAGTGGCTCCCCTTCTACTGGCTTTAAAAGGAAGAATAATAATTCATCAAAGAGTAATAATAACACCCTGTGTTTATATACATTTTAAACTATAATTTTTTTAAAAAAAATCTATTATTTGTCAGGGCAATATTTATAGTTCCTGCACTAAGTGATTTACACAAATTATTTAAATTCCACAGCAATTTCTTGAGGTACTATTGTTACATGAGATACTATCCTTATGCCCATTTTACAGATGGGGAAACTTAGGCTCAGAGATGTAAACTAGTTTACCCAGGATCACACAACTGAGAGGTAATGAAGCCAGTTTGACTCCAACGCACAAGTCTCACTACACTATACTACCTCTTGCTTCACCAAGCACTTCCCAACCTAGAAAATGTGTTTGATCCTCGCTAGAGGCCTGTAAACAGGGGATGTGTGATTATTCTCCAATTTTTATGAAAAGACATTGGTGTTCAGACAAACTGTATTACTTATCCTAACTTGCCTAATGAATTGTTGGCAGAGAAAGGACTAGAACACTATTCTCTTGACTCGACTCCCAGTGCCAGATTTTTTTCCCACTCCCTCACAACCAAATGCAATGACACTCATTAGGTACTTAGTGAAAGAGACTTTGCTGGTTCATATAAAAGAACTGAACAAAACATCGTCCTGACCTGCAGAAAACTTACAATCTCAGCACAGATATGTAAAACATCTGTAATTTTTTTTAACAAAGGTTTACTGACAATGCATTGAATATATGCCAGCCACGATTGCAGGTGCTCAGAATGAGAGATGATAAGGAGCAGCTCCTTCCCTCTCAGAGCTCAGGGAGGTGGTGTAAGAGTGCGTGCGTGCTATGGAACAGGGTTGTGCGGAGGCAGAATGTCTTTACTCTGCCCCAGTGGAATAGGGTGATAGTGAATTCAGTGAATCTTCAAGGAAGAGGTGACCTACAAGGAGGATTTAGGTGGGTAAATAGGAATTTTGCACTTAAGAAGGGCAGAAAAGTCATCCTAGAAAGCAAACTGCATCTGTGAAGGCTCAGAAGATAGCAAATCCAAGTGCAGCCTTCTGCAAAGTGGACCAATAGGAAGAGAGCATGACCCACTAAAGACAGAGAGGGAGGAGAGAATGGGAAAAGTAGGCAGGCGGAGGCCAGAATGGGAAGCTCCTTCAATAACCTCTTATGAAGGCCAATAACGATAGCTGGTTGCCAGTAGAAAAAAAATGCAAGTGCCAGAAAGGAGGAGGCATTTGGGGTTTGTAGGAAAGACCCCTTTCTAATCTTAAGAGCCATATTTTATTCCCCAAATACAAAATTCCTAATGTATTTTTTAAAAATCTTTCACAAGAATGAAATCATTGCATTCTAATCAGAACCAAGTGGCCAATGGGTCTGGGTCATGAGGATGATCATAATCCTCAACGGTGAACATTTTCCAGGTTTATATTGTGATGTCTACATTTGAACTAATTTGCTGCTGCACCATCTGTTTAAAAACAATCTTCACAGGTGGCTGGCTGCCTGTCAGATGCCTCACATTTTGTCATTCACAATGCAAGATAAATTTTTTTTAAAAAAGCTTTTAACAGTGTTTTTCTATGTGTGTTTGTATAAAGGAATGAAAATTATTATTCCCAAGGAACAAGGTCAAATACCTTTATTAAATATGTGTGGAATGATAGGGAGGCACAGTGGCAGTGGAGTGAGAACAGGTGAGGGAGACATGCAAGGTGGTTGTAATTAAGAAAAGAGAGATAAACTAGCATTCTCTATTCTGATTGCTGCCACTGCCTCACCTGCCTCCATTTTCTGCTCAGAAAAGCAATTAGAAGCCTGGCTATTGGTAGGCGTTGTATTTTATTTGGCTCCTTTGTATGTGATGGAATGGAGAGCAAGATCGTATGTGCACAGCACATGTATTCAAGCACATGTACACGTGCGTGCATGTGCTTGTATGGATGAAGGTACACGTGTGCATATTGTATGTATGTTTCTAAGGGCAGCAAAAAGTGCTGACCTACAAATTCCAGCAGCCAACTGATTTTTGTAGAATTTTTTCCCACCCCACCATCTAATTATCTGAACACTAAGTAGGGTGTTGAATATAACAGAATGCATCATTTCTAGAGAAAAAGGAAGGGTATACCAACCTAACACTTATTATACATAATGACTTGTAAGAAAAAAAAGAAAATTTGTCTGTGAAGAAATCTTATTTTGCAGGATCACATAGAGGAATTAAACTTGCCTATTTCTAGACTATGAACTAACCCGAGAGTTGAGACCCTGTTTCCTGACTTAGGGTTTTCCATAGTCAATGTCCCACCGTGGCTTCATGGACAATAAATGATTTTTGTTTTCTTCAGAGAACAAGTAGGTGGTTGATTTAGAGACTGTTGGACTGGTTCAATTTTCAGAGCAAGTGATTTATCGTGGATCTTTCAGAATTGCTCTTTTATTAAGTTTTGTTTTGCTTTTAAGGAAAGGCGATGATAACTGGGACTTCTTGTGCTCTGACCAAGTAGATAAAAATGATCAAAGGACAAAGCAACACCAGCTTTCCTTGTCCCATTTGTGCCTAGCAAAAAAAAAAAAAAAGTTTTAGATCCTGCTACAATCTAACAAGGACACAGACCTGCAGTGTTGTTTTGTTCTCCTTGAAGGTCAGTCTGCGACAAGGTTGGCACCCAGGAAGCAATTCAATTCTGTTTTGGGATTGTATCTGGTAATTACACTCTCCTTAAATCTATGCCTGAGTTGTAAATCGAGAAGAAAACCTTCCGACAGCTGCCCCATGATCCTTTTTAAAAGGGCAGTTTCAAAAAAGTTCAAGAACCTTCAAGGAGCAGGCAGTTCTTTGATATTTAGGAGGATTGCGATTAAAAGTCATTAGATTTAATTATGTGGAAATAAGAATTCGTCCTTTAAAAAAATGAAACTAAGTAAAACCATTCATACTGTGTACTTTGTCCTGGATGGACTTATGAATATGTATAAAGCGGGGTGGTTGCACCCAATTTTTTTTAGAGGCTGCTTTTCTACTATCTCTATGAAAGAAAATAAAACCAAGTGGTTGTTAGGGATAAATTTTTTAACCTCATGAATTAAAAATTAAATAAGCAAATTGTATTATAACTTCCTTAAATTCTCAGCAAATGTTGAAATACAGTGATAATCAGAGACATATTAAATTTCCACAGGAAAGAACAGAATCAAATATACACCCTCCATGGACTGTGCCTTTAAGGGCATTTTCTCCCTGGGTACTGAATTCCTAGTCTTCAGAAACTCCTAGCATGGTAGCCCCAACAAAAGATAACAAATGCCTCACGCATAACACCTCTCCACCCTCCCTCGCCCATGCAGTACTTATTTGTGGTGAGTGTGGAACATTACTTTGGAATTCTTCTCATCACAATAGTACAACAAATTTCCTTCTCTAATATTAGACTCTCCATGAACTTGGCTCATTTCCTCCCCTCTCTGATAGATTATTGCAACTGAATATATATACCACAGAGTAGTAGGAACTAAAGGAAGAGTTTGGTGTGTTCATTGTGGTGATAAAATAGAACTTCAGATTGGGTGTGGCTGCTTCTCCATAGATGGGGAGCACTCCCCTGTTCTCAGTCCTGTTCTATCCAGGACTAGCCCCCTATTTCATTAGCGACTCCTGTCTCCTTCCCTTTGTCTCCTCCTTATCCCACATTCCTTTCCTTTATTTGCAGAAGGACCTAGAATTCCAATTTCTGCCATTCCTTAGAAGTAGATGAGTGCCCCCCAGAGGAAAACCGAGCAAACTAGAGAAATCAACCAAACATTACTATTCTGAAGTCTTTATTTAGTAATTACCTACCAGATGAAATTTAAAATGAAAAGCACTTCACATTTACTTAGCATGACATCTTACCTGGAGCGACTTTTGTGTACATGCTGCACTTTGATAATGTTGTAATATGATTTAGGGAACAGGCACACATAAAATGGCAAAAACACATTTTAATTGAGTAGTAGGGGTCTGAATAATCAGGTTTCAAATGCAGAGAATCTCTTGGCAATGGAAAACAGAGTAGCACTTCACTCGTGCTATTTATGTATTTTATTGATTATCTGGTAAAAATGTGAAAATGCCTTCATCTTGAAAACTGTTAAAAGGCCCATTTTGCTATCTCAAGTTTGTATAAGAAGAGAAGAGGGTTGATCTTTTCCTCATGGGACTCCGAAATTCTGGGTACTTCCAAACTGTGCTACATAATGCAATGAGAAAAGAGAAATATAATTTTGGCAAAAATTTAGTCTCTAAAAAATTTTTAACATAGAACCAATCTGGAAGAAGTTGAGTTTGTTTCATTCTTTTTTTCTTTTATTAATTTATGATGAACTACTGTGCATTTGTTAGAGAACTTTTTCTTCCTCTGACACCCCTTGTTTGTCTCATCTTTTAATGTGCTGGTACCAATTACATCCATAATAATACAAAAGAGCTCATGCATGTCCCTAAATTATAGTTTTAAAAAGTCTTTAAACTATTTTTTTATTACAATTGTGCTTAAATGATTTAAAAGTAAACTAAATAATTTGGGCACTTAAAATAACTCCATCGAGGCCAATGGGCAACTTCCTGAGTAGAGATAAAAACAAATACTATTATAATTTAACAAAATTCCCTTTGCCTCAGAAGAAGCTGTTAGTGTTCCCCCAAATAAGAAGAAATGCTGAAATAATTACTTAAAATTTTTTCCTGAAACAGAACCTTTGTTAGAACTGGGTATAGATTTAGAAAGATATAGTATGCTAAGAGTTAAACTGCTGATATGATTAGGTAGTTGGCACTTAATTTTGTTTGTCCCCTTAGTTCCAGTAATCAAGAAACATTTGAGCATGAGCTGGAAAGTACAAAGATGAAAGAGATATTGTTCTTATTCTCAGTTTCAAATCTTACAGTGAACACTATGAATATATCAAGTCTCAGAATGTTCATCCATAGATATTTCTGGAGCCATGGAAAATGACAAGGAAACATATAACACTCATTTACCAGAAATAGATGTCTATACATTTCAACAGTTATTCGCTAATGGGCAATATTTTTAAAATAAAAGTTTGATTTGCGATGTTTTTGTTATTAACCATTGAGTAAAATCAGGAGCTCTATTTAATTTGAGTACTATACATATTGCTTTTCACTAAGGCAAACAATCAAAACCATCAAATTTCTTTCCTATATAGTCAAATTTTTTCTTTCATTATAGTCTTTGTTAAGAATGACACAAATAAATGAAAACATGCTGTGTTCATGGATTGGAAGACTTAACGTATTTAAGATGTCAATATCACCCAACACAATCTATAAATTTAATGCAATCCCTATCAAGATGCCAGCAGTGTTTCTTGGCAGAAATAGAAAAATCCATCCCAAAAGTTACATGGAATCTCAAAGCATGTTGAATAGCCAAAACAATCTTGAAAAAAAATAAATAGGATGTCTTATATTACTTGATTTTAAAACTTATTACAAAACTACAGTAATCAACACATTGTGGTAACGCTATAAAGACAGACCAATAGAAATAAAATAGAGAGCCCCAAAACAAACCATCTCATATAAATTCTAATGATTTTCAACAAGAGTGCCAACACTATCCAATGGGTAAAAGTCTCCTCAACAAATGGTGCTGGGAAAAGTGAATATCCACATGCAAAAGATGCCATATACAAATAATAACTCAAAATGAATCAAAAACCTAAATGCAAGAGCTAGAATTATAAAACTCTTAGAAGAAAACATATGGGTAAACTTTCATGACATTGGATTAGGCAATGATTTCTTAGATATGACACCAAAAGTATTGGCAACAAAAGTGTTAATAAAAATAGGTAAATTGGACTATACCAAAATTTAAAACTTCTGTGCATCAAAGATAAGAATCAAGAGAGTGAAAATGCAACCTACAGAATGGGAGAAAATATTTGCAAAATAATATTGGTGTTTCTAGGTCAAGGTTTCCTTTCCCTATCTCTTAATATATATTCCATCTAACACTATTATTCCTAAGGTAATCTGCATATGCAGTGTATTCATCCTGTATCTTAGTGTCTGTTATAGTCAAGAATGTGTCCCATAAAGTAAATTCATTGAGAATAAATAGAAACAGGCAGCTTAACTATGGTGACAAATTAACACAGCACAAATATTGGGGTGAGAGTATACGGAGGAATACTGGACTGGGAATTGGAAGTCCTGAGTTCAAGCCCCACATAACTTACCCCATTTACTTTTTATCATCTGTAAAATTGGGTATTAGGACCAGATTATTTCTAGTATCCTTTCAAAATATGATTTAAGCCTAGAAGAAGAAACATCCTGGTGCATCCATCATATCTGAATCTCTTCCCGCCCATCATGTTCCCGAATTTTTTGAAGACCTCTGAAGTTTGTTTTTATTTATTTTTTAGAAGGTTGAAAAAGTTAATATACGCAAAATTTTAGAACAGTACCTGATATAAAAGAAATGTTAACAGTTATAATTTTTTTATTTCAGCATATTATGGAGGTACAAATGTTAAGGTTATGTATATTGCCCATGTCCCCCTCCCCCCTCAAGTCAGAGCTTCAAGCGTGACCATCCCCCAAATGTTGCACATCTCACTCATTATATTTGTATATACCCATCCCCTCCTCCCCCCTCCCACCTGCCCGACACCCGGTAAATGTTTTTCCTATATGTCCACTTAGGTGTTGAACCTTTAATACCAATTTGCTGGTGAGTATATGTGGTGCTTGTTTTTCCACTCTTGAGATACTTCAATTAGTAGAATGGGTTCCAGCTCTATCCAGGAAAATATAAGATGTGCTATATCACCATTGTTTCTTAAAGCTGAATAGTACTCCATGGTATACATATACCACATTTTATAATGGATAATGTGGCAGATTAAAATGAGCTGCAAACTCTTTCCCATTCTTCCCATAAAGAGGTGAGTCTGTTTCTCCCCCCTCCCACTTGAATCGAATCAGAAGTGATCTGAATAATAGAGTTAATAGCTTTGATTTTAACAGAGTACAGCAAAAATAATGCCATGCTGGATTCCAACCTAGCCATTAAGAGAATGGGCAGTTTCTGCCTTGGTTTCTTGGAGCCCTAAGCTGCCATATGAAAAATCCAACTACCTATTGAAAAGACTATATTGAGAGACTCTGAGACTGCATGAAGAAGGATAAGAGCCCAGCTGAGCCATCTCACCAAGGTGTCAGGAATGTGATTAAAGCCATCCTGGAACCCCTACATCAAACTAGTTGTTCCAGTCGACATCATATAGAGCAGAAAAAATTTATCCAGGTGAGCCTTGCCAAAATCACTGACTCAAAAAATTATGAGATATAATAAATATCACATGAGTAGTTTGTTATGAAGCAATAGGCAGCCAGAACAAATGTTCCAGAAATTTAAGTTGTGAACCTTCCTCCTTCCCTTCAGTAGAAGTGACTGGAATGAGATGATGAAGGAATAAAAGAGAAATATGATTCTAGATCGATGTCAAAATAAAAATGAATTTAGAAAAAGTTAAACTCTTCTCATTTCAGTGTAGAATTAGACACATATTCTAGAAAGTGATGATCACATGGAAAAGGACAAGGTAAGCAATGACTGTACACAGTAATTCATTTTATATAAGAAAAAAAACAATATTAGTGAGGACATGGGCAATTTTCTATTGCTAGCTTTTTCTCACAATTGCATACTCTATGCTGATATTTTACCTATGCTACCTGACACTATCTTATATATCTCAACCACCTGCCCACCATTCAGTGAATCATCTCATGAAGATGAAAGGTGGATATTGGAATGGGGCAGAGAGGATGAGGATGGTACATTAGAGCTATTGCACAGAACTGGGGAAATACTGCTCTCTGCTCAGACAGCCAATAAAACCTCATAGACTTTAGCTCTTTGAGGTGTCTCCATATTACTTTCCATAGAGGTTGTACTAATTTACAATGCCACCAGCAGTGTATGAGTGTTGCTATCTCTCTGCATCCATGCCAACGTTTGTTATTTGGGAACTTTTTGATCAAAGCCATTCTCACTGGAGTTAAATAATATCTCTTTGTGATTTTGATTTGCATTTCCCTGACAATTAGAGTGTTGAGCAATTTTTCATATGTTTGGTGCCCATTAGTCTGTCTTCTTTTGAAAAGTTTCTAAAACAATGGTGAACTAATACCTCTTGTGTTATCCTGGATGAAGCTGGAACCCATTCTTTGAAATGAAGTATGACAAGAATGGAAAAACAAGCACGGCGTGTACTCACCATTAAATTTATATTTAACTGATCAACACCTATGTGCACATATAGTAGTGACATTCATCAGGTGTCGGGCAGGTGGGAGGAAGGAGAAGGGATAGGTAAAGTCACACCTAATGGGTGCAGTGCGCATTTTCTGGGGGATAAGAACATTTGTAACTCTGACTCGGGTGGTACAAAGGCAATATGTGTTTGTACCAAAGTGTTTGTACCTCCAAAGTGTTTGTACCCCCATAATATTCTGAAATTAAAAAGAAAAACTTCATCAACATTGGACATCAGCAGTTATCTATGTTTCATTCTGCCACCCAAAGAGACTCCTCCTGTAGTTCATGAACAGGGTAGAAAAGTAACCAATTTCTAGTAACATGCTGAGAAATAGAAAATCAAAAAGGGAAACGTACTTCCAATCTTTTCTCTGCGTTTAACAAACAGTAGAAGAAAATGGTCCATTCAAAGAAAAGACCACTCTTCATTTCATATGCTAACTCGGGTGGTTGTAGATCTTTTACCTCTAACCCTGACTTCCAAGTATTTGTTTTTGGTGTTTTCAGAGATCAGTCCTCAACAGACCTATTACACAACATAACAATTTCATTCAGCTTGAAAATTGTAATTATACTATCCTTCAACAGTCACCCTGACTAGAATGTAAATAATCCAAGGAATTATATGGCTTAACATACTTATACATTTAAAATAAAGCTAGATGTAAAATATAAAGGATGGGACATGAGCTGATACCCATGCTAGCATTCTCCATAATCCCCAAACCTATATCCAAGCATTTCAATTATTTTGGTATATATAAACTTTTAAACTCACAGTGTGTACTAGCTCGTTTCTTTTCCAAATAGCGTTTGTTTAGGAAGGATTCTATTTGGGTGCAGTTCTTCAAGCCCTCACAAGAGATAAGAGAAAAATAGTCTTTTATGCACAAGGAATAAATATTATTTTGGCTTGCTGGATAGGTTGCTTTTCAGCATCTAATGTCGTTTACTTAGCTATTTATAGACTTAGTTTCTTTGTTTGTAAAATGAGGGTATAGATTTAATGCCTGTCTTGCTGGGCTGTTGTGAAGGTTAGAGATAATGTATGTAAAGATATGAAGCCAGAACTCTACACGCATTTCCTGTGTAGCCTTGGATGAGTAGCTCGTACTTTCTATGACTCAGTTTTCCCATCTGTATAAAAGGGGACTAGATGCTTACAGCATAGTTTTTGTGAGAACTGGATGAAATTATATATGTGCACATCTTAGCAAGTGTTTAGTCAGTGTTGGCATTGACGACAATGATGATGATGATGCATACCTACACATAGTAGTTGATCAATAAATTACAGCTATTGTTTTTAATATTATTGAGTTTAAAGAAGATTGGGTAAATCCTATGCCATATATATTCAGAACAAGAAAACTGTCAATTCTGATTTAGAATCTATCTATTTGAAAATTACAAATTATAAATTTATTATAAATTATGAATTCAGATTTGTAATTTGTTGAGGACCAGAACCCAGTACAAAGATGACCAGAATAAAATAACTAATTTTCGATAGCTTTGTTCAGAAATTCTCAGCTCTGACTATGTGTTAGAATCAACTCTGGGTATTTCTAAAATGACAGCCACGAAGACCATACCCCTTCCTGCTCAGCAAGTCTGGGCTGTAGTAGCTCTGCAGGGGATTGTGATGCACAGACAGTCTTGAGAGCCACCTATTTAGTCATTTGACATACATCTCTGAGACTGTGCATGCCACAGCTGGAGACCTGGTACTGAGTAGAGCCCTCAGCAAGAAAGAACAAGCAAAGTCAAACCTCATATATCTTTCTACCCTTCCTTTCTGAAATTTCTATAAACTCAAGATCTTGGGCTTGACAGTGACTCATACCTATAGTGCTAGCATTCTGGGAGGCTGAGACGGGAGGATTCTTTGAGCTCAGGAGTTCAAGACCAGCCTCAACAAGAGTGAGACCCTGTCTCTACTAAAAATAGAAAGAAATCAGCTGGACAACTAAAAATATATAGAAAAAATTAGCCAAGCACAATGGCGCATGCCTGTAATCCCAGCTACTTGGGAGACTGAGGCAGAAGGATTGCTTGAGCCCAAGAGTTTGAGGTTGCTGTGAGCTAGGCTAATGCCGCAGCACTCTAGCCCGGGCAACAGAGTGAGACTGTCTCAAAAAACAACAACAACAACAACAAAAAAAAACTCAAGACCCTGTAACTTGATTTTAGGAAGTGGAATTGGCATAATCTCGGTCCCTGAATAAAATACTAGCTAAGGAAATTCAAATATTTACAAAAAATCAAATGCTGTTATTAGTTATTCATGGATACTAATTGTTTTTCAAAGGTCAGCTATTTTAGTTAAAACAAATAGTCTTGAGATAAAAATGTATACTAGGTCTGCAGTCACCCATCAGAGCTATGAGAATTTTTTAGGGACCTCCCGGGAACATACCAAGAGTAAGAAGGATGAGAAGATGGAGCTCTGAAGTACTTACTCCTTAATCAACCAAAGTGTCCCTCATCCTACTGATTTTATATTTTGGCTTGTGCTTAAGGAAAAGTTGAAAAGTAAAAAAGAATTCGAAAGTCCTATGTAACTAATTTGTTCATTCTCCTCTTTAACCACCAGAGTTTTAAAATTTTTGTCACAAGGTAAAACAGTGATTTGGCAATTAATTATCCAATTATTTTCAACCATGCTAACAATGTCTGGGTAAAGATGGCCAAATAAAAATAATATTTTTTAAAGTGCTAAATTGATCTGGTATTACTTGCATAGATCACATGAATTGCCAAAACCCCACTTAGTTTTTAACGTGTGCAAACAGCCAGAGTGTAAGGTTTGTTATGCTTAATTTCACCTTCACTGTAGAAAACCAAATCCTACACTAAGACTTCCAATAGAACAGTAATGACAGTGGGGAATTGAAGGTCCCAACCTCTCCTTCAGGGGAGAGGCAGAGGGCCCAGGTAGGAGTGAATAGCAAACCTGTACAATCTTTGAAAAAAAGGGGTGATTGGAAATTGCTCCTGAGAGAAGATCAAAAGTTGGAGCTTTGTGGAGAGAGAAACAAGGTGGATTTTCAATTAGATTTTTTAATCATAAGTCTTTGTCAGTCAGCTCAGCACAAAGCATCAAGGCCTGTGCAGGGTAAAGAACAATTTTGACATACAATATAAATGGGATACAAGAGGGAAGTTGAATGCACAATTTTGTGTAGATTTTTAAAATGGAATTTGGCTCTTTTTGAACAAAAATTTTAAGAATAAAGAATAACCAATGATGTGAAAAGAAAAAGCAATAACAGGAAAGTTGTCCAATGTGACTGGCACATGGCACATTGGAAAAAACATGGGCTGTCAAGTCAGAGAGACCAAGGTTCAAGCCCTGACTTAATCACTTACTGGCCAGGACAAGTTGCTTTTTATGGGCTTGGCTTCCTCATCTGGGAAAGGAAGCTATTGTCTATGCTTCATATATAATTGTTCTAGGAATGAAATGAGACATTTCATGTCAAGTTCTAGGAATAGTACTACCGTTGGATGAACAATAGATAGGAATTTCTCCAGACATCTAGATGGAACAGCATCTGGTTAACTTGAAAGCCACCTCTAACTATTGGCTCCCAAGGTACAATATTAATATCATAATGTGTATAAATGAATAACAACAAGAAATGACCGAGTATTCTGATTATTGGGTGGTGTTGGCATCTCAGCAAAGACAACTACTGAAAGTGGTAGTCAGCTCTTGCTTCTAAAAGCACGGTCCATGGACCGCAGTATCAGCCACCTGGGAGCTTGTTAGAAATATAAAATCTCAAGTCTCACCCCAAACCTGCTGAATCAAAATCTGCATTTTGAAAACAGCCTCAAGTAATTAGTGTGGGCATTAAATTTCAAGATGCACAAATCCGACTCCACACCAGCCCAAGAATTACTTTGTTCTCCATTTCGAGTGGTTGTAGACCTAATTTCTAGAATAAAATGTTTAGATTCAAATTACCTCAGGCTTAATTCCTAATTTTAATGTTGTTCAGATACATTTAGCCCTTAGGTGTTTTTGTTCATAAATGAAAGGATGAATATGATTTTTTTTTTTTTGAGACAAGAGTCTTGCTCTATTGCCCTGGCTAGAAGCAGTGGTGTTATCGTAGCTCACTGCAACCTCAATCTCCTGGGCTCAAGCAATCCTCCTGCCTCAGCCTCCCAAGTAGCTGGGACTACAGGCATGTGCCACCACTCCACACTAATTTTTTCTATTTTTAGTAGAGATAGGGTCTCCGTTCTTGCTCAGGCTCAACTCAAACTCCTGAGTTCAAGTGATCCTCCCATCTCGGCCTCCCTGAGTGCTAGGATTACAGGTGTGAGCCACCGTGCTTGGCCCGATTTCTAATCTTTGATTTTCCATAATGAATATTATGAGGTATTCAGCATACCATTCAAAACTTTTTACGTAATAATCAAAAGTAATTTCTTTTCTAAATATAAACTACTTCCCATGCCCCACATTTATTTAAGTAGTTTAAAGTATTTTAATTACTTTATATGAAAGAATTTTTTAAATCTTGAGCTGTTCTAATGACATGAAAGAAGAATTTTTTTAAATTGTATTTTCTTCCTTTTCTATACCTGTGAGTGGACTCAAAGAAACCCAAGAAATTTGCATTAATCATTTTTTTTTTAAGAAGGAAGCTGAGGCAGAGCTCCTTCCAGAAAAGCCTATAGTCTAATAAAGGACAGGATCTTCCTCGTTGGGGTTTAGCATCCCGAATCTTATGTTTAGGGAAAACCTCAGGATTCTCATTTTCCAGACCAATGAAGCCAAAGTAACATTTAAGGCACTGAAGCAAGGAAAGGAGCTGGTGAGGAGAACCCCTCCATCTGGACTAAATTGGAGGCAGCATAGAGGCGTAGTTAAAAGAGCAGGATTTAAAAATAAGAAAAATTCTGAATTCTTACGCAGGCCCTGCAATGGGCTAGTTGTGTGCTTCTGAGCAAGATGCACATATTTCTAAAGCTCTATGTCCTCTTCTGTTAAATGAGGATCATGAACCTTGCTGGATTAATGTGTGAATTAAGTTCTAATGAGCGAATATATGTAAAGCACCCAACCTAGTGCTTGGCAGGAGAGAACAATATGTTACAGCTATTAGTATCATTGTTTGTGGGTACGCACTGAAGGCCTTCGACTGGGGATGCGGATCACATCTCCCTCCATCAGATCCAGATATTTCATCCTCACATACCCTACGCCGTGGGAGGTACATGAGCTGTGACAAATAACACTTGGGCAGCACTTTACTTTATTGAGTATTTACTTTATTCAGAGAACTTTTCAAAGTGCTTTACACATTTTTTAATCTTCACAACAACTAAATGTGTAGGCACTGTTATTATCCCCATTTCACAGACTTGGAATCTGACACAGAGAAAGAAGTATCTTGCCCAAAGTCACAAAGTAAAGTGTCTATAGTGGGCAGCTGTAATTTTTTTTTTCTTCCTACCCAGCATCTAAAACTTAGGAAATGTTTAAAGAAGAACCTTATCATGGACACTAAATGGTGTAACTGCTAACATGGGTAGGCTATGGTGCCCAGTTGCTCAGTCAAAAACGAGTCTAGATGTCACTGTGAAGGTACTTCTCAGATGTAGTTAACATTTTAATCAGTAGACTCCAAGTAAAACAGATCACTCTCTGTATTGTGTGTAAGTCTCATCCCTAATTCACATCAGTAACAGCCAACCATCATCAGTGCAGTCAGTCTGGGTAGGATGATGACTTCTGCAATTTCAATCCTTCCTGAACCTCCCTACCTGGTAACTTGCTTCGCACCAAATACGTAATAGGCACTGATACAACCTCGTACCTTGACAACCGCAAAGGAGGTAAGCAGGCTAATTGTAACAATACTCTGAGCCCAAACTATCTCCATGACCCAATACTCCTCAATCATTGAGCCACTTGTAAGTAATAGTGAATGAACTTGAGTCAATGAATGAACTATTAGTTCCAAGAAATAAAATAAAATAATGTGATCTCTTGCTTTGAATTCATTGTTAAACTATTTGGCATGCTTTTAGATATCCCCCTAAATGACAGGGGACCTGCTCTAAACATTGCCCTATACTCCTGGAGATGTGGCAAGCCAAGCAACAGGGACAGTTTCAAATAACGATAGCACATTCTTCACCCTACCAGCTAGTGTAATGGGTAAAAGCACAGCTCTGGAGTCAGGCTCCTTGGCATTAACTTGCCATAAGACTTTGGCAACTACTTAACCTTTCTAAGTCTCAGTTTCCTCTTCTGTAAAATGGGTTGTTACAAGAACTAAATGAGATAATGGATAAATGGCAAGGCAAAGTTTTCATTTCCCCTCAACCCTATTTTTTCCTTCTCTACCCACCCACCTGCCATGGGGAGGGGGAAGGTGGTAAACACAGTAAAGAAGAAACTGTCACTCTAATCATGCTTGAGGTCAGATGCAGAGCAGTCAACAATAAGAAGAAAGAGGTGTGTGTTATGTTTACTGCAATCTGAAGAAGATGAAGGGCCTAAAACCTCCTCAGCCTCTCATTCTCTGGCCCAAAGCAAGAGCACCTTGAACCTCTTCTCCAGGATGCCGTCATTCTTTCATTCCCTCCTCAGGGACCACCTATGTGCCAGGCATTGCTTCAGGTACAGCAGTGAACAAAGCATCATCTCTGTTCTCATGGACCTTATCTGACATTCCAGTTGAAGAAAAGACTAAGAGGTTGCATGTGGAACCTGTGCTCAACACCTGTCACATTGCAAGTATTCAATAAACACCAGCTATTTACAAAAAAAAAAAAAAATAGAGCAATCTGTGATATTTCCTAAAGAAGAATGAATTTGGCCCCAGGACTGCAACATAGAAACCCTTCCTGAGTTTTCAGCCTACCTGGCCTGCCCTGTGGAATGCACACACAACACTGCAACATCAACTCCAACCTGAATCACCAGCTTTCTGGTCTGCCCTACAGATTTCAGACCTGCCAGCACCTACAGTCACATGAGCCAATTTCATAAAATATGAAATAAAATAAAATAATAGTAAAATAACCTATTGATTCTGTTTCTCTGGAGAATTCTGACTAAACAAATGAGAACGTAAGTTTCCTCTCCCCATACCTTGAGACTTAAGGATATAGGCACAACCAATCACAAAGATGGAAAGAGGGTTAAGAAATTATGTGCATTAACTTTCCTATAGTTTGCTTTTGTGCCTAAGGGAGCCCGACTGGTCTCTGTTGCTTGCAACCAGAGCCCTGACTGCACAATGACAAAGCAGTAACGGGAACCAACTCCAGTGTCCAATTCCAGTGTCTGACCTTATATCCCACTTCCTCTCACATCTCACAAGACATCCAATTTGGAAAGGATGTTAGCAATCAATTCTAATTTTATAGAGAAGGAAACTAAGACACACACAATTGATTTAAAAACAAGGCCTCTCTAAAATTCAATAGAAATGATGAATAAGTTAAAAAATTATTCCAGGTTACAAAAAATAAAATATCTATGTGTGTGTGTGTCTTAAATCCTGACATATCTAAACTAGGAGTTGAAGCAACAAAGAGACAAAGAACAAATAAAAAGTATAAAAGAGAAATAAATTCTTTATGTTTCAGGAAAAGTACTACACAAACTCCATCACAGGAGAGAATAAGTTGAGTAAGCTGAATTAGAGCCACTCCGGAGCTCTACACTAAGGTACACTAGCCACAGATAAAGATGGCAGTGAAGAACTCAAGAAGACTGCCTATCTACAGACAACCCTGAGACTATCCTCACCCAACTCTAGCTACCTTCTCCCAGCTTTTTGTTCCTAGAACCCAGGAAGCCAAATATATACTCCTCAGTCAAGAAGTTGGGATATACCTCTCCAAGATTCCTCTGGCCCAAAGAGAAGAACCACAGATAATAGCACCTGGGAGTATGCCCATAAAACAATGGGGCCCCTGCCCAATATTTATAATATTATGATTATCAGTTGACAAGCCACTGTCATGGCCACAACATTCCAATCAGTATCTCTATGCCTCACTCTTAAATATTAAAGGAAAGCCAAAGGCTTCCAGATATTTGAGAAAAGTCTCTACAATCAAAGTGAGGTTTTAATCTTCATTAATCCAAAATGTAAGTCCCTTATAAAATATAGCCAGTACCTCAACCCTAATGACTTCTGACGGAATAGCCTAGGAAATCTTGAAATAAGTTATATCACAAGTTGATGGTGCCAACTGACTTCAGGGAGAGGATTTTGTGACGATGGTTTTATTTATGTGGTGGCCTTTAACCTAAAGATGGCCATAACCTGAATGCTACCTGAATAGTAGCACAACCTGAATAAATTTCCACACCGCTTCCCTTGAAAGAGAGAAGGACAGCAACTTTGAAAAACTGGACGCTTGTCCAGAGATTGACATTCAAATGAGCAGGCTTTGGAATTGGAATTTATTTCTGAGTTCCAATAGTCTAGTCCAAACATTGAACTGGCATGCTACTCCAAAAATACTTTGAAACTGACGCTTGAAGGAAACACTCAGAAAACAATAATCCATCCACTATAACTGTGCCAAAAGAGTGGATTTTGAGTTAATCTCTGGGAGTTTATCCCCTGTCAAGATTCTGGATATGAATCCTCCAAATTGATAAATAACACTGACCAGGAAAGCACTTTCAGGTAGACCCATCTACCCAGGCAATATAGGTGGAGGAAATTGTTTCTGATTTGGAACAGGGGAAAGTGGAAAAACTTCTATTAAATCCCCATGGAACTTGGCTACTGATGCAATTTTAACAAAGAGAGGTCATAGACAATGTGCTATAAAGTACATTGTAATAATCTCTCTAGTGAGATATTTTAATAATTCTCTTTTCACTTGACCCATTGCTAACTAGGAAGAGAAATCTGAAGTGTCTCTCTTGCTTTCTTTTCTTTCGCTTCTCCAATTTTGTTATTGTTGATAAGACATGATATTTCTGATGGAGGATTTACATAGCTCCAAAGAACAAATCTATTACATTAGCAAAGTAGATGTAAATTTTATATAATTTGTCTGTAGTAGTTATTTTTCAAGTTTAAGGGCAGCAACAAACATCAGCAATTAAATCATGTAATAAGCATTGATTTAGTTAGAAAATAATAGAGAATGAGCCAGTCTTTCGACTTTTCATCTCATCCTACCTCTAACCCCGCCAACAGCCTTAACCTTTTCCAATTTCCTAACATGTCAGCTGCAAGCAATATTTTACCAAACAAATGAAATAGTAGAGAAGGTGGCTTTTTTTACCTCTTCTCAAAGCTGTGGGAATGAAAGGATCCAAATTTCTATTAAGGGGCGGATTTCCATTGTTTTTAGATAGCCCATCTTAACTTGAAACAGCAAACTAAAAGCAAATGTAGTAAAGAAGTTTTACCTCTAGATTTACTCTCACTCCCACTTTCTAAATTGCAAGGCATTCCGTTAAAGGCCCATTTCTTTAACAGTAGCTCATCAGGCTGAGTTTGAGTGAAATTTCCCAGGAGGAGCAGTCAGGAAGAGAAGTTGAGGAGAATTGAATGCCTCCACCTGAAAGAGGAAAAAGAATTTGGAGTTTTGGGGGGTGATACAAGAAAGGGGTCTCCTAGATCTGGGGACAGATGAGAAGAACGTGGACAAATAGACCTCAACTAAGTGGAGTGAGACACTAGGAGAAATGAACTTGTTGGGTATGGTCAGAAACATTTTAAAGCTCGAGTGCTTAGGGTTTATGTTAAAGTTATTCTTTTCTGCTTAGCAAACACCATCTTCATACTTCTGCTAAAGTGAGCTGCATCCAGAAAAGGGATGTGCATGTGCGTGTGCGTGTGTGTGTGTGTGTGTGTGTGTGTGTGTGTGTGTAAAATGAAGAAGGGGCTGGGAATATACCAGGCAGTTGCAGAAGACAGTAAGGAAGTAGATGCCCTGGGGTCAATGAGACCACAGTCATATAAGTATCTGGAGAAAAATACTCTCATGCATCTTGGAGAGTATTTTTAACTTTGAAGCAAGGATCAGAAAGATTCTTGGACAACTTTTACAAAAACCAAATTGTATTTAGCAAAACAGATTAAATGCAATTACTAGTTTGACATGTTAGCATTTATCATCCTGAAGCACCAGACCTCATCTTTGGTTTTGGAAGAAATTAGATGGAGTAGGAAATAGCCGTAGAATCAGGTGGATTTTATTCATTTCCTTGTGATCCACCTGAAGCACTATTATTTTTTTTCCTTAAAAACTCAGCATTTGTAAGAAACTTATTTTTGTTGCTGCTGGATACTTTGGGAGAAGTACTTAATATAACCTAAGAAAATTTCAGTTAAACCTATCATACATTTGTTGGGTTGCAACATTGTTCATAACTTCCTGTATCTGGGGAAAAAATTAAACAATGCAATTATTTATTTCTGTTTTGTTATATCCATACAGATAACTTTTTTCTCCTTGGAAATGCCTTTTTTATTTCCTGTATCTCAGTGGAGTTGAAGTTCCATCTTCCTTCCCTTTTGACTTTTGAAAGTTTGTCTTTAAAAAAATAAATTACTGTTTCCCCTGAATGGAAGAAAAAAATAGTTCTTTTCATTAGGTTATTATTCACTCTCTCTGTTTGCCTTTTCTTCTCTCCTGTCAGTACCTTGCATTAAAAAAATCTTGGTCAATAACTAGCTGGCTGAGTTCATTTTCACATAAATTTATTCATATCACAGCAGCTATTTGGCAAAGAATTCTACAAAATTCACTGACCTTGAAAGCCAGGTAGGTATGGGCAATGCTTGAACTCTTCATACCAAATGGAGCAATATTTACAGCATGATGGTTTTTAGATATTGAAAGTTGCAATATACGAAACAATACCATAACTGTTTATTAAGGGCACTGGCTTTATTCCCTTTGGACCATGGGCTTATTATTTTCATGACAACCTGTCAGGAGTCATTTGCTGCGAGACTAGTACGCGTTGCCCAGTAACATGGGCAGAGGCTGCTGAACAGACTGCCTCAGTCATTATGATCCATATGGCCAAGCGGAAATGAACGGGCTGCAGAGGGGGATTCTTACTCTGTGTCAGTCACTCCACTTGTCCAAGTGAGAGAAACACGAGAGAGCCTAACCATGTGCCTCTTTAAGAGCATTTCCAATTTCTTCATTTGCAGCTTCACTTAATATCACCTCTTTAAGTCTCCTCTAAATATTTATCCTGTGTGTCACATTTCTGATCTTCAAGATGTTCTTAAAGAGAAAGAAACATCATATTTTACAGAAAAAAAAAGTGGAGGAAATGCAGATACAGATAGTACTTTATCATTTCTCCTTATTAGAGCCACCAACGTTATTATGAGAAAAGACAATAATATACCCCAGTCATGTAGAAGAGGAAATTCGCCTGAAATCCTACAACCCTTCATTAATCACCATTAGCATTTCAGTGACTATCTTTTCATACACCTCTATGAGTACACATTCATAATTTTAAATAAATGAGCTGAAATTCCAATAAAGTCTTTGTCATGGATAACTTGCTCTTCTCTCTCTCTCTCTCTCTCTCTCTCTCTCTCTCTCTCTCTCTCACACACACACACACACACACACACAAATATCTCTCATCCAACAATCTAGTGAGTATTTTTCTGTGTCCTTCACATACACATGTGCATGTATGACGTACACGTATACGACCCTGTGATAGTTTAGTCAACAAGGTGAGGAGAAATGAAGAGTTTAATATCAGCCAGTACTCATGTCTATCTTGCTCCCAGACTCTTGGGAGCAAGAACTATAAGTAAAATCCTAAAGACATGCTGCACCCAAAAACTCTGCCAAACCTGGGGCTCAGGTAACCCTACTTCCGGAAGCTTCTGATACAGTGAAATACAGCACAGAGGGAGGCCTTCTCCTGCCTGCACCACAGACCCTGGTGCAGCTCTGGTTCAGTCGAGGCCAGGGTGCTTAGCAGGAAACTACAGAGGAAGCAATATGTGCAGTGATGCTTGGCAAAGGCAGTAAAAAGAGCAAGGTAAAAAGATCTAAAAGAAAGAATGGTTCTCAACTAGAAGAGACAAGACAATTCAGTCAATTGGATAAGAGCACAAGCAATACAGCCAGAGTGCCTGGGTTTGAACCACTTCCTCTGTACCTCAGTTTCCTCAGTTGCAAAATGTGAACAATAATAGTACCTCCCTCATATAGGGCATTCCTTTCCTAGGGCTGCTATAACAAAATACCAAAAATTGAGTGGCTTAAACAACAGAAATTTATTGGCTCACAATTCTGGAGGCTAGATGTTCAAAATCAAGGTGTTGGCAGCATTGGTTCCTTCTGAGGACTCTAAGAATCTGTTTCCTGCCTCTCCTCCTAGCTCCTAGTGGTGGCTGGCAACCTTTGGCTTGTAAACTTGTCACTCCAATCTCTGTCTTCATCTCCACATGGCATCTTCCCTAAGTTTCTTTCTGTTCACATCATCTTCTCCCTGCACATGTCTGTTCTTGTGTTCAAATTTCTTTTTTTTGTTTTTTAAAGGCACCAGTCATTGGATTCAGGCCCATCCTCATGACTTCATTTTAACTTGTTTACCTCTGTAAAGATTCTGTTTCCAAATAAGGTCATGTTGTGGGATAACGGGGATTGGGACTTCACCATATCCTTTGGGGGAGATGCTTTTCAACTCATAACATAAGGTTTTTGTGAAAAGTAAATTAATTGATTTGCACAAGAGCTTAGCACATTGCCTGGCAAATAATAAGCACTACATAAGCATTAGCTAGCACTAATAATAGTGGCATGTTTTGTATAAATTAAGATGGAAGTAACGTACATGCATACCTCATTTCATTGCACTTCACTTGATTGCACTTTGCACATATTCCATGTTTTACAAATTGAAGGTTTGTGGCAATACTGCATCAAGCAAGTCTACTGGCACCATGTTTCCAACAGCATGTGCTCATTTCATGTCTCTGTGTCAGTTTGGTAATTCTTACAATATTTCAAACTTTTTCATTATTATTATATCTGCTATGGTGATCTGTGATCAGTGATCTTTGATGTGTTTTACTGTTGTAATTGTTTGGGGGCACCACAAACTGTACCCACATAAGACGGCAAACTTAATCGATAAATGTTATTTGTGTTCTGACTACTGCACCAACTGCCCATTCTCCTATCTCTGTCCTTCTCCTCAGGCCTCCCTATTCCTTGAGATACAACTATATTGAAATTAGGTCAATTAATAACCCTACAATGCCCCCTTAAGTGTTCAAATGGAAGAAAGAGTTGCATGCCTCTCACTCTATCTAAATCAAAAGCTAGAAATGATAAAGCTTAGTGAGGAAGGCAGGTTGAAAGCTGAGAAAGAACTAGACCTCTTGTGTCAAATAGCCCAGTTATAAATGCAAAGGAAAAGTTCTTGAAGAAAATTAAAAGTGCTACTCTTGTGAACACAAGAATGATAAGAAAATGAAACAGCCTTTGGAGAAAGTTTGAGTGGTCTGGATAGAAGATCAAACCAGTCACAACATTCCCTTAAGTCAAAGCCTAATCCATAGCAAGGCCTACCTCTCTTCATTTCTATGAAGGCTGAGAGAGGGGAGGAAGTTACAGAAGAAAAGTTTGAAGCTAGCAGAGGTGAATTCATGAGGTTTAAGAAAACATCCGTCTCCATAACATAAAAGTGCAAGGTGAAGCAGCAAGAAGCTGCAGAGAGCTATCCAGAAGATCTGGCTAAGAGAATTAATGATATAGACAAAAGCACCTTCTATTGGAAGAAGATGCCATTTAGGACTTTCATAGCTAAAGAGGAGAAGTCAATATCTGGCTTCAAAGCCTCAAAGGACATTGTTAGGTACTAATGCAGCTCCTGACTTTAACATGAAGCCAGTGCTCTTTTACCATTCTGAAACTCACAGGGCCCTTGAGAACTATGCTAAATCTACTCTGCTTTTGCTCTAAAAATAAAGCAACGAAGTCTGGTTGACAGCATATCTGTTTGCCTCATGGTTTACTAGATAGTTTAAGCCCAATGTTGAGACCTCCTGCCCAGAAAAAAAGATTTCTATCAAAATAATTCTACTCATTGACAATGCACCTGGTCATCAAAGAGCTCTGAGGGACATGTATAAGGAGATTATTGTTTTCATACCTGCTGATACAACATCCATTCTGTAGCCCATGGATCAAAAAGAAATTTTGACTCTGAAGTCTTACTATTTACGATATACATGTTATAAGGCTATAGCTGCCATAGACAGTGATTCTACTGATGGATCTGGGCAACATAAATTGAAAAACCTTCCGGAAAGGATTCACCATTCTAGATGACATTAAGAACATTCGTGACTCATGGGAGGAGTTCAAAATATCAACATTAAAGGAGTTTGGAAGAACTTGATTCCAACTCTCATGGATGGCTTTGAAGGGTTCAAGGCTTCCATGGAGGAAGTAACTTCAGATGTGGTAGAAATGTTAATAGCAAGAGAACTACAAGTAGAAGTAAAGCCTGAAGATGTAACTCAATTGCTGCAATTATGTGATAAACTTGGGTGGATGAGGAGTTGCTTCTCATGGAGCAAAGAAAGTGTTTTCTTGAGATGTAATCTACTCCTGGTGAAGATTGTTGTGAACATTGTTGAAATGATGGCAAAGGATTTAGAATATTACATAAACTTGGTCAATAAAGCCACAGCAGGGTTTGAGTGAATTAACTCTAATTTTGAAAGAAGTTTTAACTCTGGGTAAAATGCTATCAAACAGCATCACATGCTACAGAGAAATCTTTGTATGAAAGGGTAATTGATGCAGCCAACTTCATTGTTGCCTTATTTTAAGAAATTGCCAAAGCCATCCTAACTTCAGCAACCAACACCCTAACTGATCAGCAGCCATCAACATCAAGGCAAGACCTTCCACCAGCAAAAAGATTACGACTCACTGAAGGCTCAGCATTTTTAGCAAAGTATTTTATTAAGGTATGCACATTTTTTAGATATAATGCTGTTGCACATTTAACAGACTACAGTATAGTGTAAACATAACTTTTATTATGCACTGGGAAACCAAAAAATTTGCCTGACTCGCTTTATTGCAATATTTGCTTTATTGTAATATTTGCTTTTCTGTCGTGGTCTGGAATATCCAAACTTGCAATATCTCTAAGGTATGCCTATATTTAATGAATGTGACTGGCAAGAGAAGCAGCTTGGTAAATGCCATGTTGTAACTGACTGGATGACTTATAGATTCATTTGAGACAGCTGGAATTTCCAGAAGGCATGGTGAAAAGATAGCAAGGGGATAAGTCCTGAGGGACTAAGTGGAAGCTAAAGCCAGTGAAGATTGGTTTAAAGAGATTCAGATGACACAAACACAAAACAGACTTTTAAAAATCCCTGGGTTTTTTTTAAAAACTGCCCTTTACTTGCACAAGAATTAATTCAGTAGCCATGCTAGTGTTGTCTCTACCTGGTGCTCCATAAGAATGCAGGTGTAGGCTCCTGAATCACTTTTTAGCCCAAGAGGATCAAGGACAGACAGAGGAAATCGAGAAGGTAAAATACACCAGTGCTGAGGGAGGGTGTTAATATGTATCAAGTATTAACAGAAAGCCAATCTATTTATTTTAAATAAGAACCATAGCCATTAGGTGGTGGGGCAAATATTTACATAGCATGACGAGCTCACTCCCTGAAGGCAAGGCATGTGCAGAGAGAAGGTGTCTGAAGGGAGCTTGTGATACTTAAACCAGAATAGGAGGCATTAGTTCTATGGTTTCAATGGTTAACAGAGGCAAGTTCAGATAGGATGTTACGTCTATCACTACAGTAAAGTCAACTCATAGAAGCACAGAGAGGAATGGTGGTTAGCAGAGGCTGGGGGGAGGAGGAAAGGGAGACAGTGGTCAATGGGTACAAAGTTACAGTTACTAACTGTATAATACAGGTAGCAACTGTATCATAGTGTCCATATTCTATTGTACAGCAAGGTGACCATAGCTAATTATGTATATTTCAAAGTAACTAAGAAGTAGAATTTTTAAATGTTCTTACCCCAAAGAAATGAGAAATATTTGAGGTGATGGAGTGCTGATTACTCTGATGATCATTCCACAATGTGTACATGTATCAAACTATTACTTTGTACCCCATAGACATATATGATTATTATTTGTCAATAAAAAATAAAATAAAATGGAGGATACAAATTTTTTTAATATAGCTGCTCCAATGGAGGCAGTCTGTCTAAGGCAAACCCAGGTACCTGTCCTCCCCCACCCCCTGCTATCACCATCCCTCCCCCAATACAAAACTGATGACAAATTCCCTAACATGAATGGTGGAGTGACATTTTAAAATGTTATAAGTGAATTTTCCCCCAACATTTTCTGGCACCTTGAAACTCTCGCCCATTCAGGAAACCTGGTATTCTGTAGTCACTGCCTAGTGACTGGGGATAGGATGACAGAGCCAAAAGCCAAAAAAAAAAAAAAAAAAGGAGTCTTCTTGGCTTTTGAGTTTTGATAGATTGGGCTCTGTGAGGACAGGGAAGAATCCTGCCGAGACAATAGATTGGGCAGAATATAATGCAATAAGAGCAAGTCTTCCTGTCCCAGATACTAGATAAATTTCCTGGTCTACGGATAAGAGAGGAGTCAGAATGTTCATCCCTGAGATATTAGATGCTGGTCTGTCCTCACAGGGGCCCTGGACCCTGTCCCAAACTGATTGAAATTAAATTTCATTTGGGAGAGCGGCAGCTCAAAAATCAGAGGGCAAACAGACTTACAGGACAACAATGCTAGTCACAAACATGAGTTTATAAACAGTTTCTCACTGCACGTTAATATGGTCAATCAAATAATAATTTAATGTCACTCTGGCCAAGAGCCATTATACCTCTGAAAGGGGACTGACTGCATCTCTCTGTTCTGATCCATTAAGTTTTCATTTACATTTGAAAGCTCAGAAAGCAAATTTATTTCCATCTTTTGATTTTTTTCTAACTTTCAATTGACCACAATATACCATCTATGTCAAAATCCAATAAATACTAGTTTACCTGTTGGAACAACTAAACAGAATAGTTAAAATTTGAGCAATCTCAGAAAATATAAAATATATAGCCTGTACATTGAACATAATACATTACTTTCAATATTCCATACAAAGAGTCAAATACAAAACATGATAGAACAACTATTAATACCACTTGAATATAGACATTTTTAAATGCAGAAATTTATTCATGGTATTCTGTAATCTGATTTACTTACATGCATCTGTAGAGTTTCTATAGAACATAAGTTCGTGATTTTAAATTAACAACCAAAATATTAAATTCCCAGAAGTTTTACATTTTGATATTTTGAATTTGGCTTCCATTAGACATTTCATCTTAGAAAATCAGATTTCTGTGCTATGCATTAGTCTGGCAGAAGGCTCTCAGAATGTGGGGAGAATATTTAACATTGATACTCAGTACCCAATTGTAAAATTTTAATCATTTGGTTTAAGCACAAGGTCACTTATTTTTAATAGATCTCCCCTCTTGAAATTTTTAAATAGTTCACTTAGTCATCTTTTTAACAGCCTGAAAATAATTGAGAGAGAAAAGCATATATCTTCCCAGCTGCTACCCCTACCCTCAACCCCACACACACATACACAAACCCAACCCAATTAAGTATGCACAATGCAGGAATAAGTCAAGACTGAAAGGTTAAGAAATGCACTATTGATCAAAAGTCAGAATTTTTTAGCTGAGAAGAGATTTTCGGAATGTGACAGAAGACTCTAAAAATAGGACATTTATTTCACAAGCTGAACTGTAGCATCGGCCCACATTACATGAAGTTCTCAGAGTACACTCATAAAGTTAACCAGAAACTTTCGAATTGCCACAGAAGAAGTGAGACGGTAGGCCTCAAAGCAGAGCAGTGGGATTTAACGATTTGAAATCATGGTGAAAACTCTCCTGGTATGCACAGTTCATTTTCCTTTAAGCATTTTGGAAAAGATTACAACTCTGGCTCTCTTATTGCCTCAACATGTGAAGTATTTCTTTAAACAGAGAAGCTGGAGGCCATCCTTATGGATACAGGAGTGTTTGTTGTTTAAGGAAAAAGCCCTGTTGAGTTCAAAGAGAAGCTGAGACAAAAAAAACAGGAGGGGGTCAAAAGAAGAGAGGGAAACTAACATCTTTCTATTCTTTCTAACGCATTATTCTCCCTCCAGGGAGAGAGAGATATTTTTTCCTCTAAAAATCAGATTTTTCTTCACTTTGGCAGAAGATAGAATTGGTTTGTGAACACTTTATGCTGTAAAACTTTGCCTGGAGCTGAGTTTCTGTAGTACAGAAGGGGTCATGACAAGTCTAGATACAAAGAGAATAAAAAAAGAAAAGGAAGAAGAAACCATATGTTCAGTACTGACGATATAACAAAAACGTTCCCTTGTTTGAATGGGGTTTCAGCTAAATGGTTGAAATCCAAAACGAGTATATTCCTTCCAAACTCGAGGTCTTAAGAGGATTTTTATAAATATGCAAGCACCCCATACCTGAAAAATACATTGATCTCTGTAGAACACGCTAACAAATACTTTCTCCTTCAGTTAAGCTATTCTGCCAGGCTTCCCAAATTCACCTTAGAAAACACTGATGGTTTTAACTATCTAGTGCTCCCTTGCATTGACTGTTTTCCTTTCTTTCTCCATTTAGAGTAACCAACATGGCCCCCAAATCAAGATTAAGAAATGATCATGTATATATTAGTATAGATAAAAGTATATATAAATAGTATATATTAGTATATAGTATATAGATAAATAGTATATAGTATGTTGATAAATAGTATGTATTAATATAGCTAAAAGTGTATATTTGAGATATTTCCCAAAAGAAAGAAAAAAATCTTAGTCCTTATTTTCGTAAGATTGAAATAATAACAGCTCACATTTCAATCATCTCATTTACTCCACACAATGGTCCTCTGAGTTAGGGAGAATAGATACTTGCAGCAGAAAAGAACTCCAAGCTGTTAACTGGGGACTGATTCCCCTAGGACCTTACCTTCATCTTTATTTTGTATAAGTATGAATACCAGGTAACTCTTCCCTTGTATTAGGACACAAGGGCCACTTGAGTTTCAAAATAGACAAAGGTTTTGAAGAAGCTGGTCTTTTCAATAGCCAAAGCCTGGAAAACATCATTAGTCATCAAAGAAATGCAGTATACAATAGCTAAAATTAAGAAGACTGCCAACATCAAGTTTGATGATGTAGAGCAGCTGAGTGCATAATTATACAACCACAATGGAAAAAGTTCTAGCAGTTTCTTATCAAACTAAACTATTGTCTAGAAATTCCCCTCCTAGGTATTTACACAAGAAGGCAAGAACATATGTCCACAAAAAGACCTATATTCGAATGTTCATACCATCTATGTTCATAATAACCAAAACCTGGAAACAGCCTAGGTTTTTAGCAAGTGAAAAATGAAGGAACAAATGTGATATATTCATATAATACTACTCAGCAATAAAAAGGAAGTGACTACCGATACATGCAAGAATATGGATGAACCTCAAAGACATGCTGAGACAAAAAAGTATTACACAAAAGAATACATACTACACAATACCATTTATATAGAAGAGGCAAAAAGTAAGAACCATGGTTACCTGGGGTGGTAAGAGGTTTCCTGGGAGGGAACAGAGGAAACTCCCAGGGGTGATGGTCATATTCCCTATCTCCATTGGGAATTTTGGTTGCAGAGGTTTAAGTGTTTGCTTGGAATTCATGAAAAAGTATGCTAAACATTTGTTCCTTTAATTGCATATTAATTTTACCACAAAATAAAAAAGAACTATCAGTAAATACTGAACTCATAGATGACAGCCATGACTAAGTTATAAGAGAGGCTGTGTACCAGAGCCTGCAACTCACTTTCAAATGTATAAAAGATTTTAAAGAGCTAAATTGATGGGTGATGGATAGAGGGCGTGTTGATTTTCTATTGCTGCTGTAAGAAATTACCACAATTTTAGTGGTTTAAAACAATAAAAAGTTTTTAACTACTGTGGAGATCAGAAGTCCAAAATGAATTTCACTGGGGTATATCAAGGTCTGGGTAGGGGTGTGTTCCTTCAATAGGCTCTGGGAGAATCCATTTCTTCACCTTTCCAGCTTCTAGATGCTGCCCATGTTCTTTGCCTCACTGCCCCTTCACCCACCTTCAAAGCAAGCATCACAGCATCTTCCAGTTGCTGGCTCTGCTGACACTGTCCCCTCTCTTTGTCTGACCCTTCCCTTAAGGATCCTTATAATTACAACAAATCCAAATAAATAACACAGGATAATCTTCTCATCTCGAAGTCCTTCACATAATCATACCTGCAAATTTTTCCATGTAAGCTAACACATTCACAGCTTCCAGGAGTTAGGACATGGACATCTCTGGGTGGGGATGTCCCTCTACCACAGAGGGATAGAGAAACAAAGTGATATTTGACAAAGCAAGTATAATAATATGTTAAGTATATAATCTAAGTGGTAAATACATGGGTATTCAGTGTGAAAACCATGTAGATTTTTGGTTTGTTAGAAATTTTGCATAATGGAGGCAAAAGCTTAAATTCTAACCATGAACAGTCGCTTGACAAAATCTTTCTGTGTCCACAGAGGGGGCCAAGAGTGTGGGTGGAACCAAAGAGACCTCACTGTCAAGATGAGAAGCAAATGGACACTGATACCAGAGCAGACTGAGAATCAGAGTGGAGGTAGCCCAAGGTCATGAAAATCTAATTGACAGCTGTCTGGAGGCTGGTGACCAGGGACAAACAGGGTAAGCTAACACCAAAAGCCAGCAGTTATACTCTCTTGCCCCTCCTCATAATGCCTAAGTGCACATAAGCACCTTTCCCACCACCAATTCTGGGGAGAAGACGAGGAGAGCTAAAATCCTAAATTCATTATTCATAAGCATAAAATGATAATAAAAAGACTGAAGTACTCAACTGTCAGGATTAAATTTTCTCAATGAAATGGAATTGGGCTTGAGATAGAAAGTAATCTTATTTTGAAAAGAAAATGAAATCATAGTCCTTGCAAACCTCAATTTCCAGCCTGTAATATTCATACCCATTCTATAGGTGAAGAAACTAAGGAACAGAGAGGCAAATTTTCTTGTTTTCAAGTTCACGGTCTTCCCACCAGAAAGGAATGCAGAATGCTGATAAAATAGGAGAAGAAAGACTGAACATAGAGAGATTTTACTGACAATGCAAAGTAAATCAATTTTTAGAATGATTGACTAAGAAAATAGTAAAGGGGGAAATTTCCCAATTTATTTCTTCTCAATGTGAGGTTTCATATATCTGCTGGATATTCAAAAATTATGACTGCCCTAAATTCTTCTAAAAGGAAATTTCGTGAAATAAAACAATATTGCCTTATATTAACAGAGCCTTTCAAATAAACTCTATACCTCTCCTGATGCAAGAAAAATGATATACGGTCAGGGGTGATATTCAAAATATGTAACATCCAGTATGGCAGGAGCATTCACCAAGCAAAATAAACACAACTGTGAACCAGCCACCTGACTATGACAGTGCCAACCAGCTGAATGTCAAGCCCTGGAGCTAACTTGTTTCATCTTTTGCCGTTAGAAGCTGGGTTCATCATCTGATTCTCACTTAAACAGCGGGAAAACATTTGAAACTGTAAGGTCATATCTTGCGATAATGTGAGATTAATCATAGTCGCTAAGCCATTTATTCCGGCATTCCATTTAACCATTCTCCCATGCTAATTAAAATACAAATATGCAGAGTTGGTGCTATGGTCTGAATGCCCCTCAAAATCCATGTGTGGAAACTTAACTCAAATCGTAGTTGTATTAAGAGGTAGGGCCCTTTGGGAAGTGATTAAGCAGAGCCCTCAGGAATGGATTAGTGCCTTATAAAAGGGCTGGAGAGAACTAGCTTAGACTCTTTTTACTTTTCTGCTCTTCTGTCATGTGGCGACCCAACCTTTGTCCTCTTTGTCCTTCTGTCCTTTTTGCCATGTGAAGACACTTAGAAGGTGACCTCTATGAAAAACAGGACTTCATCAGCTACAAAATTTTCTAGCACCTTGATCTTGGACTTCCCAGCCTCTAAAACTGTGAGGAAATAAATTTCTGTTGTTTATAAATTACCAGTGTCAGGTGTTTTGTTATAGCAACACAAATGGACTAAAACACTTGGAAAGGAAAATTTGGGGAATATTATACGTTGGTATAAAATGCCTTTGTTTAATGCTGTATCGTACTTAGCCCATGATCATGAATATAATAGGTATTCAATAAATTCTACTAAATGAATTAAAGAAATGAATGAACCAAGCCACAAATTTATCTTTATTGTCTCAAATAAATGTATTTAATTCACTAAGTACACTCACCTTGAAAAAACTTTTTTTATGTTAGCAAGGTTGTAGCTTTCCTACAGGTCCAAATGTGAGGTAGATAGGAAACAGATTATCCCAGGATGGAATAAGCTTAAAATGTAAGAAGATTAAGTTCATTCATGCAGAAAAAGTTGATTAGCCTTCTGAGACTGCTGAAAATCTTTCCAGCACTAAAAAGAAGAAAAGAAAAAAAAAGAAAGAAAGTTACTATACTAGAATATTTTCTGAGATGGTCTGTTTAGAAGATAATCATAGGTTTGCAGTGGGGAAAAAGAACAGCCAAGCCATTACTTATAAAGCTAAATAGGATTTTGATGCTTCTGTGTTTAGTGCCTATCAAAACATAACAGTTGTCAAACATATTAATCCACAATAAATATTAATCTACTTCATTAGGAACTAAGTTAATGAATTTATAAAATCAAGAGACTTTTCTTACCATGATGTCGAGGTTCTGGTACAATAAGATAATGAATACCCAGGAGTATCTTCAATTTCAATAAAAAGTCCTAGTCACCTAAAATCATTCTCCAAACAGCTCGGTTTATGTTTTGAGATGAGGGGGGAAAAGCAACAGAGATAAACACAAAACCTATAGTCCTATATTATATCCCCATGCTTCTAATACAGCCTTTTCCCCCCACCCAATAGGGGACAGGACCTATACTAGCGACATACAATGAAGAGTTGCATTCATATTTTTTTAAAGTCAGGGAGGATTCAGGTTATTATACAAAATGAGAAACCAGTTCACATCTTTGACATTTGGAAAATTGCTAATATTTTGAATACTTTAATATGTGAGAGAAAATGGCCCTGATTGATACAGGGGGGGAATTTGAGCTTTTCAGAAAACTTTGTCTTCTTTTCCTTGACTTCTTTTCAAAATTTAGATTTAAGACACACACATGCATTTCAAGACTCAATCAATATCTTGACATTTGCTGCCTTGAGTTTTCTTTGGTTTTCAATATGTCATGTTTTAACTGATACTCAGTCTTTGGCTCTTTCTGGTAAACATGTCTCGGGAGAATCTGGCCAGCTCTTGAAGAACAAGATATAAAACTGGGATCCAAGTTATGTTCCAATATCACTAAAACGCATTGTCCAGCAGATACCAGATACATTATTAGCATTCTGGCCATAGCTGGGGAGTCAAAACTCAAGTAATCTATCCAAACTATAGGAAAAGAAGCTCCCACTAGCCAAGAGATAATTGAATTGTTTATATTCTTCTTTTTAAAAACAATGTGGTTTTCAAACTCTGTTTCCTGATACATTAGGGGTGACATGGACCCCTTTAGGAACCACTGCAGGAACAGAAAGGCAAAGGGACCACATAAGTGGGGTTCCTGGACATTGAGCCCCACTCCAGCCAAGCATCCTTCATGGACTTAACATATAAGGTATCATTAAAAATTTTGTAAAGAGGGGGAATATTAATAGGGGTTGAGTAAAGGCAGTAGGAGTTCAATGAAAATGAGTTTGAAAATCACAGTTTGACAATAAAGAGATATATAAAAATAGTAATCTTTTGTTAAGCAGAGTGGAGACTTTCTTATGCAGTTAGACCAAAGAATGAAGACTTTAGAATATCCTTCTTGGATAATATTATCAAATGGTTGAGGCACTGTCCTGCTCAAAATAGGTCTTACATTTTAAGGTCTCTTAGAACCAGACACAGATAGGATGACAGAAGTTGCCTGGGACTTCTTTTATACATCATCTCCCAAAGGATACTTTTATTCTGCAAGTATGACATTTGAGCTCTGGCTCCTTTTCATTCTGAACTGGTATCTAATTCTCTCCACTCTCTGGTGAAACAGACTATGATCTGATTTGGTGCCACTGCTTCTCTTCAAGCAAGCCCATTATGAGCCAGTCAACTGGCCAAGTCAATTCATGAAATATTATGTAGAAGATGCCAGTAATGTTATTGGCCATTTTCTTACTTAGATCTGTGAGGTGAAGTAGTAGGAGTCTGAGGGGTTGCTTACTGAAGTTTTTCTCACCCACTTCACAGCTTTGAATTTCAATTTAAGTTCTCTAGTTTATGCATTAGGTGAGGGCTCTAAAATGATTGCATTCAGCCTAACCAAAGGCATCTGAGTTTATATTTACTGGTATAAATGGCAATTTAGCAGGGTGGTGGTATTTGTTACACACAAGTAATTGGAATTCAGTCAATTTTCTTTGCAAAATTCAGATTACAGCTGGTATTAAATTCTCCACAAGAAATCAAACAAACAGAAGCAATATGTGCTATGAAATGAAAGAAACCCAAACAAGTTCAGAGGCGGTTTGGCTTTGCCAGGTGATGTTATTGAATTTGGCATAGTAAGAAAAGGGCTCAAAGAATAGAGCCTCTCAGGACTACTGGATTTCGACAGAGAGAAGTTGGAAGGATTAAGGGATCTAGCCAGTAAGATGCACAGGGACAGCCCAAAGCCATTCACCAGCACGAGTGGTGAGTGCATTTCCCAGCTGCCCCAAGAGGATCCCCTATGTAAACCTCAGCAGATAGGAAAAGAATGCTCTTTTCTCAGAAAAGAGCATGAATTTTCAGACGGATTCACCAGAGAAGGTGTCACTCAAAGACCTGCACAGAATAATTTGCTAGTTTGAAGAGGGAAATAAAAGAAGGGAAAAGAGAGGGAGAGAGAAGAGTGAAAGTGAGGAAATTAGCAAACAGCCTAGGGCTGACTACTTTCTGGGGATCAGGACGAGGAAAATCATGTGCACATGGGTTCTTGTGGATTTACCAGGGAAAGGGGAAATTGAACATAATGCGCAGAAGTTCGAAGCCCAGTAAATTAATAAGAGGGCGCAGAAAAAAAACAAATGAATCAAGCATTATAACTGATCTGTAAGTATCGTTCTTTTCTCTGCATTTTCTATGTTCCTTTCCTAGTGGCCTCCCCTTGGTTCCTGAATATGCCATGAAGTTTCTCAGCTTGGGCTTGGCCCTTACTGTTTTCTGTATGTAGAGAATTCTCATTCCTAGCTGTGAAACTAGAGAATGCATTCTCATTCATTGGGTTTGAGTTTAAATATTATTTCCTCTAGAAAGCATTCCCTGATCCAGTAGCCTACATGAATCCACATATTAGAGGTTCCAACAGCACTTTCCTTTTTTGAGACACTTAACACACTTATAATTAATTATTCAATAGCAGGATTCCCTGTTAGAAAATCTATGACAGCAGGCACCATATGTACCTTATTGCCCGTGATAGCCACAGTGCTTATAGAAAGTTCATGAATGGTGCTTAATATTCTTTTGATATTATTCTCCTTGATAAAGGAGAATTCATTTGACAATTGCAGTAGTCTCAGGTATATGGTGGTAGCTAGGCTCAACAGCAATGTCTTTGTGGTCCTGCCCATGCTACCATCTCTCTACCTCCAATTCATTCTAACACATGATTTAATTAAGAGCTTAATGACCCATCTTCGGTAGACACTGCAGACTGGCTCACACAATTCCTCTATCCAACTCTCCTTTTCTTTTCCTTGCTTTTCTAATAGTCAGGATAGGATAAGTTATGTTGCGGTAACAAATAATCCCAAATTTCAATGATTTAAAGAAAAAAAAGCTTTATTTCCCACCTATGCAAGCCCAGTACAAGGCCAGGCAAATCGTCACCAGGCAAGTCCTCAGCACAGCTGTCCCCTATGCTGGGTCTCAGTGACACAGGTGCTCCAGTCCTGTGGCATCCTTACAGTAAGTTTTGTTTCTGTGCTTGCTGTGGCATGGAAGGGAACATAGAGACTCAGGCAGTGGCTCTTGAATGTTTTGGCCTGAAAATGACATGTGTTATATGACATATGCCACATTGGGAAAAACTACCTGCATGACTACACTTAACTTCATGGGATGAGGAAGTGCTCCTGGAAATAGAGAACTGGATAATAGTAGACATTAGTAATGCTGACAACATCTTCTTCTACCCTAGAGCCTGGAAAACTAAATACTCATTTCCCAACCTCTCTTGCAGCTAAGGGTAGCCATGTGACATGGAGGAAAATTTTTCTTTACTAGTTCACTTTCAAATGTTCCCAGGTAAGGATTCTGTCTAAACTGACTTGAGACAGTTGCTCACCCCTGAAACAATTACTGTGTTCCGTCAGTTCTTCAACTTGAGTCAGGTGCAATATGTTTACACCTTCCAGTAACAGAAAAAAACGATGTTAGTTGAAACAAATTTAGGAATGAACCACCAAAATGTTTTTCTTGGCATCCTAGAGCAACCGAGTCAACTGTAGCAGTTGCCTATATCTGTACTTCTTGTCATGTGAGACAAATAATCCTCTAAATTCATTCAAGCCAATTCTTCTGTGGGGAAAGTTGAGAAGATATAAGTCCAGATTTACTGCTGCACTGCCAGTCGGGCTGAGATAACCAGTCTTAAAAAAAGAAAAAATGCCCACAGAGAGAAGCAAAGACTAATGATGGAGGGGAAAAAAGAAAGAAAGGGACCCGAGAGATTTCAAGCTCAGGGTTCCAAATGATGTTGTACAACACATTACACCCTTCAAATCACTTTACTAGACATTGTTTCATTTCAGACAAAAATTCCAATGAGACAGGCAGTGTGGATATCATTAGCAGAGTATACGAAAGCCTGGGGGACATGAGAGCTAGTACCAGATTTGTCATCCATTCACTGTTCAGGCTTAAGCATATCTGTAAAATAAGGGGTTTAAGCTAGTATGATATGGCAATTAAGAATTCAGTCTTTGACCTCAAAGACAGTATTTAAGGTCTAGCTCATCCATTTACTGGCTGTATAACTTCTGGTAAACTTAACCAGCCTTCCTAAATTTCTATCACTTCATCTAAAAAAAAAAAAATGGGATAACAACATGTTCTTCATTTCATTATTGTAAAATTTTAAGCAAGAATTAAAAGTAAAGCATATAGAATTACAATGCTTGGCCCTTAGTGGATCCACAATAAATATTGTTTCTCTGCCACTACGTTGTTCTTCTTCCAAGGTTTCCTTTACCATAAAATTATATTCTTATTTTACAAATGAGTTTACTAAGTCACCAGTGAATAAGGACATGCTCATATATGTAGCTAACCAGGGTCTACAGTAGGATCTAGTTCTGGAAATGAGATCAGAATATATGTTTCTAGCCTAATAGTCTTGGTGTTATTTCCATGATGCCAGCATTCCAACACTCCTTTCAACTCACCTTACATTTATTAACATATTATGCACCATCCCTTAAAGTAGCATGCTCCTCCCATTGCCATAATGCTCCTACAGGCCCAGTATGTTTATAGTAACATATAATTTGAGAAGTGAAAGAGACCTTGAGTGGTCCCTTACTTTAACTTCCTATTCGGAACGGAAATTCCCTTTACAGCATCCCTAATTTGTGGTCATAGCTGCTCTTAGGTTATTCCAATACTGATCCATTGATAAGGAAAATGATACGGCTCTAGGGAATAGCTCTATTTTGGTTGCTACTGTCAGGAATTTAATTCAAATTACCCTTGCTAAAAAGAATCTATTTGGTCATATACTAATTTGGGGATTAACCAGGCTTCAGGCATTTCCCAGTCAAGTAGCTTGGCCATTGCCATTCATATCTGATTCTATTCTCTCTGTTTCTTGGTCCCATCCCTGAACCAGTCACAATATCGCAGGGGAGCAATGCTCTAACTTGCCATGCCTAAGGCTCATACCTTACCCTGTTGTCAGGATTGGGGTCAGCACCACTGAACTCCAAGGACTGAGAGTGGGAAAGGGGCAGCTCTCTAGGAGAAATCAGGATAATATTAATCATTACCAAGAAGAAGGAAAAATGGAAATAGAGCAGGCAAAAACAACAAATTTCATGACAATGCTATCTTTTTCCATATTTTGAGCCAGAAAAGAAAGCTAATAACTTGTCTTCCAAAAATCTTGAAAGCTAAGATAAAACCAATAGTTGAAACAGACCCTGCATTGTACCTGTTAGGAATTATTTTGACTGTAAGGAACAAATATCCGATAAATGCCTGCTTAAGCAATGTAAGATTCATTTTTCTTACAGAGAAAGTATGCAATTTGAGGCTTGGATTCAGTGACTTAACAGTATCAAGTCTCTGGATTAGTGACTCTGGGGTTCTCTCAGTATTTTCCTATAACATTAAAATGGTCACATCAACTCTAAGTAACATATCCCCAAAAGCGAGAAGCAGGAGGCAGAGTGTGGGAGGTGGTGGTGGTGATTCATTTACTGCTTTCTGATCTAGAAGAGAAAGCTCTTTCCCAGAAACCTTCAGAAAGTTTCTCTTTACCTCTCATGGGATAGAACTGGGTCACGTGGCCACATCCAGCAGCAAGGGATCCTGGGATCTGCCTCTCCAGGCTCTGTAGTCGGAGGCAGACAGGGAGAAAGGATGAGTAGGTTCTGGCTTTGGGTTTCTATATTGTCTGCCATAAGTGCATTAGCAAATGTGTTTTTGATCCCTTTTCCTTCCACTCATCCAAATATGGCATTATGCCCTATTTATGAGAATAGTTCTTGACCTCATAATCTCCAAACCTATATAATATCCCCAAAGAGTAATTAGACCTTTTCCAAATAGCAATTGAATTATAAACTCTACAAAACAGAAATCAAAGGTTATGTTTGTATTTCACAGAAACTAGCACAGTGCCTGGAAGATTGCAGACACTCAATAATATGTTGAACTAAATGCAAATGTCCTGCTCAGAGATAATGTTTCCACAACATTAATCAAGGATCAAAAACTGGCCGGGGCCGGGCGCGGTGGCTCACGCCTGTAATCCTAGCTCTCTGGGAGGCCGAGGCGGGCGGATTGCTCGAGGTCAGGAGTTCGAAACCAGCCTGAGCAAGAGCGAGACCCCGTCTCTACTATAAATAGAAAGAAATTAATTGGCCAACTAATATATACAAAAAATTAGCCGGGCATGGTGGCACATGCCTGTAGTCCCAGCTACTTGGGAGGCTGAGGCAGGAGGATCCCTTGAGCCCAGTAGTTTGAGGTTGCTGTGAGCTAGGCTGACGCCACGGCACTCACTCTAGCCTGGGCAACAAAGAGAGACTCTGTCTCAAAAAAAAAAAAAAAAAAAAAAAAAAAAACAAAAAAAAAAAAAAAAAAAACTGGCCGGGCGCAGTGGCTCACGCCTGTAATCCTAGCACTCTGGGAGGCTGAGGAGGGAGGATTGCTTGAGCTCAGGAGTTTGAGACCAGTCTAAGCAAGAGTGAGACTCTGTCTCTACTTAAATAGAAAGAAATTAGCCAAACAAGTAAAAAAAAAAAACTTAGCCCGGCATGGTGGCGCGGCCCTGTAGTCCCAGCTACCCAGGAGGCTGAGGCAGGAAGATCACTTGAGCACAGGAGTTTGAGGTTGTTGTGAGCTAGGCTGACGCCACGGCACTCTATCCTGGGCAACAGAGTGAGACTCTGTCTCAAAAAAAAGAACCTATCTATTTGCTTTTCTAGTGCTTTCACTTTTAGTAGTAACCGGTGTTCATTCACACATAGAAAATCATTGCACTAGGTTTTTGGGTGTTGATGTTTTTGCTGTTTCTCTATTCATCATAAAGTGGATCTGTAAGCAGAGCAAACTTCATTAGCTATGTGCTCTAACCTAGCGGTTCCCAAACTTTCCATGGAAAGACTATGTTAGAATCACCCAGGAAGCTTTTCAATACAGACTCTGATTCATTCATCCCCAGAATTTCTGATTCCTGGGATCCCGGGTAGGGCCTTGGTAACTGAATTTTTTTAAAAGCTTCTAATTCCAGCTGAGTTTGGAAATACTAGTCAAACCAACCAAACTTGTCAGCTCAAACAGACTAAAAATGTCTTTATTTTCATTCGCTCTTTGCTGTCTAGTAGGAAACTTGCTGTCAAAGGTTTGCCCACCACCCAGTGACCACATTGTTTAATTCGTAAGAGGCCTCAAACAGTTGAAACTCTTCTAAAAGATGAGGAGCACCTTACCAATAGGGCCTTCTTGACAAAGCAGCTTTAGTGCCTGCCATGTGGACAATGCAATGTGTTAGTTCTATGGCTTCCAGAAACCAGCCCAATGACAATTTATAAACGAAAGTCACCAACTACTTCTGCCTCCCCAGAGGGAATTCCTTACTCCTACTCCCTGTGAAGACTGAAACATCATCTTGTCTATGTTGTTAGTCAGATACACAAACTTTCTTCCTTGTTCTTCTCTACTTAGATTTAATGTTTTTCCCAATTTCCCTAGCTCAGTGGTCTGCAAAATCTTTGAGATTATTTTTTCCCTCCCACCCTCTATCTCCACCTTAAATGGAGGCCTAGGGACCTAGGATGGCCAAACAAGCCCAGAATCACAACCTCATTCATTGACCCAGGCAACAAAAGGAACGATCTGCCCCAGGTGCACTGTTTTTTCCATCTGCCCAATAAACACAGTGATGTGTATCAGGAAAAACAAATATTCTTTATTGCAATGTATTTCTAAGCCCCTGAGCATTAAGACACAACATTTCTTGTCTATTGGAATTAGATTGTTTTAATCAAAGCACAACTGACTCTGTATAACATCTATCTCACTGAAAAGTCAATGCGTGACTCTCTCTTTTTATGAAATACACAAGTAAGCTACAAAGAGGAGATTTCACCCAAGCAAGGCAGGCAAATTCCCAGGACTTCAAGACAATAGCCAGTGTTTTAGGTCTTTGTTGCTTCCTCTTGATGGGAGAACAAGAGGCAAATTGATTTCCCCACAGAGTCAATGGTAGGTACCCAGAGGACTCTTGCCCTGGGAGTAGGAGATTGCCAACAAGGAGGTAATTTCTGGTTGTTGACTGTTCTGCTCACTTTTTTCCCCTCCCACTTTGAGTTAACTGGCGCATCAAAAGAATAATAATTCAGCAATGCCATATGGTTAATGAAATCTGATATACATACATATCAGCCTTAAAGCAAGGATGTAATCTCCCCGCTGTATTTGATATTACTCATATCTTCCTAGATATGTTAGGCTTGCCTTTGGGCTACCTGTTGAAAGAATTAAAAAATCTAGAGGTAAGTGAGTATAACAGAGTTCATGATCTCTGAAGGAAGACAGGCTGACGTCCCATGGTTTGGAGAACCTGGGACATCAGGGGCAGGAGACAGGCACTTAACACTTTCTAAGTATTTAAGAAGCTACCAACATGATATACCCTGAATTCTGAGCACAAAGAAATAAGCTAAACTATAACAAGAAATGTGACAATTAGACATTGGAAAAAAATTATATAATTGTTGCTATATTAATTATATATTATATTAATAATTATTAAACATAGTTAAGATTATCTGAGAAAACAGGCTCAAAAACTTGCCCAAGTTCTCACAAGTGTGTGGTAAAGTCGGGATTTGAACCCAGGTCTGGCAGACTCCCATGTACAGACCTTGTAGATTGTTTCTCTGTGGAGGCTGGGTAGGTTAGTGGAGAAACATGGGAAGAAATAGTAAAAGATGGCCGTAGCTTATTCTTTCGCCCTCATTAATGAAACTAACACTATGACTTTATATTAGGCCCTCCCCTTCCCCAGTCAGAATGGTCATGGCTTTGCCACTACTTAACTTTAGGCATAACAAAACTTTAGGCTGGAATATCTAGGTGTGTTGTGGCCAGGCTGTGAAAAATATGGTAGATTGTATTACTGTGAAAAATATCTGCCACCCCTCCCTGGAATCTACCTCCCTCCTGGAAGATTATACATCCTTGCTCTGTTGACATTAGATTTGACATTTAGGTGATTTATTTTGTCCCTCTTGTGGAAAGTTTGTACATTCCTACCCTGTTGAACTCAGGAGTGTCAATATTACTTCCTTTGGCCAGTGAAATGTGGGCAGAAGTGATGCATGTCAATTCCAAGTAAGAACTTTCAGAGCCAGCTCACGTTCACTGTGTCTCATTTCCCTTGGCCACAGGCTGTCAATGACCCAAATAGGGCTGCTCTGTCAGCAGGAGTAGAGGAGTGATGACAAAATTGAGTAGAATCACTTCCAACCTGCAACAGACATTCAGTGTGAACATGAACCTTTGTTGTAACCATGAAGAGTTCATGGTCATTTCTTACTAAAGCATGACAGCATAACCTGACTAATGAGAAAGAATGATCCCGACTTCCTCAGGACTCTCCAAAACACCAGAGTGTACGGGGTAAATACAGGATGGGTAGCAATAGAGACCTCTTCATCCAAGCTCCTTCATTCAAATTACATCATGCAAACTCCTTCCTCAGCCCCCGAAATTGAGGGCCAAGAATGACAAACATAATGCTTTAATCCACATCCCAAATGTTTCCATAGATTTTGTAAAAAAAAATAAATAAATAAAAGTCTTAGCAACGGCACTGCCTGGAATTGGACATAGCAGTTAAGAACAATCTCTTTGTAATCAATCAGACGTGGATTCCAGTTTACTGGTTATCAGATGTGACATATGGGGCATGTTAATTCCTTCACTTCAAACCACAGTTTGCTTATCACTACAGCAAGGACAATAACAGTATTGTGGGGACTGTGGCCTCAGAGGAGGATTATGAGGATAAAATGAAGCAAAGCACATAAAAGCGTTGCCCAGTGCCTGCCACATGGTAAAAGCACACGACAAATGTTAGTTACTTTTATGAACAAAGGCACTGCAGGGGATAGAAGGATAAATCGCAGTCTAATGGGATTGATAAAATATAATCATAAATAACAATCATAAGGCAGTATGTTATAAATGCTTCTAAGAGTGCTACCAATAAAGTGTTATAGGAGATCAGAGGAGAAACAAAGGAAACAAGAAAAATAAGATAAGACCATGAAAAAGGTGGAATTCGGATCGGGCCACTTACATTCTTCAACAGCCCTTTAAATATGGATCCACACTATAAATTTTTTCTAGATTTAGCTGCAAGAAAACTTTTCTCTCTTCTGAAAATTGCAATCCTTCTCTTTAATAGACAGCAAACCTGTCATGCTTCCCTTTTTTCCTATTGAACGCCAAAAAGATCAAGGGAAATATAATGTTCGATTTGGGGAATTATCTCAGACTTTGTTCTCCCTTTCTTCCTTATGGCTTCTGATTTTGCTCTTAATCATTTTTTAGTGCCCTGTGTAAACTTTACACCTGTATTTTTATCATAAGCTGCCTGAAGTCATTCTTGTGCATTGGCAAAGTATATGCTGTAAATAAATAAAACATATTTTTTATCTTCCTTCTGGTATTTCCTTAGTCTGTTATTTTGGTACCCTGTTCAAAGATACAGAAAGAGATTACTGACTCCTTTGTGGCTTCTATAGAACATAGTCAAGCCAAGTCAATACCTCACACTATGGTATCAGTACAATATAAGTACTAAGTGTCAATTTTCAGGTTATATCCAATTAACAGCATTTCTCCCATTAGCAAAAAAAGAAAACATAACCTAAAGGCAAGGTCACCATTACTCAGCTGGACAGCAGTTTTAAGTTGAATGATTTGTTTTTAGGTTAGGGGAGATACCAGTAAAACTACGTTAACTCTCCAAAAGAAAAGCAAAATTTTTTTCAAGTCAAGCCAGTGAAACAACCTCATGTATTTCAAATACAAAACAGCTCTTTAAATAAGAAAAAACTTCAGTTCTCTTTTCCATAGAAAAGTAAGAGAAAAATAAAGAACTTCTAGAATATTGTGTACTAAAGCAAATTAGAATTCAGATGCTTTGTATTAACATATCCAGAACAAATACCAATTTCAGAATTTTTCTGAAGGGTATAATTAAATTGATTTTACATCATCTAAGTAAAATAAGTAAGGCTGTACCATATAGATACTAAAACCATTAGCATTTTTGTCAATTGATAGAAAAGCAACTCATACAAAAACACATTATCAGCAAAACAAGAAACCAACAGACTTATTTGTATAAATAGGCCATCTGAAGCTCTGAATTATTAATTTTGTTGTAGTCATTGATGTAATGCCATTTCAGAAAAGCAAAAGGAAATGTCTGAGAGGCTTTTTAAAACTAAAATGGCCAACCTGCTAATCACACCCACCAATAATTGTTACCAGAGTGGCAAAATAATACATCCTTGTCAAAATAAAACTGTCATGCAGAACAAGTAATATAGAATTGCAGAGAAAGCGTTCTATTCATTAAAACACAACATGTTTACTGCATAACAAAAAATTATTCTCTGGTAAAAAGAAAAAACGGAGGTTGGTAAACAGTTCACTTGTGACTTGTAGCTTCATTTCTCAGAAATTTTTGTATCTTTCTTACATAACTTAAGATTTGCTGTAATATAATAATATTATGTCCATTTCATAGTTTACCTTTGCTTGGGCATGTTTATATAGACAAACTAGAAGACAAAGAGGAAAATCACAAATATGTCTATCTCCCAAAAATGATAACCATTGTTGATCTTTGGTTTATGTAAACATAGATATAAATATGTATATGTACATATAAATATGTGTATGTACAACATGATACATACTGTTTTATAAGCTATTTCAGTTAAAAAGTATTTTATAAATCTGTGTTCATGTCGATACATCATCATTTTCCATTACTACATGGAATTCTATTGTTTAAATTTAACATATTTAATAAATTCCCCATTAATGGAGATTTGAGACAGTTCACTGGCTGCTATAAATACTCTAATAGAATTACCTTTACATAGATAATTGCTTCCCTTTGATAATTTCATCTAAGTGGAATGTTTCTACGTCAAAGAGAAAGGACATTTTTAAGAGTTTTCATATACGTTTCCCAATTGTTCAAAAAAGGCTATACCCATTTACACGAGAAATCTCTTACAAGCAAAGTAAGAGATTATTGGCATTCCCTCACACTGTCCAGCACTGGGTATTATCACTCCTTTTTAAACCTTGCCTCTTATAATATTTATGTTTGAATTTCTGAGTAAGTCTTCCTCACTTAAGGATTAGAGTCAAATTCACCCAAGAATTCTCTCACACCCTGTGGTCTGTAGCATAATGGGAATCATGGATGTTTTTTCAAGAGTGAGAGTGTATAGCACCAATCTAAATCTTTCGTCATGGGCTTATAAACCTGACATTACTGCAAAGTTGCCTTACCTATTTCTGGAATATCTTACTGCACAGCACATCACCCACAGTTTGAACTGACTAGTAGTCAGACTTCAGTTCTTCCAGGCCCCTCGGATAAATTTCGGCTTCACTGAACTAAATGATGTCCAGGTATATGTAATTTACTTAGTGGTATCTTAGCATGTCATAGGGTTGCAACACTTTCCAGCATAAAGCACTGTAAAGGAAGAATCACATTCACTCCTAAGATTTTGAAGAGAAGAACTTAACCTTTACACCTAAGTATTTCCGATGTATAAATTAAAAGGAAATCGGTTGCAATTATAAATGGGCATTGTGAAACATAAATTGTGAATGTCAGGGCTGAATATCATTTAACTCAACCATGAATATTTCTACATCTCTAAAGGGTCTATATGAACTAAAACCTTTCTTATCACAGGATTAGAGATTATCAGGAAAAGGTATTTGCCTCGGTTCTATCATTTTACAACAAAAAGCCCCTCTAGGGTTTTGTGATAAAGAAAATGGGAAATCAGAGCTATGCCCTTTAAATACCAACTCCTAATTGCAAAAATGTGAATATGTAAATCCAATTACATACATTTAAGGATTAGCTATTAATTGGATGTGCCTTGACATAAATTGCACAGTCAATTCTTTTATTAGAAGTGATCATCACTTTCCATTTTGGCATTTGGTAATAACTGACAAAATATCATAGGTTCTCCCTTGCTCTGTGATTTGCCAAGTTGACATTACAGCTCACACAGATTAAATATCTTTGTCCTGAACTCTACAGCCATCAGGATATGTGCTAATACTTTACTTGAAAGGAATAAAAAAGTGATTGTATTAATATGACTTCTTAATCACTGGGCATTTACAGAGAGTCAGGACCACACGTTCTAACTGGCTGACAGGCAGTGAGAAATGGTCAGATGGCAGGAGACAGAGTTCTTTCAGAAACAATTTACAGAACATTATTAGTTGGGGACTTGCTCATCTTTGCTTCTGCCTCTCTAGTACCACATAAGAATTTGAGACTGCTTAGAATCCTTCTACGTTCTCCTATTCCTGTGCTCACAGCAACTTGTTGATACCAACTTACTCCCAATTAAACATAATTTACTCTACCTTCAGGGACCTTGGGAGATGTAAAAATGACCCAGGGGCTGTAGAAGATGCAAAAATGAGTAACACCTGAGTTTGACAGAGCTGATTCTGACTTTGAACACCATTGTCTGTGTGACTCAGTAAGTTACTTTATCCCTCTAGCCTCATGTCCTGGTACATGAAGTCAGGAAACAACACCATCACACAATGGGACGATTGAACAAGATCATTTATGTAAAATGCTTCAGGCACAGAAAGGTGTGCTAGCCATATCCACACCTTTGTTACCCTAAGGAGCTCTGGTCTGAGGGAGCAGGGAGGCTGGAGGAAGGAGCTAGGTGATAGGACATACTTATAAATAGGGTAGGATTGCAAATTTAACTCAAACTGTGCTCAGATAACACGAAGAAAATAGAGATTCTTTATTTTCCCTAAATGAACTGATGATCCTCCGCAAGTCTCCTACCCATCTGGGTGACACAGAAAAAAGAAAAAAAATGGTCTCTTCAGGTTTAATTTTTCTCTTTGGATGACTTGTTCTCTTTCAAGTAAATGCTCCAATTTCACACGCGTTTCTCCTCCTCGCTTAGGTATGGGGTGGGGCTCACATGACTTAGTGGTCAGGGATGGGAGGTGGGGTGGCCTGAGATCCCTCTCATGTCCTCCATATTATTACTAGTCTCTGTTTCACAGTACTGGTCTACCCTGCCTCCTGGATCACTGAGACAGGATTAGACCCTTCTGGCCATCTGGGCATCATAGTGGCACTTCCTCACCTTTAGAGTCCTTGTTCCTATCATTTTACCCCAGCCATGAAATGCCCTTACCTGCAGCCTCTTTCTTCCAACTCTAAGTCTCTGCCTAGAATTCAGCAAGCATTCGTGCTCTCCCAGTGAGTCTATGGGGTTTGGTCCCCTTGCACGCTCTTCACATGCCACAGGGATCCAGAAGCCTCAGCTCAGGCTCGTGCATATATCCCATTCCCCCTGCCAGGGCTGTTCTGCCACCTCCAAGGCATGCTGTCCATGGTCAATGCCAGGCTTCCCCTTGAAGCTGGGGAGTGTGCCAATAGCTCATTCCCATTGCGCAAATCACTTTTAGATGTTTCTACCTTCCCCACCGTGCCCCACAGCCCCAGGCTTCCAACCTGAAAAAGAGCAATCCAGGTGACCTACGCTGGCCTCACTGCCCCACCCCTCCCCTCTCTCTCCTCTTCTCCCAAAGCCAGGGTGGCAGAGACTAGTTTTGCCTGTGTCATCCTGTCTGGTTAGAATAGTTTTCACATCACGTTTTCCTTCTTCCCAAGATACCATTTTCCTTGCCTTTCCTTGGGAATGTAGTGGTAGATAGGGTAAAGGGAGAGAAGCTGACTACCAATAAGGGAATTTAAATCAGAAGTATTTAGAAAATAGTTTGGCGGTTGCATTATTAATAATAATATAGCAAAGTGTGATAAGTGCTGTATGAGAAATGGAGATTCTGGGTTCAGAAATCAGTTGTAATTATGTACATATTGCAAACTTTGTAAACACAGGAACAGAGGGAACCAGAGACAGAGAGACCATCTCTGTCCATCTTCAAAGAGAATTGGTCTTGTTTAGAAAGTCCTGAACTCTAGATACTCATTTCCTGTACTCCTAAACCCAAACATGTCCTGGCCCAGATCCACTTCCTCTGGATATGTGGTTGTGAGCAATTTTACTTTGCTCCAAATTGCTTCCACCTCCAGTCAAGAGTCTCTGTTCCATAAAGTTGTCCTGCAACTCCAGCTCAGGAGAAAGCAGCTTTTGTCTGAAGACCCAGTTCCTACAGTAGATAACAACCAAGAATCCTGACTACAGAAGCCAATAGCTTTTTCTTCTGTCTGTAGAATTCTTGACACTGTTCCCTTCTCTCTTTACCCAGGTATCCCTTACCACTTTTGTTCCCTTTTACATCTATTTAGCTTGCAATCACTCTCTCTACTTCTTATCTGTTAGATAAGAAGTTGATTTTATTACTGGAAAAGACAAATTTAACAATAGCTACAGTATTTTATTATTCATTCATTCATTCCACATGAATGTTTTGAGCAGCGAGGATATAGCAGTGAACAATGTCCTATAACTCTCATGCAGCTTACTTTCTAGTGAAGGGAAACAGAAAATAAAGACAATAAAGAAGAAAGAGAGAGAGGAAGGAAGGAAGGAAGGAAGGAAGGAAGGAAGGAAGGAAGGAAGGAAGGAAGGAAGGAAGGAAGGAAGGAAGGAAGGAAGGAAGGAAGGAAGGAGAAGGAGGAAAGGGGAGGAAAGGGAGAAAAGTGCCTTGAATTAAAATAAAGGTTAAGAAGAAAAACATCATGTGATCAGGGTGGAATGCTGTTTTGTTTTGGACAATGTGGTCATGGAAGACTTTTCTGATTGGAGACATTGAGCAAAGACCCAAAAAAGGTAAGGGAACAAGTTGTGTGGTTGTCCTGGGAATTATGTTCCAGGGAGGAGGAGCAGTTGCCGAGCCCTGCTTAGGAAGAGTAGGATTAGTGTGCTCTGGGAATAGAATGGAGGTCAGGGTGTGTAGAGCATGTGGAAGATGCAGGGAGAATGGAGGGAAATGTGGTCAGAGAGGTAACTAGGGTAAAAAAATGTAAGGATTCTATTCCAAGTGATATGTTGTCCATTTGAAAGGTTTTGAGCCGATTTGACTTACATTTTTTAAAAACCACTCTAGCTTCTGCATTGAGAAACAACCAAGAGTCTAACAATATAAACAAGAAAACAGTTGAGAGACAGCTGGAATTGTCCAGGTGAGAAATGCTGCCTGGGACTTGAGTGGAGGAAGCGGAGGATCAGAGCAACAGTATTTTTTAATCTGGAATGTGAAAGAAAAAGACAAGCCAAGATGACTTCTAGGCTTCTGGCCTGAGCAACTGAAAGAATGAATTGTCATTTACTGAGAAGTGGCTGACTAAGAGACAGCAGGCTGGGAAATTCAGCTTTCTGGACGTGTTAGTTTGAGATAACTATTGAATATCAAATGGAGATGTTAAACAGCAGGTGGCTGTTGGTATAAAGTCCAGAGGCAAAATTGGGGCAGGATACATTTATTTGGGAGTCATGAATGGTATCTAAAGCAAAGAGTAGATGCAATCACCAAAGCAAGGAATGGAATGCATCAATGCCAGTGTTGTTCCAATTTATAGAGATCCAAAAAATGAGAAGAAATTAGAGCACACTGGGAAATAATGTCCAGTGAAGTATGAATGAGTGAATCTTTCAATATAAAAAAGAATATAGTTGACAAATGGCCAAGAAACATATGAAAAAATGTTTAACATCACTAATCATCAGGGAAATGCAAACTAAAACTATATTGATGAGTGAGATGTGCACCATCTGGAGATGGTCATGCTGGAAACTCAGACTTGTGGGGGGAGAGGGGGAAAGGGCATTTATTGAAACCTTAAAATTTGTAACCGCATAATATGCCAAAAAAAAAAAAAACCAAACTATATTGAGATACTACTTTACCCCTATCAGAATGGCCATGATTAAAAAATCAAAAAGTAATAGGTACTGGCATGGATGCAGAGAGAAAGGAATGCTTATAAACTGTTGGTGGGACAATAAATTAGTATAATCTCTACAGAAAACAGTATGGAGATTCCTCAAAGAAATAAATGTAGACCTACCATTTGATGCAGCAATCATACTGCTGGGTATCTACCCAAAGGAAATGAAGTCATTTTATCAAAAAGACACCTGCACTCAAATATTTATTGCAGCACAATTCACAATTGCAAAGATGTGGAATCAACCTAAGTGCCCTTCAATTCATGAGTGGGTAAAGAAAATGTGGAATATATATACTATGGAGTACACTACTCAGCTATAAAAAGGAATGAAATAATGTTGTTTGCAGCCACTTGGATGGAACTGGAGACCATTATCCTATGTGAAGTATCTCAGAAATGGAAAAACAAATGCCACATGTCCTCACCAATACATGGGAGCTAAATGATGGGTACACACAGGCACAAAGCCATATAAAGGACATAAGAACCAAGAGGGTGGGAGGGTGGGCAGGTGGGTGTGAAATAAAAACTTACCTATTTGGTACAATGAACACTTTTCTGGTGATGGGCACACCAAAAGCCCTGACTTAAGCATTATATAAAACATCCATGTAACAAAAACACTTTTACTCCGTTAATAATATTTTTAAATTAGAAAAAAAACAGGAAAAAAAAAGAATATAGTATTATGGCAATAATTAGTAATCATTTTTTCTATTATGGATAATTTAATCTGCCTGAGCTATGTGACAACATGAATTAGACAGTGTTACTGCTCTTCAAGAGAGTACTATAGAATAGATAAAGTAGTCAGTCTTCTAAAAAAGCTTCAAATTATTTTTACTTTCTAATATTCACACCTGTATAATTCCATTTCTTGGAGAATGGACTGGACCTAGTGATTTGTTTCTAATAATGAAAAGAAAATGGCAAAAGTGTAAGGATGTCACTTATGACATTAAGTTATAAAAGACTGAGACTTTCCACTTGCTGATGTTCTCTCTGTAGCTCTTCTTACTTCCCTGATGAAGAGAGCCAAGGGCTGAGTGTGATGTGTAGCTAACAAGCCAGGGAGGGACTGAGACCCTCAATCTAACAGCCCTGGAGTAAACTGAATTCTGCCAACAACTGTATGAGTGATCTTGAAAGCAGATCCCTCCCCAATTGAGCCTTTGCATGAGACCACAGACCCTGGGTCATCAATTTTTTTTTTTTTTGGCATATTATGGGGGTACAGATTTTAAGGTTTCAATAAATGCCCATTTCCTCCCCTCCCCCCAAAAGTCTGAGTCTCCATCATGACCATCCCCCAGATGGTGCACATCTCACTCATTATGTATGTATATACCCGCCCCCCTCCCCCCTCCCACCTGCCCAATACCCTATTACTGTAGTACCTATGTGTCCACTTAGGTGCTACTCAGTTAATACCAGTTTGCTGGAGAATATATCTGGTGCTTGTTTTTCCATTCTTGGGATACTTCACTTAGTAGTATGGGTTCCAGCTCTAACCAGGAAAATATAAGATGTGCTATATCACCATTGTTTCTTAGAACTGAATAGTACTCCATGGTATACATATACCACATTTTATTAATCCATTCTTGGATTGATGGGCACTTGGGCTGTTTCCACAGCCTTGCAATTATGAATTGTGCTGCTATAAACATTCGAGTGCAGGTGTCTTTTTTGTAGAGTGTCACTGGATCATTTGGGTAGATGCCCAGCAATGGGATTGCTGGATCAAATGGTAGATTCACTTGTAACACTTTAAGGTATCTCCATATTGCTTTCCACAGAGGTTGAACTAGTTTGCAGTCCCACCAGCAGTGTAGGAGTGTTCCTCTCTCTCTGCAACCACGCCAGCATTTATTGTTTGGAGATTTTTTTTTTATTTCGGCATATTATGGGGGTACAGATTTTAAGGTTTCAATAAATGCCCATTACCCCCCTCCCCCCAAAAGTCTGAGTCTCCATCATGACCATCCCCTAGATGGTGCGCGTTTGGAGATTTTTTGATAAAGGCCATTCTCACTGGGGTTAAGTGATATCTCATTGTGGTTTTGATTTGCATTTCCCTGATGATTAGAGATGTTGAGCATTTCCTCATATGTTTGTTGGCCATTCTTCTGTCTTCTTTAGAAAAATTTCTGTTCAAGTCCTTTGCCCACTTTTTAATGGAGTTATTTGATTTTTTCTTCCTGATTTTCTTGAGTTCTAAGTATATTCTACTTATCAGTCCCTTATCGGATGCATAGGATGCAAAAATTTTCTCCCATTCTGTAGGTTGTCTGTTTACTTTCATGACTATTTCTTTGGCTGTGCAGAAGCTTTGTAGTTTGATCATGTCCCATTTATTTATTTTTGTTGCTGCTGTGATTGCCTTTGGGGACTTCTTCATAAACTCTTTGCCCAGGCCGATGTCTAGGAGAGTGTTTCCAACTTTTTCCTCTAGAGTTCTAATAGTTTCATACCTTAGGTTTAAGTCTGTTATCCAGCGTGAGTTGGTTTTTGTGAGAGGTGAAAGGTGTGGGTCCTGTTTTAGCCTTCTACAGGTGGCTATCCAGTTTTCCCAGCACCATTTATTGAAAAGGGATTCTTTTCCCCAGTGTATATTTTTGTCTGCTTTGTCAAAGATTAGATTGCTATATGAGGATGGTTATATATCAGGATTCTCAAATCTGTTCCACTGGCCAATATTCCTATTTTTGTGCCAATACCAGATCGATTTAATTACTACAGCTTTGTAGTATAGTTTGATATCTGGCATATTAATGCCTCCCATTTTGTTTTTGTTGCCTAGAATTGCTCTTGATATTCGGGGTCTTCCTTGGTTCCATACGAAGTATAAAATTATTTTTTCTATATCTGTGAAGAATGCTGATGGGATTTTAATAGGTATTGCATTGAATCTGTAGATCAGTTTGGGTAGTATAGACATTTTGATGATACTGAGTCTGCCGATCCACGAGCATGGTATGGATTTCCATCTGTTTACATCCTCTGCTATTTCCTTCCTCAGTGTTTCATAGTTCTCCTTGTAGAGGTCTTTTACGTCCTTGGTTAAGTATATTCCTAGGTACTTTAATTTCTTTGTTGCTATTGTGAAGGGAATTGAGTCTTTGATTTGGTTCTCAATTAGATTGTTGTTGGCGTATATGAATGCCTCTGATATCTGTGTATTGATTTTGTATCCTGAGACTTTACTAAATTCATTGATCAGTTCCAGGAGTTTCTTGGTTGAATCCTTGGGGTTTTCTAGATACAATATCATATCATCAGCAAACAGTGAAAGTTTGATCTCTTCTGCCCCTATTTGGATACCTTTGATTCCATTTTCCTGTCTGATTGCTGTAGCCAAGACTTCCAGCACTATGTTGAACAGAAGTGGAGATAGTGGGCAGCCTTGTCTGGTTCCAGTTCTAAGTGGGAATGATTTCAATTTTTCCCCATTCAGTATGATGTTGGCTATGGGTCTGTCATAGATGGCTTGTATCATTTTTAGGTATGTCCCTTCTATGCCTATTTTCTTAAGTGTTCGTATCATGAAAGGGTGTTGAATTGTGTCAAAAGCTTTTTCTGCATCTATGAAAGAATTATGTGGTCTTTGTTTTTGCTTCTGTTTATGTGGTGAATTGCATTTATAGATTTACGTATGTTGAACCATCCCTGCATCCCTGGGATGAAGCCCACTTGGTCGTGGTGGATTATTTTTTTGATAAGTGTCTGGATTCTGTTGGCTAAGATTTTGTTGAAAATTTTTGCATCTATATTCATTAGGGATATTGGTCTGTAGTTTTCTTTTTTTGTTGCATCCTTTCCTGGTTTTGGTATCAGAGTAATATTCGCTTCATAAAAGGTGTCAGGGAGGTTTCTGTTCTTCTTGATGTTGTGGAATAGTTTCTGCAAGATAGGTACTAGTTCTTCTTTGTAAGTATGGTAAAATTCAAGTGTGAAGCCATCTGGACCGGGACTTTTCTTTTTAGGGAGATTTTTAATTGCTGTTTCTATTTCAGCTGTTGAGATTGGTCTGTTCAGGGAATCTATTTCTTCCTGGTTGAGCCTAGGGAGGCTGTGTGTTTCTAGAAATTTGTCCATTTCCTCCACATTTTCCAGTTTGTGTGCATAAAGATTTTTGTAGTATTCATAAATTGTATCTTGTATCTTTTTGGGATCAGTTGTGATATCTCCTTTTTTGTTCCTGGTGGAGCTTATTAGAGATTTCTCTTTTCTGCTTTTCGTTAGCTTAGCCAATGGTGTGTCAATTTTCTTTATTTTTTCAAAGAACCAACTTTTTGTTTTATTAATCTCCTGAATAGCTTCCCTGTTTTCAATTTCGATTAGTTCTGATTTGATCTTGTTGATTTCACTTCTTCTGCTGGGTTTGGGGTTGGTCTGCTCTTCTTTTTCCAGCTCTTTGAATCGTTTCATTAGATTGTCTATTTGTGATCTTCTTGTCTTTTGGTTATAGGCATTTATGGAGATAAACTTTCCTCTCAGAACTGCTTTAGCTGTGTCCCAGAGGAGTTGATAACTTGTCTCTCCATTGTCATTTTCTTCATAGAATTTTTTTATTTCCATCTTGATTTCTTCATTTATGAAGTAATCATTTAGTAAGAGGTTGTTTAATTTCCACGTTTTTGTGTAGAAATGTGAGTTTCTGTTAGGGTTCATTTCTACTTTTATTCCACTGTGATCTGAGAAGGTACATGGTATGATTTCTATTTTTTTAAATTTCTTGAGATTTTCTTTGTGTCCTAGGATATGGTCAATCTTAGAGAATGTCCCGTGAGCTGATGAGAAGAACGTATATTCAGTGGATTTTGGATAGAATGTTCTGTAAATGTCAGTCAGACCCAATTGTTCTAGAGTTTTGTTTAAGTCCATTATTTCTTTATTAATTTTCTGTTTGGAGGATCTGTCTCGTGCCGTCAGTGGGGTGTTGAAATCTCCGGCGATTATGGAGTTGTTATTAATCCATTTGCTTAGCTCCAGTAAGGTTTGCTTTATGAATCTGGGTGCACCTAAGTTGGGTGCATATATATTTAAAATTGTTATCTCTTCTTGTTGAACTGTGCCCTTCACCATTATATAATGACCCTCTTTGTCTTTCACTACTTTTGTTGGTTTAAGAACTAAATCATCTGAAATTAGAACTGCCACACCAGCCTTCTTTTGGCTTCTATTTGCTTGGAATATTGATCTCCACCCTTTTATTTTTAGTCTATATGCATCCTTGCAGGTTAGATGTGTTTCCTGAAGACAGCATATACTTGGCCTGTATTTTCTTATCCATTCAGCCAGCCTATGTCTCTTGAGTGGAGAGTTTAAGCCATTCACATTTATTGAGAGAACTGATAGGTAAGGTAGATTACTGATCATTCTGTTGGGTTGGATGTTGTTGCTATGATTTCTGTCTTGAGCCATTGTAATATCTGGCCTTTAATATCTTTGGGTTTTGGTTGTTTTATATTCGTGGGTTATTATTATGATGTTCCGTGCATAACGCTGTTTTAAGTACTTCTTGTAGGGCTGGTCTTGTCTTGGTGAATTCTCTGAGCCTTTGCTTGTCTGAGAATGTTTTTATTTCTCCTTCATATACGAAGCTTAGTTTTGCAGGGAATAATATTCTAGGCTGGGCATTGTTTTGTTTCAAAAGAATGGGGCCCCAGTCTCTCCTTGCTTGTAAAGTCTCATTAGAGAAGTCTGATGTTATTCGAATTGGCTTTCCCTTGTATGTTACTTGCTTCTTTTGTCTTACAGCTCTTAGAAGGGCCTCTTTAGTTGATACTTTGGTCAGTCTGATGACTGCATGTCGTGACGTCTTCCTGTTTGCGTTGAATCTCCCAGGGGTCCTCTGAGCTTCTTGAACTTGTATATCAAGATTTTGAGCAAGGCCTGGGAAATTTTCCTCTATTATATCTTCAAACAGCTTGTCCAACCCTTGAGTGTTGTCTTCTTCCCCTTCTGGTAACCCTATGACCCTCACATTAGGTTTCTTCACATAATCCCACAGCTCTTATAGGCTTTGGTCTTTTCTCTTGTTTCTCTGCTGTATTTCTGTGACTGATTTATTTAATTCGAGGGTGTTATCTTCAAGCTCTGAGATTCTTTCTTCTGTTTGATCTACCCTGTTCTTGAGACTTTCCACTGTATTTTGTAGTTCCTTGAATTGATTCTTCATTTCCAGGAGTTCGGTTACACTTTTCTTCATTGTGTCTATTTCTTTTCCCATATCCTGGAGGCTTTTTGTGGTTTCTTTGTGTTGGTTATTGAGTTGTTTTTGCAGCTGGGTGAGTGTTCTTATGATCCACATATGAAATTCCTCTTCTGTCATATTGGTTGCCTGATTTTGGTTGGTGTCCGTTTCTAGGGGGCTGGTGCTCCTCTTTGGGGGTGTGTTTTCCGTTTGGTTCTTCATATTTCCTGAGTTCTTTCGCTGATTTCTTCCCATGTCGATCAGTTGTTGTTTCTTTCCTTAAGTTATTGTTTGGGTATTCACACACCTTGTTTAGTTTCTGAGCCGTTAGGTGGTGTCTGTGGGTGAAATTGGACCACTCCCTGTATATTGAGTCAGTGGGTGCCGTGGAAAGGCTGTGCAAGATGCCGTCCCTGTCAGTAGGTGGCGTTTGCTTGGAGGAACAGGCTATGCTGTTGATTTTGTGTCCTGTTATCAGCTCTTGTTCTGGGCAGAGCTGGTTTGGGTAAGCCTGCCCTCAGGCCGTTAGCAGGGGTCAAAGTTCTGTTCTCTGCTTTTAGGGAAAGCTGTCAGGGCAGGGCTGGTATGGTCCTGCTCAGCCAGATAGTCTGGGTGTGGGGTGTGGCTGTCTGAGACCCGCAGTCTGGAGCGGGCCTCGCTTCTTTCCACCCTCCCCAACTCCGCAGCTACTCCTGGGCCTCTGCCAGCAGGCCAGACCACAAGCCACCAGGCCTCCCCGGACTGTGATGCTGGCAGGGAGGTTCCCTGCACAGGAACGTCACCTGGGTTGGGCGCACGGCCTCCTCCTGGGAGAAGGGTTGCCCTCTAGGACGCCGATCCGACCCTGGAGGCACACACACCTCAGCAGGCTGTTCACGTATAACCCTTCTGTGCCCTGGGCAATGCTAGCCCTCGGTGCAGGGGATCTGGTCTGCAGGTCCGACCTCTGGGTCCCAGAGTTCAAACTGAATCCCCACCAGGGAGAGGATTTCCGGTCCCAATTCACCCACAGGGAGCCCAAGCTGTGTCTGTGTCTCTCAGCCTCTGAGTTGGCACCGTTCTCCTGGGAACACCATGCCAGCAGCACCTGGGAGGGCAGGCAGGTAGGGAGCTCACAGTCTGAGTTCCCCTGAGTCAGCTGTAGGGTCCCAAAAGGGAAGGTCCCGTTCCCTGGAGGTGCCTCTGGCTGGTGGCTGTATTGTCTCTCTGGGCAGCCGCGGGTAGGGTCGGCGGAGGGGAGGAGGAGGCAATATGGCGCCTGCCGCGCGGCTCGGGTCTGTGCACACGGAGGTGCCCGGAGGAAGTTGGGAACCTGGTGCCACGTCTGCTACAGGCTTACCGCTGGCTGGCGGCGCCGTCTCTGGGCTGATGTCCGCAGGTCTCTCCACCCGCTGGGGAGCCCACCAGCAGTCCCGAATGCAGGGGAGGGGAAACAGCAGATCCACCTACCCTTGCCGCTGGTCTCCGGGCTGCTCCGGTGGTCTCAGCCTCCAGTTCTCCTCCGCAGCCTCCTCCCGTGGAGTCTCCCGGGGTCTCAGGTACCCCTCCTTCAGGCCCTCGTCTGCTATATGCTCGTCTTCTTGCTTCTATCCTCTAATTTCTGCTAGAATCTGTCTTTTCTGCAGAGACACTCTGTCTGGCGGTGTTATTCGTCCGCCATCTTGCTCCACCCTGCATGGGTCATCACTTTGACTCCAGCTTTGCAAGAGACTATGAAGCCAAGGACCTAATTAAGCTATGAATAGATTCCTGACTCACAGAAACAGTGAGATAATAAATGTTGCTCTTTTAAGCAAATAAATTTTGGGTAATTTGTTACTCAGCCATAGATAATGAATACAGTAACGGAAATAAGAGTGTAAAAATCAAGACAGTGCAAAGCAGCATATATTGGGGCTCCCTTCCCCACCCCTATTTCTGGCACCTGAAGCTCTGTGATAACAGTCATAATCATCTTAGTGTGAATTATGCTGTCATTGAGTCAACTTTTCTCTTCTGTAATTGCAGTTTGGGTCTTATCTCAAATTGAAGAATGAAAATAATCAGTGAATAAGTCATAAAAAGAAACTTTTGGATAAAAAGAGTCTTGCCTGGCACCTCTGAATTAACACTGCCAAAGATAGCCAAAGCCTCTGGCCCTAATTTATACACCTTAAATCATCTCATTTGTTTTGAAACTCCTCTCTTTCCTCCTGCTGACTTTTCAGCTAGTCCATCCCCACCTTGGTGACATAACTCTAATTTAAGCTTCTATCAAAGCTCATTAGGATTTCCACTCCACTGCCCTTGAATGCTGTTGAATTAAGATACCAGCATAATTAATGGACCACCTTGCTAACACTATTTCTTCTTCACAACACAGAGGAAATGTCAACTCACATTTCCTTTGGAAATCAAGACTACTAACAGATTTCATTATCACTTATAAATTAGTTAAAGAAATAACAGATGAGCAAAGACATATACAGAAATAGTTAACAAAAGTATTTGCTCACACAGTAATTATATAGGCTTCTAAATTGTTTCCTTTAAGAAATACTTAAGGGGACTTCTTGTTCCCCAAAAATAGCAGACTGATTTAATGCAAATCAATTGCTCACTACAAATGAATGTAGAAATTCTAGATAAAATATAACAAAAATTATCTTAAGCGTGTATCTCAACGCAAAAAAAAAAAAAAATCTTGTTTGTTTGTTAAAACAAGAGGGAGAAAATGCAGGAAGGGCAGCAGGTTGCTCAGTTCCAGGGAGATTTTATTCTAGGTAAACCGGCACTCCCAGAATTAAACTGAGACATGAGAGAAGAGCTGTCATGCCTGAATGGGGGCCATAAGGGCTGCAGGCTAAGGTTTTAAAGATCTGGAGGGAACCGAAACCATGTATATTAGTTTCCTGTGGCTGCTGTGACAAATTACCACAAACTCACTGGCTTAAAACAACAGAAATTTATTCTCTCGCAATTCTGGAAGCCACAAGTCCAAAATCAAGGTGTCAGCAGGGCTTCGCTCCCTCTGGAGGCTCTAGGACAGGATCTGTCTGTTCTCAGCCTCTCACAATTTCTGTGCCTGCAGGTGTCCCTTGGCTTACACAGATGCATCACTCCAATCTGCCTCCTCTTCACGTTGCCTGCTCCTCTGCGTGTCTTGGCCTTCCACTTTTCAGTCTGTTTCAAATATCCCTTTGCTTCTATCTCATAACAACACCTGTCAATTGATTTAGGACCTACTTAATAATTTAAGATGATTGCTTCATCTCAAGTTTCTTTTCTTTTTGGTGTTTTAAATATGATTCTTTTTATTTCAGCATATTATGGGGGTACAAATGTTTAGGTTACATATATTGTCCCTGCCCCACCTGAGTCAGAGCTTCAAGCGTGTCCATTCCCCAGACAGTGTGCAACGCACCTATTAGGTGTGAATGTACCCACCCCTCCGCCCCCCTCCCATCTGCCCGACACCCGATGAATGTTATTACTATATATGCACTTAAGTGTTGATCAGTTAATACCAATTTGATGGTAACATGCCACCATGTTTCCCTACTTTTGAAAATCAATAGAGGCTATTAATCATTTCACCCAATACCCAGGGACTTGGATGCTTTAAAGGTAAATTGCAAAAGTTTGGGAGAGATGTTCAAAGAAGAATGTTCCCACCAATGTAGAAAATGATGGTAAGTACATGTGGTGCTTGTTTTTTCATTCTTGGGATACTTAGTAGAATGGGCTCCAGCTCTATCCAAGATAATACAAGAGGTGCTAGATCACGATTGTTTTTTGTGGCTGAGTAGAACTTCATTGTATACGTGTACCACATTTTATTAATCCACTCATGTATTGACGGGCACTTGGGTTGTTTCCACATCTTTGCGATTGTGAATTGTGCTGCTATAAACATTCTAATGCAGATGCCTTTTTTTATAGAATGTCTTTTGTTCTTCCCAGTAATGGGATTGCTGGATCAAATAGTAGTTCTACTTGTATCTCTTTGAGATATCTCCACATTGCTTTCCACAGAGGTTGCACTAGTTTGCATCTCAAGTTTCTTAATAACATCTACAAAGGCACTTTGTCCAAATACGGTAACATTTACAAGTTCTGGGGATTAGGGTGTAGATATATCTTAGGGACTGTCATTCAACCTACTACACTATGGCCTTAGCCTTCCTGAGGCCAAGAAAGATACCTCTGCATAAAGTGAGTACTGTCAGAACACTACACAATCTGTAAATTATTAAAGATCAGAAAAATTCCACTAAAATGGCCAAAAAGGGACTAGAAAGTGTATAGGCTGCTCCAGGCTCTGGGTGAGGAAGAATTTAAAGCCTTCTATGAGAAATATAAAAAATAGACATACCAAGATCACATAATATGAATGTGGGATCCAAATGTATGTTTAACAGGATGGTATGAATTGTAAGCCTGGAAGTTGACATAATTTTTCCAAGATCCATGAAAACCCTGAGGTCACACAGAAGAGAGTATAAAATTACTTTAAAAGTACACATCCACAATTGAGGGAACACAGGAATACCATAAGAAATTAGAGGGCTAGGTATAAAAAAGATACCATTTATACATATACTTACTATTTATAGACATACTTACAAAAACACATAATGCATAGAATGAACAAATATATAGGCACATGCTCTCTTTAGTCCAACAATTGTACAGTTACAAAAGTTACAAGATTCTTCTGAATAATTTACCTGGCTTAGATAGATTCAGGAGATTGTTCTGCACCACAGAAAGCAAGAACAGCAATATAAATGCAAGCATTTGTCACCTTTAAGCATTAAATGAAAAGATTTTTAATATTTAGAAACTCACTGACATTCCCCCTAGAAAGACATTTCCAAATACCCTTTAAAAAGTGAATGTGTAATGGAAAATTTAAGTTTCCTATTCACAGCTTCGTGCCACCGTGTTTCCTTACTTTTGAAAATCAATAGAGGCTATTAATCATTTCACCCAATACCCAGGGACTTGGATGCTTTAAAGGTAAATTGCAAAAGTTTGGGAGAGATGTTCAAGGAAGAATGTTCCCACCATTGTAGAAAAGCTACTCCATGAGTTACAAATGATCATAGACACTTACAGTTATTAATTATGGCCTTGTCTCTTGGGGCTCCAAGTAGAGACCTCAGACTTCAAAGGTGTCACAGTAAGTCAACGTAACCCTCAAACCCTGGGTAATGAAATAACTGCAAGCTGGGCTCTTAAACAAGGACTTTGATCTCTGAATCATAGCCCAGGGGCAGGAATGTCTTGGGGTTTATTGCTGTGATTGTTAATGTCTTTCTCCTTTTTGTTTTGCTAGAATCTTTATAGTTAGTGAGGCAATGTCATAGACTGGAGGCAGGGAAAACACCAACAGAAGAGTATTGGAGTTGTGAGGAGCATTCTGACTGAGTGGTCTTCTTTTCCCAGAGTTGGAGGATCTTGGAAATGATCGCAAGAGGACTTCTGCAAGATGGTACCCACTTTATTTTGAACAGGTCCGTGTCTTGCACATATTTATGCAATATATTTAGAATCACGAAACAAAGAAAAATCAACCGCAGCTGATGAATTGAGTTTAGAGCTACGGTTCTCAAGTTTTAGTATCCATCAGAATCACTATCACTTGTTAAAACTCCGGGCCTACCCCAGAGTTTCTGATTCAGTCTGTCTGGGGCAGGTCATAATAACCGCTATTTCTACCAAGTTCCTAGAGTTTCTGACTCAGCAGTCTGGGGTGGGGTGATAATTTGCACTCCCAATAAGTTCCCAGATGCTGCTGCTACTGCTGATGTGGGGACCACACTTTGAGAACCAGTGGCGTTAAATCAAGGGACTTTCGACTGGATATCAACGATTCTTCAGAAAAGCTTTTTCTGTTGTTGCTGTCAAAACTACCGTTGGAATGAAGACCTCAGCAGGGCTCAAGTACCAGGATACTGAAGCATAAATACAGACAAGGATATTAAAGACAATAATAATGGCAAGGATGACAAGTGACATTGTTATTATACGCTGGGCATTCTTCTCTAATCCTCCCAGCACCCCCTTAGGCATATATTATTTATCCCATTTTTCAGATAATAAAAAACTTAAGCTCAAATCTTCCTGAGCACAAAATCCATATTTTTTTTTCTACTTCACACAACTGGTAAGAAATAACAAGATTAAAACCAGTGCCCTGGCTTTTAAAAATTTTAAAAGGTGGTTTCCTACTGACAAGGTATTATTGGCTTACACTAGAATAGCACAAAAAGTGGCACCAGTATATTACATAATACTTACTATTTACTGTCAATAGGCTAAAACAAACAGATCAGTATACCTAAATATAGTTACCCCCATGTTGGTTTTTTCTCTTCTAATTCTTTTAGTTAGCATACCTCTAAAACTGCAAGTTAAAAAGTCTATCTAGGTGATACTAAAGGACCAAATAATGTCATGGGCTCAGTCCCCTGGTCCTATGAGGGATTAGCCTTGTTGGTGGAAACCAGGTAATTAGATCTGTATAGGATCTGTGCCCTGCAGTGCCCAGTCCTATCTGAGTCACTTATAAAAGCCATGTTGTCTCTATTGGAAGCAGCATCTGTAGATTTGGGAAGCAGAGTGAGGTCAGCTCTAACCAAAGCCCAGAGCTATTTCTTTCCTCTCATTTATGCTCGTGGGCAAGAGCAATCAGAGTTATTGAATTCAAGCCAGATTATGGTTGACTAAAGACAGCTGTCTTCCTCCAGTACTAATCAGTAGAGACAGACACAGGGTCAGCACAGGATTGGAGGAGGCAGTTGGACACATTCAGACGAAAGTGCCTTGGCATAGTCATTCGTGACACAAGTGTCACTCGGCAGGAAAGAACACAAAGACAGTGCAAAAGCCACGTGTAACAGAGCTCCCGTTTGATTGGAATTCTCCTTTGAGCCTGGGTTAACTTTTTTGGGTAACCGTCAAGAAATAGCCAGCACTGTAATGAAATACCATCTCTTGGTAGATGAATGAAAACAAGATAAAAAAAATAATAATAATAAACTCCTCAGTGTGAACTGACTTATTCAGCTGTAGGGGGAACAATCACCGCCAACTAGGGCAACTTCAAGTTGTAATTAAGAGTAGCTCTCCATGCTGTGGGCTGAGTGACATTTGGTGCCTGTCCTGGAATCAAACAAGTCATCAGTAAGACACTTTAATTAGCGCACAAACTCCACGCTCTGGGATGGTATTGCTGGATCCTGAGAAATAGGGCAAGAGGCCAGATTTTGATGCTGCCTTTTTTTCAAATTTAAAAATTACACTACTCTTCCTCAAAAAAGGTTATAATATTCCTTTTTCTCTTTGGCTAGCATGCCAGATAAAGGCTTTCACATTTTAAATAGTTATCGATCCAACTGATTTATGAATAAAAGGAGATAGAGGCAAATGATTAGATGGGTTTTCCTCCCGCTGCTCATGATTAGATTTGAAAATACTTTGGTATCTGAGTTGAAACGACTCAAGTACGCCCCCTAGAGCCATGCTCTTCCCACATAGAAAAACCCACCAGTTCCCTCTGAGCTTCTGTGACACTGGACAGAGACCTGCCCCCTAGGCCACCCCCAGGCGAACAAATCGAGGGCAAAGTGACATTTTTTAGCTAGAGCTGAGTCCTCACTCCTAGGAAAATTTGCAGACTCAACACTGAAAGGATACCTTTAACCAGCTGAGAAAAATTGCACAGGACTGGGAGTCAAAACACCTGTCTAGTGGCAGCTGTGCCACTATTTATCGTAAGCTAATGTATACCCAGCCTACTTTGAAAAGGGATTTAAGGCAGCAGCCAATACATCACTAAATGTGTGTCTTAGGCAATGTTTTCCAGTTCTCTGGGCCTCAGGTTTCTTTTCAGTCTATGTCACCCTGTGGGACATGCTCTAAGGGCACTTCCAACATTAAGTCACTATGATCCATCATCAGCATAACGTGCATTTGGTCAGCAGTTTGGAATATAACTTTCATGCATGTCATCCTTCTCCTCTGACCCTTACAATTATCCTAGGAAGCACACAGGACAGGTGAGAAAGGAGATCATCAAAATGGTCAATAGTGAGTTACTATGATTTGGCAGGGTTATAATCCAGGTCTTTGTGTTTTCCACTCTGACCCTGGAAACGTGTAAAGTAGAACAGGCTACAGGTGGTTCTCTGAGAAGACAAGAGTCCCAGTGATCTGCCCCTCACCACTTATGTGCTAAGCCTCGGTGTCTTCACTGGCTTAATAAGGGGCTAGGCTAGAAGACTTCAGTGTCCCTTCCAGTATTACCACTGTGTGAATCTACGAGACACAGAGCAAGTGATTTGGCATCAAGCCAACCTCTGATCTGGTCCTCACCTTAACAACCTACCTAGAACCAACCTACCTTCATTCCTACAAATCTTGGGACCACTCTTCACTCTTTCCAGAATAACTGCTATTGCTTCTCCCAGGGATTGGTCCCCATCAAGTACGTGACTCATCCTTGTCACTGTAATCTCCTGATTCTAACTTGCACCTAAGAGGAATGGCTTCCTCCAGTTATGTGCCCCTCCTCAGTCCTCTCCACGTGCCTGTGCTACACTCTCCACGTACCTCCCTCTCCCTTCTTGAGCTCCAGGCCATTATACATACCCAGCTTTTCCTCTTCTCTACCCATTCCCCACCACCCAGGTATCAGTGTCTTCCTTTCTTTTATAGCCTGTGAGTTTGGCAGAGCTGGTAAAGGTCAATTTTGTAAATCTGAAACCTATCCAGCAAGTCTAGGTGTCAGCTGGCTAGTAAAACCCAGGTATCAAATGGTGGAATTAACATTAAAGAACACTTCTATCTTATGACTAGAATGCTAAAGACTGCAAGTTGCTCCAGAGATCTGAAGCCTCTTCTACAAATTCTCCATTTTTCCAACAAAAGAGTTTGACGACGATGTACCTGGAGGAAAGTCAAATTACTCTAGTGAGGACAAAAGACGAAAGAGAACAACCAAGGTAACCAAGAATAATTCCCTTTCTCTGCCACAGTGGAGTCCCTGTTGCCTGGAACTCTGGCCCGAGATTCCCCCTCTCCCCAAGTTTATTTCTATGTTTCTATAAATAACTTTCTGATATTTATAGAAACAAGGCAAATGCTGGGATTCTGGATTATTACAATATTCTCTGATAGCATTTTAGATTTTAGTCCTTAGAAGTCCCAAATTTACCAACAAAACAGGCCTACTCTTAGACTCCCACCACTTACCTGTATACCCACACCCACACACACAATGGTAGATATTAATCTACCAATACTACAGATCACTGTCACATGCCTTGTGCAGACACAGCCATATCCAGCCACGTCTTGCTAGAGGCCAGGCAAGAGGACTAGAATTGCTGGGATGTCAGGATCCAACTTGCTCTGGCCAAGAGCAGCTAGCTCACCTACAGAAACTCAGGGATCCTTTAAACATATCCCAGCCTAGGACTTCAGTTGATAACCTTCAGGGCTCATTTACAACCTGAGAATAAAATCTTGCCCTAATATTTCCCCAGCCCAACTCTGCTTGCATTCTGAGTGCCCATTCACTTGGCTACAGCATCCTTTCTTCTTCTATATCCATAACACTTGCCTTTTCTCAGCAAACCTAGTCCAGAACAAATTACAATTTTCATGAGCTACTGGTGGCTTGGAGCCAGATACTAGTCTGCCACATTCCCCCAAATCCCCACCGCATACATTTTCCACATTACTGGCATATTTCTAAAACCCAGTTCCAATTTGTTACTTCCTGCCTCAAAAACTGTCAGAGTCCTGTGAAATAAGCTCAGCCTCCTCTGCCTGGCATTTGAGTCTCTCTGTGATCTTCCCCAAACCAATCTCATCTCCCACACAATGCCTGCTGCTTTCCAAACTCTGATCCGTGGTCATCACAGTCCCCTGGGCATAAGCTGTCCTTTCTCCAGCTCCACTTGTAAAAGCCTCCTCCTATTTATAAAGTCTCAGTTCATATGCCTTCTCCCCTAGGGAACCTTCCATAGCTGCCCTTCTTGTCATTTACAACTCTCAGTTTTCACAGAATTAATACTTCTCTCTTTTGTCTACCCAGAGTAGTTATTTGCATCATTTCTAAATCTCTGATCACCTGCTGCCCACATTATAATTATTTACAAATCTGCCACTTCCTTTTTCACTGGGTTTGATGATGCAAATGTTAATGCTCACATTTTCCGTGGGGTCTAGACCCATGCCTTACACATGCTCCATGTCAATAAACACGTGCTACATTAGACTATTCTATTTTGGATGCCCCTTATTTCTACATGATGATCTTTATTTGTCCTCATATTTATAATGTGTTCTTGCAGAAATTTCTCACAAATAGAGAGGAATTGGGTGTTCTGTTCTTTCTACTGGGTCTTGACAGGAAGGCATTGCCATGAATAGCTTCAAGGAAAGCATCTTTGGAAATAGTTTAGCACCCAAATCTTACTGGTTTTCTAGTCTAACCTCAAACACAGTACAGAAATTTCATCTCAACATCCCTTACCATTCTCAGTGATGGGAAACTCACTACCTCATACTTCTACTCTAGAAAGTGAAACAGTAACTGCAAGTGACCTAAACGATATTCCTTCATTGGAGGCAAAGGGTAAAAGCGGCTCCTCTCTCAGCAGTTAGCTTGAGAATAATTTATGGCAGTTAATTAAACCCTAGCCTGATATTTTCTATTTTTAAAGGGGCAACCAATTATTTACTTATTCATTTCCCTTGATGTGCTCAGAAGCACTTTTAAGCACATTGTCAAATGTCAAGCAGAGGTGAGTGGCAGCCTGGAATTAAAACAGTCACTCTATGTCTAGGGCTCAGCTTCTCTTGGTCTGCTGGACACTATGACTTAGAAATGAAGCCCTGTTACGCTCTAATGCTCTATACTTTTTTCAGATTTCATTTTAATAACTTTATTGACATGTCAAGGTAGACAAAGTTGTCAAAGGTGGTACGAAATGGCCAAATAAATCAAAGCTTGATCTATCCTCATTTCCCATTACCATACTGTCTATTTCTAACATAACCAGGGTCCATTCACAAATCTCTGACGCTTTGCAAATGTCAGACAGACTTTCAGTTTCTCCTTGAAAATTCTTCCTATCAGGTTATGGAACATAAGCCTCTGTTACTTTGTATCTAGGAGAGTTTGACTGGTCTTTAAACACCAGCCTATCACAAAAGGCTCTGTTTGCCATGCTTCAGCTTACTTTCTCATGCCGTTATACATGGAGATATATAGGATTTGAAAATGTGAGCAACCACTTCCCATCCCTACAACCATGGCAGACATTGCTAATTAATCACAGCCTTCTTGCCTGATGAGCTCAAACAGACCTCAGCATTCATCAAGACTGTGGTCCTGTCAGTCAGTACAAACCAACCAGAGTTGGAACAAGAGCTAAACCCTATTTGCTATTTCAGAGTCTAGCAAAAAGTCACGCTAGGTCACTGAAAAGAATCAGAACGCTAGAGCTGGTCAGATCTACGGTCCATTAAGTTCAATATCCTATTAGAGAGGCAACTACAAAGGAAGGGCTGAGGGAGGGATCAGTGTCCTCTATGACATCAACCTTAAAAGCTATCTCTCCTTGGTACTTCTAATGGATCTGCAGTTCATAAAATTTACCCAAGGCCATGTTCAATTCTAGTTTGCAAATGAGCAATAACTAAGTCAGCAGACAACTTCAGCAATAACCAAGTCAGCAGATATGTTCAGGCATGTGAAGGGGCTGGCTCTTGGCAACTGATTGATAGAAATGTCACTGATATTTCTTAGTCTTCTCACTGTTGCAAGTTGGAGGTGAGTGGTGCTTTCATTTTGTTTGCTTTCCATTCTAATTGCAAAGCCCTTCTTTCTGGATTCATAATCCCCTGTGAAACAACCCGCGACATGTATTTTTTGTTCCTTCATAGTCATCAAACAAGTATTGAGTACCTACCATGAATGATATATGTTATTTCATGTCACATATTTGGATCATTCATGTTTTAGTCTTTCCTCCTGCTATAACAAAATACCTTAGACTGGGTAATTGATAAACAATAGAAATTTATTTCTCACAGTTCTGGGGGCTGGGAAGTCCAAGATCAAGGCACCAGCAGATTCAGTGTCTCGTGAAGGCTCGCTCTCTGCTTTGCACCTTGTTGCTGCATCCTCACATGGTGGAAGGCAAAAGGGCAAAAGAGACGAGCACTGTGTTCTCAAGTGACAGAACAGATGGAAGGGGAAAGGGTCCAGATAGTTCTTTTTTCCCCCTCTTTTTTATAATTTCAGCATATTGTAGGGGTACAAATGTTTAGGTTACATATGTTGCCTTTGCCCCACCTGAGTCAGAGTTACAAGCATGTCCATCCCCCACCAGGTAGTTGTCTTCAGCCCTTTTATAAGAGCATTAATCCCATTCTCAAGGGTAGAGCCCTTAAAACCTAATCATCTCCCAAAGGCCCCACCTTCTGATACCATCACCTTGGTGATTAGGGTGATTAGGTTTCAACGTGAGAATCCTGGAGAGATGAGACCGAACGTCAAGCCACAGCATCTTCTGAGCCACCATGTCTAAAAGTGCCAAGCCCACCCCATCCTTAACAATTCCTTTCCCTTCCTGCTTTATTTTCCTCCTTACACTTAACCATCTAACATGCTCTGTATTCTACTTATTTTTCTTATTTACTATCTTTATCCATCACTAGGCCATAAGTGAGTGGGTAGGGATTTTTGTCTGTTTTGCTCATTGCTATATTCCCAGCATCTAAAAAGGTGCCCATCACACAGTAGGCATTTAGCATATTTGTGCAATAAATGAACAGTAAGTGCTCTGAGGTAGATATCATTATTACCATTCTATCAATAAGGAAACACAAGTTCACAGAGGTCAAGTAATTTGTTAGAGGCTATAAACAACCCATCTCCCATGAAATGAGAGAAAAAAGGAAAAAAAAATTACCTTAAAAAAAAACCCCTGTATTAATTTGGAAGTAGGTTCAATTAGTGGGCCATAGATACATTGTACCTGTCACACATCTAACAGGCATGTCGAGTCTCTCTATGTTTAGGATGTGTTTCTGAGCTTGTGTGAAATGTTTTGTGACTAGCAGTATTCCTCCACGGGTCTATCTTTTATGATGTGCTTTAACCAAAAAGACAACAGCAAATACATTCCAAGCAGGTAAAAATCAGGTTAATTTCATTCAATTCCATAACAACAACAACTTGCATTTGTAAAGCTCTTAACACTCCTTCAGTGTGCTTTCACATAGATTTAATTTAACACCACCTTTGTGAGGCAGACTGTATCGGTGCTATTATCTCCATTTTACAAGAGAGAAAACAGAAAATCAAATCAGCCTCGTGATCTGCTCAAGCTCACACATAAAATGACACAGCCATCTCTGAAGCTGGAATTGGTAAGATAAGGCAGGCCTGGACAATGCTGGATTCAAATTCCTATCTTCCTACTTCCAGCTGCGTTATTGGGGGAGGTTAATTAACTTCTCTGAGTCTTGAGGTTTCTAATCTATGGGGACCCTAGCCTGCCATAGGCTGTTATGGGGCGCAAACACCACAAGGTATGTAACACAGCAAGCCCAGTGACAGGCACATGAGAGGAACACAGCAATGGCACCTCTCCTTCCCGTCCCTGCCCTGGTCTGAGCTTTTCTCCGTAATTCCTAGCCCAATACCCTTCCAACCAGAACAGCTATAAGACTCAGGATGGAGACACATTTTTTATGGACTCATTTTAAAGGCTGGTACACATTTCAGTGAATTTATCAGTAACTCAGTCAGAGAATTCAAGGCCCCGCAGGGCATTTCACAGCCTAAATGCCAGATGTACTTATAGGAGGCCAAAGCATGTGTGATTAGAGTTGGGAGCAGCTACTCACTTTCTCAAATAAAATCTAAGATACTGTGGTTTAGTTGAAGGCCTCCTGTGAGAAGTATTTTTCACTCTAAAAATGCAGTTCTTTGGTAGCAGGTTGCAGTAGTCTTAATGTGCTCCGAAAGAACTGTCAGTTTTATGGTTCATGGAGCAGATTCATTCTGATATTAATTGGTGTTTTCTCATCTTTCACCTACAGTGTTTATATGCACAGTAGACCCTTCAATAAAACGGAGCTTAACAGCCTGGATCTGGTACTACAGCACTGGTAACAGTGTTTGGTTAAAAGCATGAAGTTTGTTTACAAGCACATAGCATTATTGGTTGGCAAAGACTGAGGCCATTTTGAAAAGCTGCAGGATTCTCATAATAGTTTCCAAAATTCAATTCTGCTGCTGAATTCTAGGGAATACCTTGTATGTCTCTGGTGCAGTGGAGATGTATGTGCCTATCACTGTGCACGCAACCTAGTATACGGTATACATGTGACTTCCATTGATACCATTTATAAGGACGTTGCTGTGGTTGGTAACCTAGTGGTCAACAGTCACAACAGCAAACTACGATTTTTATAGTTTCTGATCACCTTAATATATCACTTTTAATACAATACCAAATATGACCCCAAAGGGAGCAATAATATTTAAAAAGAAAGCATAAGCCATCAACTGCCTCATGTTTAAACCTTAACTTTGGCCTGTGAACATTGACAAGGCTGATCAGACTTTGTGCTTAGTGTGCTTTCAGTTTGCCTAGGTCAGGTAGGCCCAGATCTCCCTCTCTATAACTTTCTAGCTCCATCTTATGCCTACAGCCCACCCCATATGCCTGACCACAAGCATTTACTTATGGGAAAAGCCTTTACTTTTCCCATATTGTGATATTTAATCAGTTTGTTACATTTTAGGACCCTCCCTAGCAGTTTTCAGCAACCCCCACCCCTTCTCCTTTCCAGAGCAGTCTACCCAGAGTCTCTGAATAGAAAAGCTTGACTCACCTCCCCCTTCCCTGGGATGTTTCTAGCTTAGGCTTTGAGTGTCTTCATATGGCAACAACCCCGCTTAATAAAGTCTTCCCTTGCTGCCATGGTTGGAAGGTTTGTGTCCCTCCAAAATTCAAGTTTAAGCTTAATCCCCAATATAATAGTAGTAAGAAGTGGAGCCTTTAGGAGGTGATTAGGGCTCTATCCTCATGAATGAGATTAGTGCCCTTATAAACGAGCTTAAAGGATTCTGTCAGCCCCTTTTTGCCCTTCTGCTATGTGAGGACACAGAAGCAAGATGCCATCTCTGAAACAGAGAGCCCTCACCAGACAATGAATCTATCAAAGCCTTGATCTTGGACTTCCTGGCTTCTAGAACTATAAAAAATAAATTTCTGTTGTTTGTAAATTATCCAGTCTAAGGTATTTTGTTACAGCAGCAACAACAGACTAATACATTTAATAATGTTCCAACTTATATTCTCCTATCTTTGAAAACAATAATATTTGACTGGTGTCTCCTTCTCTTACTCAAAGTCTTGGATTGATAGGTTACCCAAATATGAGTTGAATACTCACCATGATTGTTAGTGGGTTAATGTCTCTGTTTCATCACTAGACTCTAAGCTATGTGGAAAAATCATATCTGACTTTGTTCATCATTTTACCTCAGCACCTAGCACAATACCAAGCACAGAGTAAATACTCAGTTTATACCTGTTGAATAAATTAGGTAATTCCTGTCAAGCAATATGTATTCATTGTTTGTCATGTACCAGGCACTGCTCTCTGTGCTTGAAATATATCATGAACTAAGCAAGCAAAACTCCTGCTCTGGTAGAGCTTATACTATCAGATAATAAAAGTGATAAATTTAAAAACTGTATAACATTTTAAATGATATGTGCTTTGCTGGGGGCATGAAAGAAAACAGGATGAGAAAGTTCAGGAATTGGGGTGCGGGGATGGAATGGCTTGCTATTTTAAATGGGATTGTTAGGGTAGGTCTGGAAGAAAAAGTGACAATTATGGACCAGAAGGGGATGAAGAAGTTATCTATCCAAAAATATAGTAGAAGAATGTCCCAGGGAGGAGGAAGTGCTGGTACAAAGGCCCTAAGGTGAAAGTGTTCTTGAAATCTGATATTTTCTATTTACTGCTCTTCTTAAGTGGACTAGTTACATTTCAAGGGCTCAGTAGCCACCTGTAGCCATAGATAGTTCATTTGGGTCAGGTTAGCACCTGCTGTGGGACAAAGAGCTTAGGAGGATTCCGGTAGGCTCCTGGGGAGATGGTCAGGTCAAGGGCTTCTCCTGGCCCCATCAACAGCCTTGACCTCCAGCTCTGCCACCCCACATCTCCCACACGCAGTTCCTCCAGGCCTTGCTGTCTCTCTCTTCACTCCTCAGGCTGCTTCACTTATTTGAAGAACAGGAAGGAGACTACTGTGGCTGGGGCAGAGTGGGAGAGAGTAACAAGGGATGAGATTAACAAGAGTCTGGATCGCAGAAGGCCTAGTAGATCATTGTAAAGTGATGGCTTTTACTCTAGATGAAATGGGGAGCTGGTGCAGGTTTTGGACAGAGGAGTTACACGATCTGACTTGCATTTCAAAGGACCACTCCAGCTGCTGTGTTGAGAACAGACTACAGAGGAAAAGGGGAATAGCAGTGGGAAGACTAGTTGGGAGGCTCCTGCAATAACCTGAGTGAGATCGAGTACTGGCTTTGGCCAAGATGATTGCTGTAGAGGTGAAGAGGTTAGGTTAGGTTAGATATAGTTTGAAGATAAAACCAGCATAATTTTGAATCCTCATACTCTTATTAATATTTATATATATTGGAACAGAATCATGGTTATCCCTGGAATGGCATGCCCTTCCTTTGCATTCTAAGCTGGGAAGAAAAAGGAATAGAGTGCATTGGGAATTGGCATGAAATCCTGGCTATGTCTATGGGAATGTTATTGAGCATGTAAACATCTTCCAAGATGCAGATGGAGGTGAAAGGAAATAAAAGAATGAGAACTTCACCATTGAACAATGCACTAAAGGCTCCAGGCACCTGGCCCTGCTTCTGCGCTAGCAGCCAAATTAGCTGTTCCCTTACAAACTTTCTGCCTTCTGATCAGGATCTCAGCAGTATCTACATTTTAACCAAGGAGAGGCTGGACCACTCCTCTTCTCCTTGCCTCTTACTTGGTGGCCTGCCCTCCCTTGCAGCAGCTCATCATACTCTGAGTATTTATAATCCCTTACTTGGGATTCATCTATGGCTTCATTTTATTATTATTATTATTATTATTATTATTATTATTATTATTATTATTATTTGAGAGAGGGTCTTGCTCTTTCACCCAGGCTAGAGTACAGTAGTGTCATCATAGCTCACTGCAACCTCAAACTCCTGGGCTCAAGTGATCCTCCTGCATCAGCCTCCTGAGTAACTGGAACTATAGGCACAAGCCACCACACCTGGGTTCTTTTTTTTTTTTTAGAGATGGGGTCTTGCTCTTGCTCAGGCTGGTCTCAAACTGCTGATCTCAAGTGATCCTACCACCCTGGCCTACCACCCTGGCCTCACAAAGTGGTGTGGTTATAGGCGTGAGCCACCACATCCAGCCTGTGGCTTCGTTTTAAATGTTTTCTATGAAGGAAACTCTTCTTTGCACTATCCAGCCTCATATTTTATTCAATAACATCACAGGCAATTAGAAACACACTTGAGGGGAGGGAGGCAGGCTTCAGTGGATTGGCTGCATAGGAGGACAGTGTCAGAGGTTAAGTGGAGCTGGGAAAATGCCTCTGCATGATGTCTCTGCAAAAGGCCCCCAGACCTGGGCCATTCCATATTAGCCCCTAGTCTTAGCTGTCCCCTGACCTTTCAGGGATGGGAGTGCCAGTGGAGAAAAGCCTCACATATTCTGCTCAGCCAGGGACTCTCCTTTAAGAAATGAGCCGAGGGAAGATCTCAAGTTTCAAGATTTATGCTGGTGGGAAACAGTAATGCATTTCAATGAGGAATGATATATCCCAAAACATCTCTTTTTTCATTACATTGAGGTACAAAGTTACTCTATTTATTAGATTTTTTAAAAGTCATAAACCATTTAGAGCCATTATCTTACAGACAGATTTGGAAATGCCATACAAGGCTTCCATAGGTATAAATTAATACACAATCTTAACATCAAATGAAACTTTAAGGTTCCCCAGTGAGAACCAAAGTCATATTTTAATAGAACACCACATAGATTTTTCAAAGTGTCTTAGTTTTTCCTCACTGGAATTGCAATTTTTCACCTAGAATTGAACATAATTCTTTGACAATAGAAGGGCAAAAGACACAGTCTCTCTGTATACTCCTTTATAATGTGTATATACGGTATGGCCATTGGGGTATACTTTCATTTCTATTAGTTCACTTAATTCTGTGACCAATTCTGTCATGGAGGTATTATTACTCCCATTTTACAGGTGAAGAAACTGAGGCTGAGAGAATTGAAGTGGCTTGCTAAGAGTGTAAGAGATAATTAAGTAGTAGAGCCAGAGTAGAACCTAGGACTGTCTGACTCTAAATCAGTGTCATCCAATTCTGTAAGGTGATTCGGGATCCGGTAAATTCATTTTTGTAATAAGTATCTTGCCATACATCACTCACTAGACCCCAACACACTTCCCATGGCTACACTCGGCAGCCACAGGCCTTTAAGAGAAGAGGAGCAGAGCGTCTTCTCTATCTCTCCAGATCCACTCTCCTCCTTGCTCCTCTGTGCTCTGCACCCCGGGAGGCTGAGCTGCACAGACGGAAGCACCAGGCTCCTGTGTTCTCGGCCTTTCCATAAGGCCTGGCCAAGAGGGAGCACACGCAGGAGACCAGAGACAGGAAAGAGGGTTCTTGGTTCCTTCAGCTCTTCCCCTGCAGGGCGGATGCAGATGGTCTTCCTCCTTCATACAGAGACTGCCGTTCCTCTAGGTGAGCTTCACAATCTCCAGATACTGATAACCTCCCCGCCCCCGTCTCTCTTCAAGGCAGGGGTGGGAAGAACACGCAGCAGTGACTGGCCCCAGGCTCTGCCCTGCACCTAGTAGTTCCTCTACATTTTGGCCCCGCTTTCCTAAATAATTCCTTTATTAAACTCTCTCTACAAATTATCCCATTTGAGTGTGCCATCTGTTTCCTGCTGAGACCCTGACTGGCAGAGGGGGCTTCTTGTTGATTTTGTTATCATAACGGGGATTAGTGGCTAAATTCCTCTAGAAAATAAGCAAATGTTCCATTAATGAGGAAATCCAGCTGGTGTGGATGCAGATGAAACGAAGTCAAACGGGGGCGCAGTCATGCAAGCCTCACTAGTGTGTGGGATCCTGCCAGGGTTTACTGACGGGGTGCGGCAGTCACCTGTGAGAGGACCAACCCCCAAAAGGGCAGACTGAACGGCCAGTTCACATCTGGCTCTCGGGCTGGCCTCACCCACAAGCCCCGGAAAACTCGTCAAAGTCTCCTATTAAAAGAGGCAGAGGAGTACGTGGTAATAATACTAACATGAATATTATTAATAATTATACCACCAGCTCTCTCCTACACCTCATAATTCACATAACTTATAGATAAGGAATTTGAGGATCAGAGAGGTTAAGTAACTGAATCATACTCATACAGCTGGCAAGTAGAAGAGCCAGGATGTGAACTAACTCTGTCCTACTGTGAAGTTCCAGAGGCCTCATGAGCCTTGGAGCATCCTAGACTCTGGTTTTACTGTTGGACTCCTGGTTTGGTCCTTGTTTCTGACACTGGCACCCACTTTGGTTGGATTCTTGGCCCATATTTGCTATTTGCTTTCCCTGTATCTCACAGTGTGGCTTCAGTTCTTCTCCATAATCCCCATTTTCATCATGGATACCCTCTTGCATGTGGCTCAGTTCTACAATGGCCTTGAAATACAATACCTCCTTCCCAGAGGTTTTGTTTTAGTTTTGGTTTGGCATTTCCTAAGCCAATATTTTAGGAACCAACCAAAATCCCTATCAGGCTTAAACCATATTCTTTGAAAATCCATTTTCTTTCCAGAAATTATTCAAAAAAGAATTACACCAAGGAGGAGTCATAGATAACAAAACAGCTTTCAATAGCAAAAGGCCTAAGCCCTTAGAAGCCCAACTTGGCAGCCAGAATTTAGCTGAACTCCTTAAAAACCATCAACCCTGAAAGTGATGATCTGCAATGGCTAAATATCAGAATCCTGAAGATTTAGGAAAGGGTTCATATATATAAAAAAAAAAAAAGGAAATTCCAAAATCATCCAAATCTAAATCATCACTTTTCTCACCTGCCTGCTCTTCTCTGAAAAAGTACTGTTGTTGTAATATAGTTTGCATTCACTGATAAAGAACTTTCAAATTTCCACTAAAACTTCCAAAATTAGCAAGTAATAATTTTCTGGTATTTGTCAAATAGGTTGTAAGGTCCTACAGGGGTCCTCAAACTTTTTAAACAGGGGGCCAGTTCACTGTCCCTCAGACTGTTGGAGGGCCTTTGGAGAGTGTGGCGCTGCGAACATTCCACACATGCGCACTGTGGACCAGGGACAAGTCCGCTGCTAATTAGCACAGGCAGCAGCAGTGGCAAAAACACCCCACTGGCAGGGCGGCATAAATGTCCTCGGTGGGCCACCGGCGGGCTGTAGTTTGAGGATGCCTGAACTAGAATCACTAAGACCTAGGAATTTGTGAATGAATAATAAATCCTAGGCCCTGGGATCTTGAAAAGACACTGTCTGTCTCAAACATTGCATTTCTCCAACAGAAATAGGAGACATCAACAATAAAAGGGACTTCTCAGAAGTTCCATGTAAGAATCGTATTTTCTTCTTTTGATCCTAATTTAAACACACACACACACACACACACACACACACACTTCATTGTGATTTTTCTAATATCAGATTCACCTGTGCAGCTAACTGAAAACACTAAACTTCCGGATCCTGGCTCTACCCTAGGTCCTTAATGAGAATGCTTCACAGGTGTCTCTAATTCCAATTCTTTGCTAACAGTGACATGACCACCTGAAAGCAAGGTGGCCATTTTCTGAAAAGATCTCCCATAATCCTTTTCACCACGCACTCTTATAACCTTGGCTAGGAAATCAAGTGCTAGAAAATAGAAGCAAAATATTCCACTTTGATCCACTCAAAGCCTGAAGCAAGCAGTCATTATTAACAATAGCATCTTGCATCTGCCTGCAGCTTTCCCCTTCTCACAGGTCCTTCATACCTGTTACCTCACCTGACCCCCACAGTGACCCTGTGGCTGTCTGGGAGATGTTTACACTGGAGTTTTCTCATTGGGGATTACATGCCAATGTCAGAGGGGAAAAGTCACACATCATGAAAATTATCTTGTAAGACACCCTCCAGGAAGATACTTTGCTAAAGACCATCATAATACCATCTTTCAATAAAGGTGACACAGCGTTAGACAAGGGGGCTGTTTCTTTGATGAAATACCCAACTGGGTAGTTGGTTGTGTTTAGGGGCCATGTTGTTGAGAAAATACATATACATACAAAATTCTGTACCAGAGTCATACTGCTCACGGGCTACACCCACCATGTGTGGCGTGCCGCAGTTGAGACCCACTTAGATGAACGTCAGATTCACACCTCCCACATCACGCTTACTTTGTGGGGTATGCTCACTGAGGGGGAATGTGAGTGGAGGCATTCATACTATTTCAGTTCTCTCCCTCCCCCACCCCCTTCTCTCTCTGCAAAGTTCATTTAGTTCTAATATGTATATGATGCAAATTCCACCTTGTCTCCAATTTACATGTGAGGAAATGAGGCTGTTAATGCCAAGGAAAGTTTATAAGGTCTTGACTAGTAGCTGACCTCTTAGCACTGCAGAAGAGGGGTGACCATTGACACTAGAACCCCACCATTAATGATCTGAAAGGGAGAGGACTTAGCATGAGACAGTGCTCCTATGTGCCAGGCCCATTGACATAGATTCATACTTCATTTTCTCATCATAGCAGCACTCTGAGAAAGGTTTCATTACTACTATTTCAGAGAAAAGGAAAAGGGGTGCAGAGTCATGAATGGTAGAACCAAGAATGAAGTCCCTGTCTCTCTGAGACTTGGCCGGGAGTTACTGAGCTAGGAGGGCCTCCCAGGTATATCAGTGTATCTATTAACACTAACATCCAGGTCACCACATGACAAGAGTGGGGATAGTTCTGGAACTGCCAATCAGCCAGCCGGGAGGATTTCCACCATTATTCACTGGTCCAAGTGCCTCACTGTAAATGCTGGGAGATGCCCAGTCCAAAAATAGCTACCCTCCCTGTAGTTCCCCCTGCTGTTTGGGGAATTTAAAAATCACTCTCCAGTCTTCTCACCTCTAAAAGAAGAAATGCTAAACTGCCTAAACACATGCCCCATTTTGGGGGGGTTTCCATAGATGTGTGCCCACTGGAGTTCATAAACAAACTCATAAGTGAACCAGACAGTTTTGCACAAAGTGCAGTGTACATACTACACAACGCATAAATGGCATTTTGACAAAGTGCCAACTTTCCAGTGCTTCTCATTTTATTCCTGTGGCAAAACTAAGCCATGCTAAGCTCCCTCTTATGTATTACTCCCATGAATTAAAGATGTTCCTTGACACGAATTCACCCTGCCTCTTTGACTGCCCACTGTGCCCTTTGCATTTGTCTTGGGAGCAGGGGAGTTTCTGAGGAGATAAGGTTCCTAACAGAACTCTCTATTGATCACACTGTACCGGGCACCTCATTAAGCAGTTGGGATAGCTGCTAATGCAGCATCCCAGGTTCCAGTTAATGTCTGTAAATTTCTTTTCTTTTCTTTCTTTTTTTTTTTTTTTTTTTGGAGTTGGCAGCAGGGAATTCTGGCTCTCTCTCAAACTCAAAACACAGTCTCTGAGAACATTTATGCTACTGAATAAAGAACATCTATGTGAGTGAGAGAAATCCATGCTTCTAAGAAGATGGTTTCCCAAAGCTTGCACTAATTAACCAAATAATAGGGGTGGGGACATCAACTTGATTTTTCTGCTTCCTCTACTGAGGGTGAAAGTGCAAAAGAAGCAATGGAAAGAGAACAGGACTCAGAGTAAGGAGACTTGGATTTCTACTCTTAGCTTCGCCTCTAGCTAGCTGTGTGTCTGGGCCAAGACACTTCATGTCTCTGGTCTTCAGTTTCCAGTTTATAAAAATAGATGAGTACCTTAAATAATTTTTAGTAGTCACACAGTTCTATGATTTAAGTTCCCTCCTGGGTTGTCCTTTAAAGTATTTTTGTTAGGATGGTGGTAGGGGTCAAATGACATTATATTAAGATCCTCTGGGTTCAAGATTTATCATCTTTTCAACAGCAACAAGTTTAAATTGTTGAATTTCAAGCTGCATTTAAAATACACAAAAACGTCTTCTGATCTGAACTATGGTGAGCTGTGGTCATGGTTTGGTTATTGATAGGGTCAGCCAGAGAATCAATGAGAGATACCTAAGTACACAGAAGTTTGCTAATTATTGTAACTAATTTGATGACTGGAACATTGCTGTTTTTTATTCATTGCCCTGAAAAGGGTCTTGGGAATAGAGTAAGAAATCTGTGGGATCATCACATTGGAGGACTCTCTCTTCCCTCTCATATATCTTTCCCATCTCATAATTACTTCCTTCCTATTCCCTCCCAATGTACAGCTGATATCCAAGAAAATCCACTGACAAGATAATATTTTTTTCAAGATGGCAGCAGACCCAAATCATATAAGCAAGACACAAAATGGTGTAGCACAGCAACTAGCCCCATGCTGAGCCAAAAATGAGCGCTCAATAAATATTGATTAATTGATCTAGTGCTGGGTACCTGTCTTTCATCCCCTGTCCCACTGTGCTGAGAAACCATGCACTTGATGTTTCCTATTTAAATGATCTGTGTCTCCATCTCCCAAGCTATAAAAATCCAGGTGGCAGCAACTGCCTATAACACTCTCTCTGGAATTTTAAAAAAACTGATGGGATCATGCCTGGGAACTGTTCTGAGCTCATTAGAAAAAGCCATACCACCCACAGAAAGGCCATGTGATTGGGAAGTGTTTATACATGCAGTGGATGACAGCATTTCCCAGGGACAACCTCAGGAAATTGGAAAGCCAAGCACACACACAGGCAAGAGTGTGCTGGAGGAGGCTCATGCATAATGGATTTCTGACCAGCTAGGAATAATACATTGCTCAAATTTTAAAATGTAATAAGTAAACTACTAGATGCCATTAGTGTTATGTACATAAATATTTTAAAAGCTCCATGTAAATATCCCATAGTCACTTCAGTTAATTGTGATCAAAGGAACATATGTCCTCAAATCTACTCTAAGCCAGTGGAGGTATGTTTGGGGAAACATAGGGCTGAGTGAAATGAAGAGTAATTGCAAGCCCTACATGGAGAAACTAATATATTGGGCATTTCTAATCTAGCACTGATTTATACAACTGCAAAAGATACTGGCTATATGTAAATATTCCCAAGAGGAAGGAGATAGATTATTTTTAAAAAGGAGAGGGCTAAATATGTTAATTCAGACTCTTCAACGTGGTCTAAATTGCTAAAGCAAGTAGTTGGAAAGTTGAAAATGTAGCTGTAGACCTTTACAGGAGAAAGGATTGCCCAGAGATGCAGAGAGTCAGGCAACCCCACTCCCATGGGTCACTGTCTTAGTCCATTTTCTGTTGCTATAACAGCATATATGAGATGGGGTGATCTATAAAGCACAGAAATTTATTTGGCTTACAGTTTAGGAGGTTGGAAAGTCCAAGAGCATGGTGGCAGCTTTTGGTGAAGGCTTTGGTACTACATCCTAACATGAAGGAAAAGCAGAAGGGCAAGCAAGTAATCCAGTCCCATAAGAGTTAACCCAGTCCTGAGAGGTATTAATCCCTGCCCACCATTCTGACCCAAATACCTCTTAAAGTTCCCATCACCTCTAACACCATTATATTGGAAATCAAATTTCCACATGAGTTTTGGAACGGACAAGCCATATTCAAACCACAGCAGTCACTGTGGTTGAGAGGTATGGGATTGAATTCGTCTCAGGCCTTAGTCTTACCCTCACCTTCATACTCAGAAACTTAGTATTCCAGCGATGATCAGGCTTAACATTACCTACTGAAGCTTAAAAAGTTCCCCAGAAAATATTGTGCACTTCCAGGATGGCAACATATGATTTTAAGATGAGACTGTAATGATCAAGCAGACTGGACATTTGCATTGGCCTAATGAGAACATTCTACCCTAGTGTGAAAAGTCAAAATATTAGAAAGTTGCTTGACGATCTAGAACAAGGGTTGAAGAACTTTTTCTACAAAAGGCCAGATAATAAATATTTTAGTCTTTGTGAGCCATATGGTCTGTGTCATATCAACCCAACTGCAAGTCAAATTTGGCCTATAGGCCATAGCTAAAAACTTTTATCAACAGAAAGGGAAGTTGACTGTGATTCAAAGATAAAGGGCACTAGGCTCAAATAGCATTCTATAGCATATTACTACTGATACTCATTCTCTGAAAAAAATGTTCAACTGATCCCTGGGTTACTTTCCTCTGTTTCTCTCCTCTTTAAGATAAAAATGGCTGGCAACTTCCTCTTGAAATGTGCCATTCCCTTTTTTTAGCAACATTGATATATCTTATCTTACAATGTCATTACATAAGGAACACACACATTTTTTAATCTTATAAACAAAATAAAACACAAAGTGAGGAGTAAGAAATGGCTGTGATTCTCTTAATGATTGTGGTAGAATGATTGCTGGACCCTACATGAAATCACTCTGGGGAAAATACCGAGGGCCCAGATTGCAGTCCAAGAGGTCTTTGGCCCAGGCTTCACCCAGTGTTATTGCTGCTTAGACACCAACTCATTCATTCTCATTTTGATCTGGCTCAAGTGCTGGGAAAATTCCTGCATGGCCTTTCCTCCCCCAAATGTCAGAGGCAATAAACGTGTGGCTATGAACAAAAGGACGTGTTGGATGACAGGCTAAAGCATTTTGTTTTGATTTGGTTTGGATTGCAGAAATGGGGTCACTGCTATAACATGCCTGTCAGGGCTTCCTGGGGTTCAGGCACTCCAGCAACTTGGGGTTCCTGGCACCATGCCTCCTCTCAGGCCTTTGGAGCTGCCAATGCACTTTGACCCCTACCTCCCCAGTGCTTTATTTAGCATCTCTCATTGCTGATGAGCTCCCTCTCTCCCTCAGCTTTCTGAGCCTAATGGGAAAAAGCTTTCCCTCTTTTGACATGACACCGCTCTCTGCCTAGGCATCTACAAATGGGATATAGATGGATACCTTGGAATTACATGCCATATTGTTTAGGCAGATGCGTAGATACATTTTTCTCAGGGAAGGATACACAGTTTTCTACAAATTCTCAAAGGGGTCAGTGATCCCCCCCAAATTGAAACAATAACCACATTGTAATTGATTACACTGGAAGTGCATCTAATACAGATTTACTTATAAAAATTCAGCTGTATGCACTTAGCAGAAAGAGAGACACTGCAAAAGAGAAATAACAATTTAAATAATACAGGAATACATCTGCTTTTGTACTCCATGAGTACATACCTGAGGGTGAGCCTGAAATATGGACATAAATCTGTAGTCCCCAACTGGGGATAAATGTTCTATAAGATTATAATATTTCTTCTAAGATATACAAGAAGTACATTAAAGAACATTATCCAAGAAGGATAGTCTCTCCGAGACCATGATCTTGACAGACCTGGAAAGAGGAAAATAATACATACTTTCTCCCAAAAGAGCTTGTATTCTTCCTTCCTTCTCCTTAGCCTCTTTTATTTTCTCGTCCCTTCCCACTGCGATGTCAACACCCTCCTCTTCTACAACCTCATTAGAAATATTGTCTCTGGAATTCTATAGAAAACATTGTTCACATTGCTCCTACCTGGAAAATATGCAGTGTTTACACTTTTTCTAGACTCAGGATTAATTTGTAAGCCATAGCTAACATACCTAAACGGAAACAAAGAAAAATAGAAAGTTCCCCTGAATGTGAATGTCAGCTCAAGCTCTCTGTCTAGCTACCTGGAATCCTTATAGAATCACTGGCCCTGCCTCCACATGATGGAACTTTTCACAGAAGATAAAGCATCCACTCAGGCAAAACTCAGGATTCTGGCAACCCTCTCAAAAATAGTGCATGAGTTCTAAGGGGACTGGTTATTTCAGAAGAAATAACTACTCTGGAATTTCTCTTCCCACTTAAACCCCCTGAATTGATCTCTTTCCAGAGTTTTTAGATAAGAATCACAGATATTATTAAAAGTATTTATCATTTAGAATAGCCTAGAATTCAAATCCATCCTCCTACCCTAAAAGGCCAAATCTAAGTCTCTTCTCTTCCCTGTGGCTTTTCCTGAATGCTCTAACCCAAATTACTTTTCCCTATTCTCTGAACTCCACCAACAATGTCTACATCATTCACTTTTTCCGTAGATCACAAATAACTTTCCGTGATTCCTTATGCCATCGACGTACATAAATTTTAAGCTCAGGGAAGCCAGGGCCAAGCACATATCTTACTGCTCTCTTACTTTCATCCCATTCCTAGCATTGTGCTTTGCACATTATGTTCAAAATACAGTAGTTCAGTGAATGAATAAATAAGTGATATGCACTAAGAAACCAGAGAAAACCGGAACCACACAGAAATATTGTTCTCTGACAAAATGGGAAATTAGAAAACCACTGCCAACTTAGGAAAAGATAGCAGATTCTGAAGGCAAGAAAATTGCCTCTGATAGCATATTTCACCAATCTTCATGCCTTACTCCAGACCTAAGAAGTAAGGAACTGAATGAAAAGTCAGCTGGTAAAGAAACAAATGGAGTGCCCGCCTATCAACTGGTCTGCTGATAAGGCACACTAATTACATCCAGCAATCCCACCACTGGGTATCCACAAAAGGAAAGAGATATCATTATATCAAAAAGATACCTAAACTGTATGTTTATTGCAGCACTATTCACAATAGCAAAGATATGTAATCAACTTAGGTGCCCATTATAGGGTGACTGGATATATATATACACACACACACACACACACACACACACTCATATATGTATACATACACACACACCATAGAATATTACTCAGCCAGAAAAAATATTGAAATCATGTCTTTTGCACCAACATGGGTGAAAGTGGAGGCTATTACTCAAATTAGATAATTCAGAAACAAAGTCAAATATCCTGTATTTTCATTTATTAGTGGGAGCTACATAATGTATACACGTGGACATAGAGCAGAATAATAGACATTGGAGACATGGGAGGGTGAGAGGGTGGGGAGTTGAAGGGAGAAAAATTACTTAATGGGTACAATGTACACTATTTGGGTAATGGTTATACTAAAATACAGACTTCACATCTATTCATTATTATCGATGTAACAAAACCGTACCCCATGAATATATATATAAAAAAGAGAAAACTACAGACCAATATCTCTGATGAATATTGATAATATCAGAGAGCACCTAATGGTGAAAAGATAATGGATTTGCAAGCAAGACAACACAGGTGATGAGACCAGAGTAGTTCTGTGGACCTGGGAAGAGACTCTCCAATCTGTGAATGGGAGACATCTGTTCCCCTAGAGGGTGAGGCGCAGTCTGGGAAAGAGCAGGCAGAGAGGTAGAGAGCTGTGACTTCCCAGCACCACAGCCTGAGGCAGCCCCAGCCACCTACTCCAGTGGTGGTGCAGTGGATGGAAGACTCTGAAACTGATAACAGCAATCAGAGCCACTGCCAGATGGGACTAAGTGGTCCTCATCAAGAGGACCCCAGCAGAAGCAGAAGACATAGCAGCTGGGCTTGGCCAAGGAGAAGGATGGGCCCAGTGCTTTGGCTACAAGGAAAATGTCAAGGAGGCCACAAAGGAGAGAGCTGAGTACCCTCCCTGCACCTCTAGGGACGGCCAGGAGAACTCCAGGCTGAGTCTTGTATCCCTGGGATCTAGCACAGCATCTAGCTCATAGTAAGTGCTTAACAGATATATAAGGAAGAGAGGGAAGAAGGGAAGGAGTTTGGCTGGTGGGAGCTCAAAATCAAATGTCTGCAGTAGTCATTGTGGTTGCCCATAAGCCTTTGTTTTTTTTTTCCATGGCTGCCTCAGACCTAGAAATGTCTATGAAACTTCCATAGACAGATAAGAGGATAATTATCAATATAGATAATTATAGGACCAAAAGAATTACATCTGGAGAAATAAACAGCAAAATAATCAATAAATACATCCTTAACTATGTATAGTTATTAAAGATAAATAACTAAGTACAACTCAACCTGACGTGGAAAATTCAGGCATAATAAATACCAAGGAAATTGAGGATCTTTGAATCAGCCCGTGATGACTCACTTGATTTTTTAGAAAAAAATCTCTCTCCATCCGGGAGATATTGTCGGCCTGTTTTTAAGCAGTCTTTTTAAACCTCGGAGACTGGGAAGGGAAGGATACATCAAATTATGTCACATGAGTCACTTGGATTTTATATTCAATGTGAGGTTTTCAAATTATAAAATCAATCTACATGTGTTTACAAGGTGAAACCACAGAGTTCTATAAACAGCTCGTCATCTGCCCAGCACCACCACAACCCCCACCCCCATCTAGCCCTCACCCTTGTCCCAAAGAGAATAGTATTAACAGGCTGGTATGTGTCACTTCATACCTTTATATTCATTTATCTAAATGCATTCAATCATTAATACATAAAGCAGAATTTATTCATTTGATTTTCCCTAAATAGATTCATGTTTATTAATATGCAACTTGCTTTTTTCACCGAACAATAGATCATAAGCAATCTTACAAATTAGACTAAATTCTTTATCTTTTATTCTAATTCCTCTATGAGTGTACACATGTACAAAAATGCCATTTCACATAAATGGGATCCTAGCATAATGTGCAGTTGTATCCTCTTTTCTTCTCTTTTGTTCTTTCTTTTTTATTAAAATCCCTGTCTCTCCCTTTTTGCATCTTCTCCCTTCCTCCACCACCATTGAACTGTGTTAACATCCGGATAAGTACTCTTCTGCTCTTTTCCTCATGGGCCTATATAATACAAATGAATAGACAAATAAACACCGTCCATTATAAGATGCGCCATTTTGTAATGCACCCCTGAGAAAGAAATATTATCCAAGTAAAGGAGTCTAATAGAAGCCCCCAACTTAAAGGCAGGAAACCAAGGGACTATATCTTAGTATTAGGTAAAACAAAAGGTAAACTCTCCATAAAAAAGAGCAAAGAAATCTCCATGCCTCTACTTTGACTCTGGGAGAAAGGAGAAAGCAAAATGTCTCTTGAGAATTTGATCAGAAACTAATCATGACACAGACTTGTGGCCTGAATTCACACAACCAGTGAGATTTTAAAAAATCAGACCTCATCAATAGAATTTAATTTTATGTGCCCTCAGTTTTAGTGATACCCCCTGTAGGTGACCCACAGAAACAAACACAAACTCTTTTTGTGTTGACAGTGATTATGAGACCATCGTTTATAAGATGCGGTGAATTAAAACATGAGAAAGTATCAAATATGTGAAATACATGGATTTTGTTCAGTTTATTGTATAAAGGTGACTATTATTCATGTTCCTCTATATCTTACTATTGTCATTTAATAATAGCTTTCAAAACACCTTCTAAGACAAAAACATAGCCCAATGTATTCCCTTTAATGGCTGGAAGATACTGAACAGAGTAGATAAATCATAGTCCATGCAGTTATTTTCCTATTGGTTGGTATTTGTTTTCTTTCCTTCTTTTGTTTCTTTTACTTGGTTCTGTTCATTTTCCTTTTGTGACATGGCATCTCAGGAGTAGGTTAAGGGGTCAGTGTATTTTTTAATTTAATTAGATGTTTCCCATAGTATATAAAAGTATACTTTTCCCCATATCCTCACCAGCAATAGTTGTCATCATTTTTAACTTTTGACCTTCTTTTCTGAACCCGTGAGGGCATCCCTTGCTCTCCTGTGGCTCAAGGAGGAATACTGAGAGGATGAAAAGTGGGCTTTCATGTCCAGTTTGTCTCTTTCACTTTAATCTAGGAAATGGAGGCCACGACAAAAGGCCAGTGTGCCCGTCCTTCTCAGGTGGGGACAAAGTCACATGAGCTCTCTGATCCTGTGAACTGTGGAGACCTTAGTCACTGCCCATGTCACAGGGACAGGTCTGTACACAAAAGACTCAAGGGTTAGGCTAAGTTTGATACACTATTCCACCATTAGCTTTAGGAGACACTTTGGGGTCTGAGGGAACCTGGAAGCCACATTGGTCAGATGGATACAAGACGACATCATCGAAAGAAAAGGATTCCAGGAGGAGAGCCTGTGGTCCCCAATTACAGGGAAGGTTATTGGTCCCCAATAATGAAAAGCCTATTTAAAAGGCAATATGTCAGTGAGGTTCCCAGATCACGTCACTCTTTCACCACTCCTCTTGATCACCAGAATGAGATGAGAAATGGTAAAGGAATGCCAATTATAGTTCAAAAACAAAGATCCAATTTGCTTATGACTTAGTGCGATCATTTCCTTGCCATTAGTGTGCCTCAGAAAGTCATTTGAGTTGCACAGAAGATATTTCCCAAGTCTCTGCTGCCACCCACAGTTTGAGGTGGAAACAGTGGGATAAAATCCTCAACAGCATGCATGAAAATTATGCTCTAAATTGACTAATATAATTTTTGTTACATTGTGTTTATATAGCTTTTCGGTACGCATACTTATACACACACGCACACATAGAGAGAGCCATTTGGTAGGTGATGAATAAACAGGGTATCACTTGAGTTCACTTAAACTCACTCCAGGTTTGGCACTTTTCCCGTAGCAAGTAAATCAGTATTGTCCAAATTGGAGTTACCATTCAATTAAGCTTGGGTATCAATACTCCCACGGCCTTCAGAGACATCTTTATGTCTAATTGAACCAGTTTGGATTGTCAGGGTAAAGAGGCAGTACCTAAGAGGATGGAGATGTTGCAAATGAGACCAAATTATAAAGGCTTCTGTCTAGGAGGAAAGTGTTGCAGTATTCCTCTACCTGTGTTTGAAGATTCTTTTCAGCTGAAGGTCAGACTGAGATTGAGCACTCCCAATAACTCACGAGGTGGATATTACCACCACCGTTTTCCAGGTAGGAAATGAACCACCCAAAGGTCTCCCTCAACCAGCAACAATGACCATTCACTCAGAGCCTTATAACCAAGGTTCATTTTTTCTAGATAACCGTGGTAATAATGTTCTCAATTTTATGAAAAGGTAAGATGCTACCAAAAAATAATTCCTCTTGAAGACAGTATTTTCGTATAGAGAAACTTTCTCGTTGCAGGAAGTATCCTTCACTCTAAGACCCTTAACCCTTCCATGCAAACATAGTCATTGCAATTCCTACAACAGCCAGCGAATGGCACCCTGGTGACTGAGCAAGGTAAGCCTAACCATCCACATCAGTTCCACATCTGCCTCTACCACCTCACCCCAATGAGAGAAAGACTTGTATATCCTGCATATCCAGTTATCGCTAGTTTGGAAAATAAGTAATGTCATCTTTACATCAATAGAAAATATCCTGGAACTCCAGTCTCTAAATGAGCAGGCCTAAGATCCCCATGAGACAATCACACAATATCTGATAGCAATTCCTTCCCAAAGACTGGGTTATTTCTGGGTTATATCTCAAATGACACCGTATGTAGGCATCTGCATCCTGGGCTGGGAGGTGACATGCCAAATGCAGCCAGGCACTTTCCAGCCTCTCATCATTAAGGTTTCAAAAAAATGTACCATCCAGACTGACCCAGGCCATCTGGCTACATTGCATGTTCTTGGCAGGAGAAGTCACACAATGTCTCCAATCTGGGCACTACCCTGAGAGGCTCGATATGGAGATTCCAGAGCCAGACCACTTGAGTCTAAATCCTGCCACCTTCCTAACTGTGACTGTGGGCAAATCACTTAACCTCTCTGTGCTTCATATCACTTAGCTGTTGAATGATGAAAATGGTGCCTTTCTTATAGAATATTTCTGAAGATTGAAATCCATTAATGTACTTTTTCGAGAACTGTGTCCAACACATAGTAAGCAATCCATGAATGTTAACTATTAAAATTGTTACCCAAAGATAGTAAATAAAAAAAAAAAAACTAAAAAGAGCTTCAAACTAAGCATGGGATGTTATGGGGGGAAAAGAAGCTCGTAGAACAAAATTGACTAAAATCATTTCCTGCCTTTCAGGAATGTAGCGCTTTTGCATTAGCCAAGGTTACAAGCGGGGCGGGCTGAAGACTTCCGTGGGAAGCCAGCACATGCAGAAGTTGTGAAAATTGGCTCCAGCCCTGAGGAGCTCAGCCTGCCACTTCCCAAGTACTAAGGTTCATTGCCATTTTTCCTTTAAGTTAAAATTTTAAATTGGCCCATGTCATGTTAACCTAAGTCAGAACCTCTACTTGAAAGTTCAGAATTCAATTAGCAGGGACAAGTAATTACTTTTACCTCACTGGCAGGCAATAGTCTTCAGAGGGAGGAAGTTCGCACTTCACTTCTGGCAGGAGTTCCAAGATCGGACGCTGCAGACCGTGACTCCCGCACACCTGGCCAGAAGCCAGACTGAGGTCTGGATGAACCTCAGCTGCTGCCGACAGATGCCCTCTCATCGAGGAATAGAAATTCAGATCTGTTATCCTCTGGGATGGGACCTCTTGGAACGCTGGCTGGCAAAATGTGCGGAACGTCTTGCTAACAGCCTCTCCACTCAACCCTCAGGAATGGTCACCCATTAAATATTCACATCAATAACTCTAAGACTGTGTGTGTGTGTGGATGGTCGCCTTTGACAGCTGAGCCCTGTGTTGCACGTGCTTCCTCCCTGGAGGTAGGGGTCCTGAGTCCGCACTCTGCCATTCACTAACCGTGTAACTGGGAGTGATTCACTTGAGTTTTCCTGAGCCTTGATTTCCACCATATGTAAATGAAGCTCTTAGTATCTTCCCCCTTGGATGTGTTCAGTGATTAAATGAGATCATTTATGTGAGAAGACTTGAAAAAGTATGAGGCTTGCTATTATTCTGTAGAGTCAGTTCTAAACAAATATCTAAAGGAATAATTTTTAAATTTTCCCAACTCCCCGCAACATACTACACACCATCTTGTAAGCAATTTGTTGATAAGTGATGTCCTTCATCTCTAGTAACTGAGACACAGGAAGAGTTTGATATAAATTTACTGAATGAACAAAAAGGCATGAAGGCTGATGTCACCAATTATGTGCTTGTCTTGAGATCTGGACTTGGCACACTGGTTTAACCCAGGCCTGAAAACATACATTGGATGTGGCTACATGAAGATAAAAAGAGGAGGCACAGAAATGCACAATACTGAGCAAAAGGTTCATATTTAAATCACATTTTAATATTGCAGAGTACATAAAGGCAATGCTGACAGTGAAATAAAAGAATATTTTGTCTTTAATATTAATTTTAAATATTATGGGGACTTACTAGCTTCCCAACCCAAGACCAATGCCACTAAAGGAAACTATGCAACTCAAAGAGGTAAACTGCTTGTCCAATCTCATGCACCTGGATGTCTCCATGGAATCTCAGGTCTTTGGACTTTGCACCAGTGCTCTGGGCCTTAGGTATGCACCAAGGTGACCGTGAAAGGACTTTGAGACTTAGAGTGGCACACAGCAGCAATCATACACCCTGACATCCCCAGCTCGAGACACAGATTTCCTGCATCTGGAAGGCTCAAATCTCAGTCTCACCTCCTGAGAAGAGAGCCCGGTGGTAATGGAGGAGTCCCAGCCCCACCAGCAGAGGTAGGGATATAGGAATTCATCTACATCCCTAAGCTCAGACAGCCCTAGGTGTGGGATAGTTGCATGGTCACAGAGCTGTAGTCTCTGCTTACCCTCACCCCAGCCCTGATGCTCATTGCCTTGGCTTCTGCTCCAGCTCCCAAAAACTTGGTCCTTACTAGCCCCATCTGCTCAAGAAATTGGACCAGCCATCATCAGACTACAAATATCCTCAGTGACGCTATGGTCCTCCCAGATCCCCAAATCAGGCCTTTGATATTCATAGGAGCCCAGACCAATCTTGGTATGCGACTGCTTTGAACATTGTGACTTAGACCAGCAGCCTCCTGCTTTGGGGCCACTTCCACAGCCAAAGGGCCTTCCAGACCCTGCGCACCACCCTGCTGGCTTCCTCCTGTTCTCTACCTCCGCAGGCCCCCACCATGCTCTGTGATTATGACAGGTCCCTAGAAAGACAGGATGTTCCACAGCCCTTCCCTAGAGCAGTTTACTGTAACTTTACAGCAAAAATGGCCACTATTTGGAGCCAAACAGAGCTTGTTCACTAAAGTCTCAAGTGACAGTCTATTTAGCAGCTCAATACACTAATACCCTTTTTAAAAGCAATCACGCCCTATAAATTAAATATCAGATGTTCTTACGTATCTCAAATTTGAGGCCCTTTGGCATCAAGCCAGAGAGACCTTTTGGAGAGTTCTTAATCTTTTGTGATCCCAACTGTTTTCTGGAAACAAAAGTAGAATTATATCTCTGCCCTTACTCCTGCACGCTTACGTTTGCCCATGACTCCTAAATTCCCAGAGGAAACACATGGTCTGGAGATTCAGGATGGGGTGACCTGGACCTCGGTGGACTCAGGGTGGGCCCAAGGGAATCAAGGCACAGGCTTAATTAACAATCTTGGCTATTCTGAAGGCAAATCTTCAAGTTCTGTTATTGACTAAGAAGGAAACAGCAGAAGAGAATAGTGGTCGCTAAGGAAGAGGATGGTATTGATCTATTTATGTAAAAGCCAGGCTACTTTCCTTGTCCAGATCGAATTCCAGGCAGAACTCTTGTGCCCTTTCATTGCTTACCCTCCACCTGTAAGGTGCATACTCTCAGTTATTTTTTCAGTTTTTCATGCACTCAACAAACATCGGTTGAGCACCTGCTATGTGTTCTTGGCAGGAGGCAGACACAAGCTCTGCCCTCATGAAGCTTATGCTTTAGAAGGAATGGGCAGATAATGCACAGATAAATGAGCAAATAAGATCAACTGAGAGCATAACAAATACCTAAACACTAAAACGGAATGTGATGGGGTGATTGCAGGGGGGAGAAAATGGATAGTTATCTGCTTTCTGCACTCTCTGGAGTCTTGGTCCTGAGACCTGGTCAGAGTCAGGGAAAAGTAGCCTCCCTTTAAGCAGGGGGCTAAAGCCTGAATCTGGCTTGATCGGAAACAGAGATGTCAATATTAAAGAAACATTAAAGCCTCAGACCAGTCTGAGACCTCAGGAGCTAAGGTTTCCTCTGATCCCCATTTCAGAGATATTTCACTAAAGGCTCTGAGATGACAGCCGACTGGCCTCAGGGCGCTCACCCTGGAGTCCTATAAGTGAGAACTGAAATCCAGGAGTCTCGCTTCCTGATAGTGACTTTCCCACAGTTCGGTGAAGGGTTCGCAACCTTGACTGCACATTGGAATCACCTGGAGAGCCGGAGCTTCAAAACCAGCTGACACCTGGGTCCCAGAAGCTCTGTGGTGCAGCCAGAGTATCAGCAGCTTCAAAATCTCTCTGGGCTATTCTAAGGAGCATCCAGGAGTACAAGCAACTGGGTTAGGGTGCCTAACGAAATCATCTCTAGCCCTTGTTTAAAATGTAAATTGCTCAGGCCACAGGTCATATGATTCTGTAAGGTAGACTGGGGGCTCAAGAATGTGCACATTTCTTGACAAGCACAGGCTTTGTGATGCAGAGACCAGCTACTTACAAACACTTGAATTCTTTTTAACACCATCTTTATTGAGGAAAGGCAAATCTAGGTCAGTGCATGAATGAAAGAGTACCTAACTGCCTGCAGAGAATTTCATGTATGTAAGTCCCCATGGGCCCTTTACCTGCTTCCTAAATCAAATATTTAAATTACCTTTGTTTAAAAGCTAAATTTTTTATGTAGCTCCAAATATGACTATACAAGTCAGTAGTCAAATATTTTTAAAGCTCTCATCTAGCCTGAATGAGCCCTTTTGACACCGTTGTTCCCAGATTCCTTAAGGAGAAGAAAGTCCCTTTGCAGCATTGTCATTCTCTGTTCGCTTGCTGCACCTGCTGCAAAAGGCAGATAGGGTTCAGCTCCTCCTTTTGGAAGGCAATGCTGTGGTTAAGGGGAAAATCTCAATTTCAAAGTAATTGGGGGGAAAATCCTATTGATGAAGAATACATTCAAGAAAGATCTTCGAACAGAAAAGCTGCTCAATGTCCTTAGCTAACAAGGGGCATCAATTGGCACAAAGCAATTGGCTGAATCTGTCTCTATATTCCTCGGTAATATGATAAATGTAAGGAGAAGCGAATTTGTCTTGGTATTCCACAATGTGATAAATGACAGGAAACGTAATTGCGTAATGCCAATAGCACCAGAAAATTGCAAATCTCCAAATGAAATGTTCCTTTCAATCACATAATCAAGTGACTGACGGGGCATTTGAGATATTACCTAAATTATAGCTAATTTTTTGTAGTGGCTTTCTGCACCTTGCTCTGCCGCACTGGCAAAAGGTAGGCAGAAATGAAGGCCATTAATTGCATGAAAAGAAGAGCCTCGGTGGCCTTGCTTGCTTTTCTGACACTTCCCCATGGCATTAATTCAGCATACTGCACACGTCTGCAGCCAGGGATGTCGTGTGGCCCTCGCCAGGCAGATACTATAGGGGAATCCTGATCACCATGGTGACAGCAGCTGGGTTTCGGGATGTTTATTACCTTGAGAGAGAATAAGAAGAGACAGTTGCATAGCTAGAAATTCTAGGCTTTGGAGCAAAACTTTTGGAAAAGAATCCCTGCTTCTTATTAATTTTAAAATACAGATATCTTCTCGTGTGAGGTAGAAAAGCTCCCAGGCTGTACTTATATCTATTGGAAAAGAATATTATTATATTAGAAAATGCATCACAAAATTCCTTTAATGCTTTGATCTAAAAAAGCAAAAACCAGCCGGAGTTGGCTTAGGCATAAAATGGAAATTTATTATAAGAATTCAAGAATGTCTCGGAACTCCCAAGGCGAAGATGCAGCCAAGGTCTCTGCAACCCAGAAAACAGTTGTTCATCATTTCTACTTTCTGGTGGTTTTTTTTTTTCATACAGGTGTTTCTTATTTCTTAGAAGACCAATATTTTCTGATACTCAGTTGTTAATGTGTTGGAAGGAGATTGCTATCCTCAAGTTTTGTGTTCCCAAGTTACAATTTGAGACAGACAATGGAGACTGACTCTCTCAGGTCCATTTTCAAATTCCCAGGACAGGGACTGTGCATCAAGTGCTCATGGCTGATCCAACCCCTCATTTTCAGGTAGGTGTCGGGTCATGTTATATAATACAAATATGGCTGGGAGAGGCCCATTCCTGAGGATGGGGAGTCAAGGGGATCATTTTGAGCTGGAAAAGCACACTCCTAAGGCAATTACTGTGCAATTATTATGTCATTTAAACCTCACAACCACCCTCTGAGGGAGGAAGTTCAGTTGTTATTATGCTTACTTGACAAATAAGGAAATTCAGGCTCAAAGAGGGCAACCAGCCAGTAAGAACTAGAATCTAGATCTAGTACTTTGAATCTAGATGGGAGTTTGAATCTAGATCAGGGGTCCCCAACCTACGGTGAGCTGTATAATTATTTCATTATAATGTAATAATAACAATAGAAATAAAGTACAAAATCAATAGAATGAACTTGAATCATTCCAAAATCATCCCTCCCCACCTTCCCCAGTCCGTGGAAAAATTATCTTCCATGAAAATGGTTCCTGGTGCCAAAAAGGTTAGGGACCACTGATCTAGATCTTCTGATTCCAAATACTGCATGGAAAGAAAACAAACAGAGCCGACTTTCCATTCTCTTTTGCCTTTACAACTTATTTTGTTGATTGTACTTTTCCTGCTCAAAGTAGATCCAAATTCATTCCTTCAACCAATACTTACTAAACATGTTCTTTATGCAAGGCATTATGCTAAACCTTACGGGGAATATGGCCTGCCCTCAAAATGCTTAGCGTTTACTAGGTAAGACAGTTAACAAAGTCACCTGCCAGGACTCCTGGGCCTGCCTCCTACACAGCTCCGGGAAGTACCAGTTGAGTCTCAGGATCGCACCTCCTAGGGTAGAGCAGTGCTACAGCTAAACCCCCTTGTTCCTTCCACATGCCCCTTAGTAGACCGCTAATTCCTGCAATTTAGAATCTAAATGAAATACAAACTGTAACTTTAACATCTTCCAGAAACTGAGAGGTCTCCAACTTTAAGAATCCGGTATTGAAGTAGCTGCATTTCCAGGAGGAAAATGATCCGCCATAAATGGGGACAAGTCTCAGCTGTGATGTCTAGATTGAGTCCTTGGAAGTCTCAAGGCCTTGGGGACACCTCTAGTCTTCCATAGGGGGCCTGAATAGTAAATACTCCCATCGGGAGGAAATCACCAAGACTGACTGGGAGAGTCTTTTTCATGCTAAGGTGTGGAAAAAGTGAAAATTAGAATTGTTGGGGTACTATATAGAGACCTACACACAAAAGGAACCAAATGTAGAGCCAGGGGAAGGGAGTGAGAGCAATAAAAGGCGTTAATGCAGCTGAGGACAGTTCCAGGGGGCAGGCCTGGACAGAGGGCAGGGCTGCACTGGGGGCTGGTGGGGAAAGAGGACACCTTTTCTACTTTTCTCCAAGCCTTATGGTCTGACCTCTGATGTTTCAGTCCAGTAGAAAGCAGACATTCCCTTGTGTTAACACTGCCTTCTCCAATGCCTTTTCCTCAGTTTCTTAATAATTATCATATCAATAATCTACCTTAGTAAAAAGTGTTGAAAAAGCACTGCTTTTGATTAAGAAGCTCTGGAAAGTGTTTGTCCCCATACTCCCCTACCATCTGATGATCCAAACAGACACTCATCAAATCTAACAAATGATTTCCAAAGTTGCAAGGGATTAACTGGTCTTTCCCACCACGAGTTGAAAATCACACCACAATTGGCACCTGCTCCATGTACAGCCCATAGTACCAAGACCCACACTAAAGTATCAAGGCAAGGAAAGGTCTCCTTGAGATTACATTTGAATTTGAGATCAAATGTGCCTGTAGACACTCAAAGAGAAACTGCCTTCGTCAAGCGTGGTGCAACAGCAAATCTCTCATTTTATAGTTTTCCCATGAAAAAGGAAAACTGCAGGCACTTAACTCAGGCCCCAACGTGCACAGCTAAGGAACACCTGGCACCATGAATAAATTGCAAATGTATCTGTTTTCCTAAAAAAAAAATTTTCATTAGATGGTGCACTTCCCAACGTACTGCCGGTAGTGACTGCCTTGCTAAAGACCAACAACACTCGTTGCCAAGCAGCGCGAGAGCCCAAGGGAATAGACTGAATTGGTTTTTCAACCCATTGACAGTCTCTGAAAAGTCTGCAGTGTTTACTATTTTAAAATTAAACATCTGGTTGAAAGATCTGTTATTTTATGATTTTTTTTATAACAATTCAAAAGTCACGTTTAATTTTGTTCTTTCTCCATCAGAGTTTCAAGTGACTTTGCTTCTAATCATGATACTTCCATAAGCCTTGGGCTCAGCGAGAGAAAAGAAAGAAATTTCCCCTTCTATTATTCCTGGTCAGTTCTGTCCTTATCTTATAAAACTCTTCCCAGGAAGTAAAACAAACTAGTTACATGGTTTTCCTTCCAACAGTCTGCAGCAGTTGGGCATGACTGTGAGTTTATAGTGCCTCCAAAGATTAAAAACAATCCCACTTAAAATGTTCAAATCAAATTCACAAGCAACCTAATGAGCTGTGAATGTAAATGTAAATGCTTTACTAAGTGAGCACCCATAAAAGAATTATGTGCCCTAAGTAATTACGTGCAGATGCCGACTCTTGGGAGTTCAGTTTGGGACATTTCTCAGCAATGGGGAGTCTTATGTTTATCCTTTAGTGTCAGCCCCAATATTAAGAAAAGGCACCTACGTTCTAGAGCAGAGCGTGAGTGCAATGCGTTCAACCTGTGAACCCTCAACATCGCTGGTTCCCAGTGGGGCTTCTGCCTTCACCACCCTATTGATGACTTTGCACAGAGAGCGCAGTTCATTTGGGCATGCAAAATTTAACCTCAGAGCACAGTTCTCATAGAGCTGGACAAAATTGGAAATAGAGAACATCTAGCGTTTGATTACCACATGACGACGATGGAAATAGAGTCCACAATAAGACATTTGTGATGTTAGCAGAACTGGCAGCTACAGACTTCGTGCTCAAGTCCCGCTGACCCTCACTGGCAACCCCCTGTTCAACTGCCAGGTACCCAGCTCTCCGTTCTCTTCCTAAACAAGCAAGGATCTGCTCTCTGCTTGAATTTCCATAACAGTTCATACTTCATGTCTGCTAGACACATCTGTCATTGTCAAGTCTTTTAACTTTGATAAAATAATTTATCTTTATCTCAATCTAAATAATTTGCATCCCTTCAGCCAGTCTATGAGGACACATTCTCTAGGGTAAGGGTAAAAAAGGGCTTCTCCTTGCTCCTTATGTCACCCTACTCCTCATGCTGGTCCTAAAGGCTGAACAGCCTTGGACTCCTTAGGGACCGGGTCAGAAAGGATATTAGTTTGTCTTTTTTCCAGGGATCCTCCTACTCTTCCAAGTTTAGTGAACTCACACCTACAGAAGGTGTGAGTTCCTGCAGAAGACCTATTTCTTAACTACTAAGTTGATCTGACTTGCTGAAGAGTCACTGGCTTTTTTGTATGGATCTTATCAATGGACTTCTCAAATCCTATCCCTTAACTCTTATTTCTCTTCCCCAATCTCCTTACTCCAAGAATTTCAGATGGGATCACACTTGCTCATAAGACCAATCATCAAGTTGCTCCTTTATCACTGAACTCAAATAATTCCTTCTTAAAAAGGATTTGTACCTGTTCCTTGCATCTCATGATGCTCTAGAAGCTTCTGGTGGTTACTGTATTCAGTAAACACACACACACACACACAACACACATGGGCAGAGGTCTCCACTGTCAGCCTCCCCCACAAGAATTGTGATTATAATCACAGTAGGGAAATTCCCATCTGCCCCACCATTAGCTCATCTTCTAAAGGAAATTGAGATATTGCTATTCTTCCTCCTTAGAAGTGAAAACTTCAGTGATCATCCTATTTATCTGAGTGGTAAATTAACCCTAAAGACTTTCAAAAATTTCTATTCAAATTCTTGAAACATCTCTCTCTCCTTCTTTCCAAATTGTTTTGGTCATTGACATAGAGCTGACTTGTCCACTCAGAAACTATTAGCATCTCCTTTCTGTGGAATTTCAAACAAAGTCCAAATCCTTAAACTTGTAGCCAAGGAGCTACAAAATTTAACTCCTAGCTAATCTATCTGTCCAATATGCCCTTCTACCATTCCTTCCAGCATCAATCCACTGGTGCAATGACTGATCTACATTCCACAGAGACATCTTTGTAATTCCTGCCTTCATTGAACAAAAATCCAGCCCTTCTCCTGCACTTTTGCCCATACTTTCCCTTCACCAAAATGCCTTCCCCAAATCATTCTACCTTCATTCAAAATCCAGCTCAAGTCCCACTTCCTTTCTGGAGCTTTCTCGAGCATGCCACTCTATGGAGCTCATTCTACTAACAAAATCAGTGTGCTACATTATACCAAGACTTAGGAAAAAATTGGGCTAAAGGGCAAGCTCTGCCGTTTTCCAGCTGTGTGAATCAAGGCAACTCACTCATCTTCTCTAAACTCAAGTTCCCTTATCTGAGATAGGAGTTTTAGAATGATCTCAAAGACCCATTCCAGTTCTAATCTTAATAAAGTCTTTGGGCCTTCTCATAAGCTTTCATTAATAGTTGTCCATCCTTAAGTAAAGTTTCCAGTCTTAGCAAACAAAATACAGAACCTCCAGCAGGCCCGTGCAATATTTGGGACATGCTTATGCTAAAATATTATTCATTGTTTACTGGAAATTTGAATTTACCTGGGTGTCTTGTATTTCATCTGGCAACTCTATGCATAGGCCCATGTTCTATAATCACCAAACAGTGTAAAATATCAGGAGACAGGGGGTTGTTTTATCAAGCCCCTCCCCCCCAAAGTTTCTGGCACAGGGCCAGATGCAGACTATGCTCTCAAGTGCTTTCTGATAAATGGGCACAAACTCCCATGGCTCCATGAGCAACAGCTCATAGAAGAGTAAGTGCTTTACCTTCTTCTCAGATTAAAATTTTTAAAAAAGAGCCAAAACTCAGCTGCTTCTTTCCAACTGCCTTAGCTTCACCTGCTGTGGCCTTGCCTGACACAGCTTCCCATAAAGGAGCCCGTAAAGCAGCTCAGTAACCAGTCCACATAAATCCCGTACTGGTTACCCTTCCCTCCGGCCATATGTACGTGGGGAGCAAGAGCAGTTCCTTTATTACTTGTGCTCAGTTTTTTATGAGGCTCTATATATCTGGCTACACTGTAAAATACTCCCCACCCCCACTACCCCACTCCTCTCTCCACTTAGTCAAAAGGCATGTCCCGTTTCTGCTTCCCATAAAAAATGAGCACATCCATCCTTCTAGATAGAGGGGAGGACCTCATTGTTTTATTCTTTGGGAGGTAGACCCTCTTATTCCTTAAGGTTAAGGGCTTTAGGGTCATTGTCTACATTACACTGAAAAAGGAAATCAAAAGGATGTCAGAGAATTGCAGCTTCTGGGTGGCAACAGAAGCTGGATCAGGAAAAGCCCCAAAGTTGGAGTCAGGACATGGGAGTTAACCCTGGCTCTGCCACTAGCTCGGTACCTCAGTTTCCTCTTCTGCGATGAGAAGGCCCCGCCCAGGCATCTGTAAGGCCCCTTTAGCTTCAGTGTTCTATGGTTTTAAGCAAGATTTACATGGAGGCCAACTGAGGATTTAAGCTCAACCAGAGGAAATGAGATAAATACACCATTTATAGCAAATGGCTCTGATGTATAATGAATGCTATTTCCTCTACAAGTGTAATGGAAAAGTACCACAGAATCATTTATTTACCTCAGCAACAGCACTGCACAAAGGAGCAGAGACTCTAATTGCATATTTCTCTCTTGTTTTGATCCAAGGCTGAGGTGTGGCAATTAAAAAGAGACAGACAGAGACATAAGAGACAGAAACTGAGACAGAAAAGAGGGGACACTCAGAGATTTGGTTCCAGCCATGAATGTTCTTAAATTTTCATTTCATGGTAAATAAACCAGCTTCCTAAACAAGCATCCTCCTAAGACTCATGCTAACCTGCCCTGCATCCCTGCATGCACCTGCCGCAGAAATGCAACCCCGGACCCGGAGGCAAACACCGCTGGAAAAGTGCTAATCAAAAAGGGCCTATCAAAATTTTCTCTGACCATAGTAAGGGAGAGATTTTTAGAGAATTAGATGGAGGACATTGTCCTGCATTGGAGAAGCAATGACAAATAATGGATGCAAATACTTAGACTGATAACAGATAGAGTCAAAATAACTGGATGAATGGTAGAAAATTCAACCTGCTATCCAAACATCTGGTCTAATCAACTCAAAACTTCTAGATATTTGGAGATATACAGATGTATGTAGGACAAAATATTTTCCACTTTTTACTTGGGTGCTCTGGAGAAATCACATCAATGGAACAGCACTTGGCAAACTCTCACAGATATTAGAGTTTCCAAATAAGCATTTTATGAGGTGAGAATCAATAGGTTCTCACGGCTCTCCAGAGAAGCTCTATGTCATCATCAGCTAAATATCTAGTGTTATTGCGTTCCCCATTGAGCATTTGGTAAAATACATTCAATTCTCTTGCAACTATAATGGCATCATGAAATGCCAGACAAGGACCTCTGGGAGCCATAGAGTTTGTCCCCTTGCCCCCAAGCCAGTCCACACTTAACACTGTTGCAAAAACAGTGGTGTCAAATTCTAGCCTAAAAGAGACACAAATTCTCAGAAATACACACATGAAAGTACTATATGGACTCTAGGGTCATTTGCATGGCTACATTTCTTGGTATAAAAGTGTTAAGTATATCTTGGAGTTCCTTTATAGCCAAGGATTCCCTAGACTTGCATTTCCAAAAATGTGTTCTCTATATGTTAGGAGGTATGCAGCCTAAGAACGGTTTTATGAACAAGAAGGTTTAGGAAACATTGGTTTAAGCAAAATCTAATAGACTTCTTTTACTATAGGAACTTCTCAAAATCTTTAAAATGTGGATGTAGTACCCAAGATTCCCTTTTATTTGCAACATGAGATTAACATACCAGAATAGTTCTTGCCCACTTGCCTCTATCACCATTATCACCACCACCACTGTCCTTGCCTCTCCCAGTTATTTTACTCAGATTGAGATCTCATATCAAACATCTCTCCTTTGGGAAAGCCCTTCCATTACCCCCTAGAGGAAGGGTTGGCAAACTGTGGACCACGGGCCTAATGAATCCTGCAGCCTGTCTCATATATAGCCCACAAGCTAAGAATGATTTCTACAGTTTTAAGTGGTTGAACAAAAAGCCAAATGAAGAATAATTTTGTGATATATAAAAATTATATGAGATTCAAATTTCAGTATCCAGAAATAAAGTTTTATTGGAACACAACCGTGATCATTAGCTTACATGTTGTCTATGAACTGCTTTCACTTTCACACTACAACAGCATAGTTTTGTATAATAGATGGACCAAAGACCATTTTGCCTACAAAATCAAAAATATATGCCATCTGGCCCCTTACAGAAAAAAATTTGCCAACTCCTATTATATATAGTGCACTATAAAGTTTTATTTTATGAGACTTAGCTCACATGTAAATTTCACATTTAATTGATTATTTATTAGTAACTGTATCCTCTCTAGACACTGAGTTCCATGAAAGCAGGACCCATGTCTATTTTTCCTTACCCTTTCATCCCCAAATAGCACAGTACCTGCTGTCACATGGTAGATATTAACTAAGTATTCATAGATGGGTGAATAAGCAAATACCTCCTAAAACTGGTGTTCCATAAAACATGACTTGGGAAACGGTACTCTATGAAAATATCCTCCAGCTGGTAGGCAGAATAAAGAGACAGACTTTGCTTGCAGAATATCTCACCAAAATTATGTTATAAAAGGAGTCAAAATCAGCAAAAGAGAGGATTTTTTGTCTTGGGGCTGCTCCACCCCGAGGAATCTGAAGGAACTACTCCCACGCTCATTAGATACCAATAGGGGTCCTCCATGGTGGAGTGCGGAAACATCCCAAATCTCAAGGGGGCTTGGAGCTATTCAGGAAAGAGTTGGGCCCCTGGGGGTGGGGGGCGGCAGCTGGGGATAGAAAGTATATAAGAAAAGAAGAGGAAGTGAAGATAAGTGAGATTAGACTTCCAAAATTTGTAAAGATTAAAAGGGACTGGTAGGAAAAAGTCTTGTTTCCTTTGGACACCATAGGTGCTGTGATGGTCCAACAGTGGAATCATTCTATCTGGTAATGGCCCGTGTTGCAGCCCATTTATCTAGACACAGCAGTCCTAAAGGAAGAGCTACGTGATTTTCCGCACGTTCTGGAACTGCCCTCTGACTCCTTTCCTATTTTGATCCAAATCACTACTTTTCTCATCAGACACTATTTATGAGGTTTAATGCATGGACTTCAGCATTACCAAGAGCTCACAGACATGTGTCAGCAAGACGTTGTTTCCCTGAGTTTCAGACCAGCTGCATTCGATAGTTATTCGCCGGCCTGTCTTCCTGATTAAAAATGAGAAGACAGGCCCTTCCAAAGAAGCACAGAGGAGAACAACCAGGCCTTTCCTGGTTTACAAAGAACCAGGTTCCATTGATTCGCTGTTAAACAAAACTTTCATGAGTTACTACTGTATACCAGGCAGTGTTGAGCAAAATCATCCCTGACCTTATGGAGCTCACGGTGTTGTGGGCAAAATAGACATTAGCCAAATAATCACACAGATCAATAACTGTTTCCAAATTTTGATAAGGACTTTAAAGGAAAGCTATAGGGCACTATGAGTATAAGTGATGGTGGAAGTGACCTTAATTAGAAGGTCAGCGAGAGCTCCCTAAAGATGTGACATTTAAGCAGAGATCTAAAAAAATAGAATATTCTCAAGCACCTGCCCCTCCATGCAAAAAAATTATATAGTCTTGGACCTAAAATTCTGTGCAATTTTCATCTAGAAATCTCTAATTATTGATGTATTTCAAATAGATTAAACCAGAAGGGAAGGTAACCTCTAAAGTAGACAGGAAACAGTGCTCTAAGTTTCCTATGTTGAGAATTAGGCTCTCTCACACATGATGCCACAGCCAGGGTGGTTGGTAGAAATTTTCCTAGTCTTCCTGCAAATTTGGGATCTTTTATGATCTCGATTTTATAGATGAAAATATCAAGGGAAAAAAAAAAAGAGGTCAAGTTTCAGTCAAGATTGTAATGACATTCGTCCTTGTGAAAAGAGCACAGAAATGAACTATTTACTCCAGAGCCATTTAGGTGGGTCCAGAACCAAGAGGAAATTGATTGGCAGGTTTGGTACTTCCTCATGTAAGACATTAGCAAGCAGAGAGGCACAGATGTGGCATATCTGGGGTTCCATATGTGCACAGAGCCTGTCTCCGATGGGTAAGGGAGGAACAGGAGTGTGTTTTAAGAGAGACTCCTTCATTCTGTTCTATTTAACAGAATAGAACAGAGAAAATAATAAAGGACTAGGGAACAACAGGGTTCCCCCATTCCAATCAATCACCATGAACTAAGAGGACTATGGGCTTAGTGCTGGGCTGTGCCCTCCGTAAGGTCAAAAGTACAAACTTTCAGGGAACTCAGTCTAGTTGAGAAAATATCTCATACACACACACACACACACACACACACTGATCAATACAGCTAAAGTGTGGATCAGCTATAAATCATAAATACCATAGGAGAGTACTGAAAAGTACTAGAGGGATCAGAGGAGGCTGAGTGATAACATTTAACTTTTCCTGAGCACTTACTACATATACACCAATAACTGCTAACATTTCGTAAACACTAATTCACACCGCAGACATTATGCTAAGTGCTTCAACACATTATCTCACGGAGATCATGGGAAATGTGCTGTTTGAAAGATGAAAAAACTGAGGCATGAGAAGTCAAGTAATTTGGCTAGGGTTTGACAGCTAGCATGTGGCAGGGCTGAGAGTGGAATCCAAGGTCTATTCTTAACTTATAATAGAGCCTCTGTATCTGTAGAATTGGGTGGAAGAGATCAGGATGTTTTCACGCCTCTCTCAAGACAAGTAAACTTTGTTCATCTCATTTGTCATTGTAACTGTTATCAATGAAGATATTTTCAGGGAAAAACTGGGATTCAATCCAAGCTATTTGACACCAGAGTCTGTGCTTTTAACTTCCATTCCATGCTGTCTTTACAAGAAGGAGAGAGAGCAATTAATACTTAGATAGGTAGAATAGCACAAGGAAGACATTCTTTTATTTATTCTTATTCAACAGATACTTTGTGCCTGGAACTGTTCTCAGTGCTGGAGATACAACATATGAACAAGTCATGGTTCCTTTTCTCATGAACCTTACATTCTGCTAAAAGAGATAGAAAATCAATATAAATTAATGTGTGACTAAATTGCATAAATGAATAAATGACATCTCAGCGCATGATATGTACCAGAAAATGAATAAAGCTGGATAAGTGAATAACAAGTATCAGAGGTGGGGTTGTGATTGTGCCATTTTAAAGAGTGAAGTGACCGAAAGCTTTGATATTAAGGGGGACAACTTCCCAGAGCCCTAAAGGAAGTGAGACAGTTGTGTGACTATCGGGAGTTGATTCCAGGTGGAAGAACTGTCAACTATTGGCATCTTAACTCCATTATCACCTAATTAGAAGTCTAAGGACGATCTTCCCCCACCTCTTGAAATTGGGAGAGGTCATTGATTGAATGCCCTGATAGGTTCCTTTGGAAGACATGTCTGTCTTCATGACTCTCAGCTACCTGGGTTGTCATTATTCTCCAGACCTGCCAGGAGAAAGTCCCCATTTGCTCCAGATAGCCAGGGCAGACTTCAAGATTCTTTTTCCATTCCTCCTTGAAGTCACTTCATGTTGTGGGAATTCTCCCATGACATCTCCATGTTCAGCAATTTTTTGGCTCATGTACCTCTTTGAGAATCTGACAAAGACTGAGACTCTCCCTCCCCAATCACACCCCAAAACTTATACCCCCCTAGACACTATATATAACATTACCTATCCTTAAACCTATCTGTGGACACCTGCACCCCAGAGTCTACGCACCTTAAGTTAAGAATCTCTTTAGAGAGCTCCTTTTGAGGGAGACTTAGCCATTCTCACTCTCAGGAAGAAAGCTCTGCACCATCCGCAAAGCCATCAGCATTTACTAAAAGGTCACAGGCCACAGGGAATTCCAGGTGGCATACAAACAAAGCAAAATAAATTCTAGTTGATATTCCTTGACATTGGATGCTCGGACCCCACACAACTTCAGACCATCACAAACTAGAAGCTAGGAGTCCAGAAGAGGGGGGAAAAGTAGGAAAGTGGCAGCTTTCATGATGCAGGCCACTGTCCAGGACATACTTTTGGTATGAAACTGTGACTACTTGTGATATTTATGTTTCTGTCTCCCCCATGAAATGGAATTCCTTGAGGGCAGGGGCTGTGCTTCATTTACCCTTACAAGTGGCTAGCAAGAGATTAAAAGCCACCTTGAATCAATTAAACTTTATATATATATATATATATATATATATATATGTATATATGTATAGAAATACATATGTGTTTATTTATATACATAGTTATGTATGTGTATGTATATATATCTATCTATCTATATATACACACACATTTGGATATTTTTCTATTTTTTCTGTCTTGGTCACCTGTCCCCACAAGATAAAAATATCACCATAGATAGCTCTGGGCTTATATCTTAACAACTTTATATCCAAAGGAAACAAAGCATAGAGCTTTGCTTCCAGCTCCTGTTTGAAAAATGCCAGGGAAAAGTTTTTCCTTTGCCCAGGTTAAGTCACATGTCCATCTCAAAACCAAGCTCGTGGCCCAGCAGATGGGCACTACAATTGGCCAGTTCCTGCAAGACACATGATTGGGAAAGGGAGAACGGTTTTCCTTGCGGTAGGGTTACTATGACCAGAAGAAGGATAGTAAATGGATGCTGAGCAGACAAAACCAGTAGCTTTTGCAAATAAAAATACTATTGATGAAATCTAACTATTTCCCATTGTGTGCTAGATATTACGCTTAAGTGTGTTTCACGGATTATCTCATTTGTCAGTCATTCTACAAGTAGTTGTTGACAAGGGAGCACAAGGCCAGATTATGGGCAATCTTGAAACCTAGGGAATTTACTATACGGTAGTGATAATATGTAATACCAATAATATGTTGGCATTGATGAGCCAATAAAGGTTTTGAGAAAGAGGTTTGCATAATAAAAGCAGTGCTTATGGGGTGGTTGGTGCAGCAGTTCCCACTGCTTGGGAAGTAGTATGCAAAGCCCTGAGTCTCCAAACCCTGGATGAGATCTGAGAGTTTTCTCTGTGTCTTTTTGCCTTACAAAAAGTCCTCCTTTTCCTGTTCATTAATCTGTAGCAATGCAAAGGAATAATGATAGCGTTGAACTGAGCAGTATTTGGAGAAACATCACCTGTTAATTCCAGAGCTCACCCACCAGCTCAGGGAAAAGACAAACATTTCCTTCTGGCAGATAAATGCAAGCTTCAAAGTAAATTTGAAAGCAGCGAGCACATTCTGTTATTTTCCCTCTTAACAAGGCTTGATGAAAGCAATCTCCACAGAGGCTGCCTAATTGGGCAGGGAGCTCATCTCTGAGCTGCTCTGGCAGAAGGAACCAGAGCTGGTTGGTACATTTTGTCTGAAAAGATTACACTTTTTCCAAGGGGGAGGGGAGAATCGTTCCACCTGCAGAGCCCCAGTCCCACACACCTCCAGGGGACCCCTGTCAAGTGGCTGTTGTGAGTATTTTCTAAACAACTGGCTCCCTACTTTATTTCACAGCACAAACTATTTGGTCTTCTAATTATCCTGCAGGGGGAGGTACACTGTTTACTTACTGCTCCTGAAAATATGCAAGGTTTGCTTCCTGCTGCTAGGGTGCCCTGAGAAACCAGTACGTGCCAGTCATTGTAGCCCCTCTGGACCACGAGAGGGAGGCTCTAAGGCCAGCGGGTTCCTCCACCCCCCAGGAGGACCCTTGCAGATAGGGACACCAAGGACTGTGGAGCCCAGTGAACCACCCTCAGTGGCCGAGTTCTGGATTCAACCTCAGCCAGGAAACTCACCCCCTGCCTGCCCCACGCACCCACATCCACAGCAACAAACCTCTCTGCTGCCTTCCAAACCTGCCCGGCCACCTCATCAACCAGGACCTGCCCCAGGGGAACAAAAAGGATGATAGCGATGGCTAATATTTATAGGACACTTTTTATGCCAAATGCTTTAGATAGCTATCTCATTTTAAGCCCACGACAACTCTATGATTTTCCTCTCTTTAAAGCTGAGGAACTGCAGCTTAGAGAGCTTATGTAACTTCACCCACAGTTAGCAGAGCTCCTTATTAGGAGCAAAGCCACTGTCTTGGGTGGGGGAAGCCGGTACGTGCTTTGAACCTTTTCACTACATGGCTTCCCAAGGAAGGAAGTTTATCCTCAGGGAGCCTCCCTTGCTCTTCCAATTAATCAATCAGTGTTTACGGAGAGCTATTATGATGCACTCAATATGCTAAAATGACATTTGACACACTCCCTTCTGTTCAAAGAACTTCCAGTTAGGAGACAAGATGTATACATACATCTGGCAATTTAATAAAAATATACCAAATACCAATATAGAAAGGATAATCAAACACTAGAATAAGCACAGATTCTTAACCTGGGATCCCTGTGGATGGTTTCAGGAAGGTCTAGGAACACCCTTAAATCATATGCAAATTTGTCTTCCTATGTGCACTTTTCTGGCTTCCCTTAGGTCAGTGGTTCTTAACTAGATGTGATTTTGTCCTCCAGAGCCATTGGACAATGTCTGGGTACATTTCTGGTTGTCTCAACTGAGGAGGTGCTACTGACTTCCAGTAGCCAAGAGAGGCCAGGGATGCTACTAACATTTGATAATGCACAGGACAGTCCCTACTACTTCTGCATTAGAGTCTCCAAGGCATCTCACTGTATTTCAAAAAAGAGCTACAATTCTAAAGCTTTATTTTTCCAATGAAAGGTATGAACAAGAAGTGTCTTTGCAGTCCTACACTTTTCAGAATGTCACAGCGCACACACATACTGCCACAATTGCCCTTCCATGACTCCAGTATTCTTCAACAGCTTAAGTGACTCAGCAAAAACCTAAGCACTTGACTTTATTGCTAACATCCCAGGGTTTGTAATGCCCCTGGGTACCATGTTTGCATTTCCACCAGGACATTCAACACTTTGCACAGAAGCCATTGAAAATTGGTGAAACTCTCTAGCAAGCCACAGTGAATGTATTTGGAGGCATGGCTGAGGAGGCAGGTATAACATCTTCAGGTATTACATCTGTGCCCTCATGTCCACACTGAGAACTGGGTTCTAGGCAATAGAAATGTGGTACTGTGAGAAGTTTACAGACCTGGGAACCAGGGCACCTGGCTCTCCCATTAATGAACTCTGGAGACTAAACCCCAGTTTCTTTCTCTATGAAATGCAGGATTTGGGGTCTGTGTCTGCCAGCGTTCTACCAGAGAAACAGAACCAGTAGGAGATAGATATTAAGGGATTATTGCAAGGCACTGGCTGACACAATTGTGAGGCTTGGCTAGGCAAGTCCAAAATCCTTAGGACAGGCCATCAGGAAAGGCAGGCTGGAACTCTTGGGCACAGGCTGAAGTTGCAGCCACACATAGAATTTCTTCTTTCCCCAGGAAACTTCAGTTCTATTAAGGCCTTTCAACTGACTGAATTGGGAGTGCCTACGTTATCTAGGACAATCCCTTTTACTCAAAATCAACTGATTATGAACATTAACCGCATCTACAAAATGCTTTCACAGCATTGGTGTTTGGTTGAATACTGGGGACTGTAGCCCAGCCCAGCTGACACATAAACCTGACCATCACAGACTCCATGGTGTCTTAATTTGCTTTAACTACAATATTAATATTAAGCATCCTGAACAACAATGTGTCATTTTTAGGGCTGATATCCAGACACAGGTACACCAAAGAAGCACCTCTGAGCAGTCAGTGCAAAGCTTGTTAGGGTACTAGGTCATGAGGGTGCTGGCTTAGGAGACAGATGCAAAGATATGAGTCTGGCCACAGCCAGGGTATCCCTTACTGCCAATCAAGGAAGATTTAAAGAAAATGCTGCCCAATAGGAGCTTTCCTTCCAAAATGGCAATGGCAAACTATCTGTCTCCTGTGATAAAAACTAGGCAAGGACTTTAAAGGAGCCAATTATCTGCTGGAGAAAAAAAAAAGGAAAAACAGAATCTTAGTGCAAAGACCGTTGTGATTTCTGGCATTTATCCAGAACTTAGAATCACAGAATGTTTGAGCAAGAAAGGATCTTAGAGTTAATCTTTTCTAACTCTCATTCACATTACAGATGAAGGGATTTGAGAACCAGAGAGATTTGTGAGCCATGATGTCAAGAAGATCCTCAGTGTCACAGCCAGGACAAAAGGAGCATTATGATTCCCAGGCCAAAGCTCTTTCGACCACATCTACTTCCAACAAGCCAGGGCAATGTGCAAAGGCCTAAAATGCAAGACTTCTACCTCCTCAGCAAAGCCTGAAGGCAAGGTCTTTACTGCAGGCATTTACCCTGACAGATATCAGTAAGTACAAAAGGGTACACTGTTAACGCAAGATGACAAATTCCAAAATTGGCTTGTTTTCACAACTGTCACTTTTTAAGGGGTGAACGACCTTTCTCTGGTTCTTTAAAAACCTCTGGATTTCAGCCAGCTCAAATCCCCGCACTTCCTCCCACAATCACTTGCTATGAAAATGTCATTATTCTATTTTGAAGAGGCTGGAGCAGTTGTGCTTCTTTTGTAATAACTATGTTTTCTAAAACGGAAAAAAAAAAAAAAAAATCATGAAAGCCAGGAGTGGAAAAGCTTTCATGGATCAGTCACACTTGCAACATGCACGGGGTGGGGGGGGAAATGAATTAGGAAATACAATGTCGACTCCCAAATCAAAGATGTAATCCCTGCCTGATACAGGAAGATATCTGTGGCTTTATTTTGGTTTAGGACTGAAAGAAATGTCTTGCTGCTCATTTTCAAGGACTACATCTCCACCCAGCAGCCCGTTCCCTGATAAACCACCTCCAAATTCCCTCTCCTGAGCCCTATGTGTTTGGAATCTTTGGTATCGAGAAACAGAAATCAACAGCAAGGTTCAGCAAACAAGGAGATAACATGTGTGTTTAAATTTCAAAACTTCTAAATAAGGAGAACATATATTATCTCTGTGACAGCTTTGCCCTAAGAACTAAGAATCATCAATATAAGACTCAATAATGAAAGGTATCTTCTTTTTCTCCCGGATAAAACCTGGAGAGAGAAAGAAGGAGAGAGAGACTCAATTTTGATTATCGATTGCTTATTTATTTAACAGAGTAGAAGCAAGGGAATCACCTTGCCAAGGGTGAAGAAAGTTGGTTGGTTTTTCATTGCTTAATGCTTCTGTAGTATCTACTATTTAAATTGCAGGATAGCCTGCCCTCTAGGTAGTAAATTTCTTGAGAGATACACTATGTGAGTGAAGCAATTGAGGCAGGAAATTAGCAATGTCTCTGTGTGGTGCCTCCCAGTAGATAGGTCTTGTCAGTAGCGGAGGTGTATAAAGCAGTAGGTAAAAGCAAGGCATCTGGCCTCTATAGCCACCCTACCTGAGTCTGTGTCCCAGCTCCATACTTAAACTATGGACTCCTTAGTTTTCTTATTGGTAAAATAGGAATAATAAGAGACTCTATCTCATGGGGTCCTGTGAAATTTAAATAAGATAATGAATGCAAAGCCTATAGTTAGCACTCAATAAATATTAGCCATTATCCCAGGTCAGACCTTCCCAGCCTTCTTCATATCATAACACACATTTTGAAAAAAAAAACGTTAATATTTGCATGGGAACCAGGGCAAACCAGGTTGCTCATAGACCAAAAAAAAAAAAAGGATCCCCCTAGTAGCTGAAGGGATCTATTTTTATCATACCTGCAGCCCACACATTATTCTCAGCTCAAACTTTCTCCTCTCCACACTGGATTTTAACTTCATTTTATAGACATTTCTCTCAGGACACTGTCTCAGCCCCCAACCTAAACACTCTAAATTTTTAGCCAACACTGTTCTCTCTCTTCCTCGTGGGCAGCTATAAACCCTTAGATTTATTTATTTATTTTTTTTTCAAACAGAGTCTTACTCTGTTGCCCAGACTAGAGTGCCATGGCATCAGCCTAGCTCACAGCAACCTCAAACTCCTGGGCTCAAGTGATCCTTCTGCCTCAGCCTCCCATGTAGCTGGGACTACAGGCACACACCACCATGCCTGGCTAATTTTTTAATATATATACACTTCTAGTTGTCCAGCTCATTTCTTTCTATTTTTTTCAGTAGAGACAGGATCTCACTCTTGCTCGGGCTGGTCTCGAACTCCTGAGCTCAAATGATCCTCCTGCCTCAGCCTCAGAGTGCTAGGAATACAGGCGTGAGCCGCCATGCCCGGCCAAGCCCTTATATTTCTGACTGGCATAAACAGAATTCTTCTTTAAGATATTTACCCCACACACAATTTCCAAACATGGAGTCATCACCAGGTCCTATGATCAGAAACAGGCAGGTGAGAGGAAATTCTGAATTAGAGGACCGCCGTCGCCCAAACTCCTCCTGACTGTTTTCAAGTACATCACACTGGCCTGAGCGGGAGGCTGAGCCCTGGGAGGTCTGATCACCAGGTACACCCCCCAGGCCTCCACTGCTGTCCCCACTCTGCCCCTCTCTGCCCAGGTCTTCCACCGGCTCAGTTCAGACTGGCTTTCCCCGCGCCTCAGCCTCTTGGCAAACATGGCTGACTCTCCACCTCCAAGTTCACAAGATGAGGCTGCAACTCTCTGTCTCAACCCCAAATTCAGATTTCTGGGAAGAGGATCTGATCAGACCAGCTTGACTCAGTTGCCCTCTTCGTGTAATCAACAAAACCACAGCAGCAGGCGAGCCCATGACAAGCAGCGTGGGCCCCTTCCTAGGACACAGTGCAGACATTTGGGAGAAAGGAAAGGTCATAGCTAGAACTAACGGCTAAGTCCATTACCTCGTCCGCCACACTGACCATCCTAGCATCAGACCTGAGAGTCCCACAGGTCACTCCTTCAATTAACACTCTACAGACTCTGGCTAAAAGCACATTGGATTTCTAGCAGCATCATACTCTAAGATATTTTCAGTCATTAGCAGGGTGGCTTTGCCATGAAGCAGGAATGTTTTGACAGAGGTGGGGGGCCTGCTGCTTGTGGAGCAGAAGGCAATGTGTAGGGAGCAGCCTCTTTGTGAGCGAGTATCCAGGAAGCAGGAAGCTGACTTGATACATGTAGGGAAGCTGGGACATAGGAAATAAAAACAAGAGGAAGGAAGGCAGCCATGAGAAAGGGACTCCGAGGGCAAGCCTGTTAACCACCTTAATAATTTTGTTCACACCCATGACTGTTCAAGGGCTGTGGCATAAAAAGCTCTTTTAAAACCAGCATTAACCAGTGACCCCAGTTCACTCCAGAAAAGAGGCTGCAACGAGAAATCAGAGCTTGGGAGAGAGTAAAATAGTTCTGCCCTATATGAAGGAGAATTTAACCAAAGGACTAAAATTTCCAAATGGAAAACTAAGGCCCATAGTCTGACAAAGAATTTGTGTACTATTTCAGAGTAAATAAGGCAGTCTGAAGAATATACTTTGGATATTCAAACATTGGAAGTTACCAGATACTTCAGTGATATTTAAGGGAATAAATTAGAGCTGTGTAGAAGATGGAGTCAATTCAAGAGCTGCAAAGGGAATACTGAAACAGTTTTCAACTTTAAGGAATAATACAACAAACAGCAACACATTAAGAGAGGGAAATTTTCCCAGAAAGTGATTGAGGTTATGGTTCTTTGGAACTGGAATTCACCTCAGACTATTAGTCAAGGGGCTGGTATTAAGATGTCACAGAATGCTTTCCAGCCGGTTTTGTTCCTTTCACTGCAATCAGACGACATTAATTTGACTTATGATATTGGTTAAATGAATTGCCTTTCAAGGTTGCCTTAGTTTCATTCTCTCTCAACACAGTATCAAACAAGGGATAATGCCCTCCCACTCCCAACAACCTCCTTAAAAAAAAAAAAAAAAAAACTGTCATTTCTCACCCACCATCTTGGAAAAAACTCTCACTTAACCTTTGCTTAGAACTCATGCTACTGTATCGATTAAGAGGTGGATGCGAGTAACAGAAAACAACTTCAACTTATTTAAGGTTGAAATAGGAATGTGCTGGCAGCCACTGGGCTGTCTCAAGGAACCCAACTACCTCATCCACTATCGTGTTGCCTCTGTCCATGACCATGTGCTAGAAAACCAAAGGAAGGAAGTTTCTTTTGCCATGTCATGTGTTGTTCTCTTTCCGCAAATAAGCTTCCTTCCCAAGTGCCAGAAGGTGGCTACTCCATAGCTCTTATGTTTACATCCAAAATAGCTGCTCATATTAAAGTAAATATCTTAATCTTACTTCCAAGTTTCTAGAAGAGGAAACCTGATGAGCACACCTTGACTCAACTGTGGTTCTGTCACATGTGGCCACCCTCCAATGTTTCCTACCTCCGTAGCATTCCTATCCTCTGCTGATATTTTGAGCTGTTGGCTCCTCTGGTCTCCTTTTTTTCCCATCTAGCTCTGACCACTCTGCTTTATATCTTTTGGAAATATCTCAAAAGTTTCTGCTCCACTCACAGAACTTTGCTTGTTTTCCATTGCTCTTAGGGAAATGTTTCTTTTATATCAAAGGAGTTCTCTTAGGAGGAAATGGATGTGGGTAACATACCTATGATCTTAACACAATTAGCCTAATTTTTCTACCTACTTCTTGTTCCTCTTCTTTGCAACCCTTCCTTTACTCTAGTGCTAGGTCAAATTATGTCATTCCCCAGATCAAAGTCTTCAAAGATTTCCAATGGGGTCCCAATGGCATCCCAATGGCATCCCAATGACATCCCAGTGGCTGAGGGTACAAATTCCTTGTCCTGATATTTAAGACCATTCATGATCTGGCCCAAATAACTCTTTTGAGAAAACTCCAACATTTGACTTCTTGAACCTAATTGTCCACTCGAAAGTATTCATTTGCTTCTCTTACCCAAATAGTCACCACATTCAACCTTTTCTGCTGTAACTCTCTGTTCCCTCTCCTTTATTGCCCATGCAAATTCCAACCCCAACAACCATTATCCTGCTCACTTACAAGATTCAGAACAAAGTTGACCTCCTCTTGAAGGTTTCTTACCCATTCAGCGCACCGTCATATCTTTCTGAAAAATGATATCATTCTAAATAAATCTTCCTTTTGGCATTTATCTCCTCATTCCTTATTTTTTTCATTGCTGTTTAAAATATTATCTCTCTCCTTGACTTATAAGCAAATGACAGGGAATTTCTTATCCATCTTTTGCATTCCCTATAACACTTATACATTACATTGTACATAGTATTTACTAAAAAAAGAATTAAAGAAAGGTAGAAAAGGAAAATTGCCTTTATTTTGACTTTATTCCTACCTTTCTTACATTCCTTCATTACTTCTATCATATTGCATTTCCAAAATAATTTTATTGTAAGCTTTACTTTACTAAATTTGTTTTATATATTTGGAATCCTTATGATAGCCTTGATAAAATCAAGATCCAGATGTTTCACTCTTAGAATAGTTTCCTATCCAAAGAAACACAATCCAGCAACCAAATATAATTTCAATCCTAAATCCTTGATTGCATTTCTCATAAAGCACAAAGGAAATTCAGATACATAGTCCATAGCACCATTTATAAAAATTCCTCCTCTCCTCAATCCATTTCCATTGAAGCTTGCAGCTACTCCAGGGCATGACTTTCTATAATCTCCACACCCTCCCAACCTCTTCCACTCCTCAGTTCACCACCACTATGCTTCCTTTTCCTTCCCCTATGCTGAATCAGAGTTGCATAAAAGTGAGTTAATCGGATTCCCTATCATAAAAATTTTGAAGTAAGACTAAGACTGTTTAGTTCAGCTTGAGCAGATCTTTTGAATGTAAGCGCATTCCACCTGTCAGGGAAGAAGTCTATTTGACAAAGGAGAACTCTCCTCCAGCAAGAAAGAACACATCTTTGGCAGGCAGGGAAAGAGTAGGCAGGAGAATGGATTGACAATTACACAATTCTCTTGGGTATTTTCTCAAGGTAGCATGAAATCTTACAACAGCATGGATCTGACATTTAAACAAAGATAATGGTCTAAACATCTGCTCTCTCCTTCCTCTCCACTCTTTTGCCTTTTAGGAAGAACTTCAAAATAGACAAAATAATCAAGAGAATATTGAAACACATAAACAAGCACTGAATTTCACAACTCATGGGTATTCTGATGCAAGCTGAAGATGAGAAAGGCAACTTGGAAGAGATAACTTCTGATGGGTTTTAAATATTTCAAAATTTTAGATCAAAGGACCAGAAAGTATTTGGGGTATATTCAGCAGGCTCACTTGAGAAGTTCTACAGAGGAAAGGCTGGCTACCTTGGATATCCAAGGATGCTTGATTGCCTTAGTCGGAAGGCTCCGGCACTAGAGACAAAGGTGTGAGAGGCTGTGATAAATGTCAGGGATCCAAAGTAGCTACATGGTGCCCAGCCCTGTCACAGGGCTGCCTCTTCCACTGTGGACTCACCACTGCAGGAAGCCGGCTGCTCAGCCCCTGTCTGCCCTGACAATACTTATCCCTTTTAGTCCATCTAGTTTTCTTATATTCGTGCTTTTGATTTTCGTTTTCTTTTGAATTATTTTTCCCAAATATTTTCATCTTTATACTTTTTCACTTTTAACCCATTAGTTATTTTCTATCTTAAATTTTTAATCTCATCTACTTTTATACTTTTAACTTTTCATCCTCTCCTATATATCTTAATCTCTTATCTCTTTTACTTTCATGATTTTAACCTTTTATCTCATTGGCCTCTGGCCTTCACCCATTTATTTTAAATCTCATCCACTTTATATATATATATATATATATATATATATATATATATTAATGTTTAACCATGAACTTTTATTTGGAGTTTAATTCTCTTCTATGTTTAACTTCTATTTCCACTATATTCATCTTCTTTTTTCTCTTACCTTGCTGTCAATTTTTTAAATTATATTGTCTTCTCAATATCTACCTTTCTTCATAAAATGAAAAAAAATGTTCCTTCATCTTCCAATTCCCTTGTAATGGTTTGTACTCAAAACTTTTATTTTTATAATGACTGATAAGCAGTAAGGGCAAAGAAGTGTTATCACTACACACCGGGGAGGCAGGAAACTTTCTGCTTACTCCCCAACTAGACTGGAGGCTTCTCTCCAGATGCCCCTCCCAGCACCTCAAAGATAGACCTCTAGTCCTATTTATGAGTCTCAGAAAATTCTCACCTGGAGAGTTAGAAAAACCTATGAGGTCACCCTTTCTTGGGCTCCAGTGAGCTCACTTAAGTTTACAGAATTATGTAGGTTCCTCTTACCTTGATCTATCTGGGCTGTCTATGAGGCTCTGCAATTGTTGTGCTATTTTTGGCGGGGGAGAGTGACTTGTTTGTGTTTTTAAATTCATGGAGATGTAAGAAAGCTAAAAATAGAAATATAGAGAGAAAATGATAGGCAGGAAGGGTGAATGGCATCAGAAAGTGGGAGAGAAAAAGGGAAAAGCATCTTTATTTGACTTAAGGCAAAATATGTCAAAAAGTATTGCACAAGCAAGCAGAAAATGCCAGGATGCACTCAAAACAGCATTTAATCAAATATCTGGGTATCCATGCCCCCGTCAAGTTGACACATAAAATTAACCATCACAAGTCCATCCCTTGTCAACTCAGAACCCATACACATCTTCTTTCATATTAAATCCTAATCATGTTAAATCTCCAAATAAAGACAGCAACAAGGTTATAATTCGACCTAACATGATACAACTACTTTGTGTGCTGAAAATGCACTGACCCCTTATCCAGAGGAAGAGGTAAAGACCTTGAGTAATGAGTATTTATATATATACACACACATATGTACGCACAAACATATTCACAACAAAATTAGGAGGAATTCTCATAAAAATTATAGTTCTTATTTCTGTAGCTGGTCATGTGGTCAGATCTGGTATTTGTAACTACCTTCTTCTACTACCCATTCTGCATTTCTTTTACCCTCACCCAAACCTTCATTCCTGAGGAGTAGGGCATCAGTAATCCGGCCTGTATTAAGTTGTCATTTTCCATTTACCTTAATCACAGGGCATGTAGTACTAAGAGGCACCCTCAAGACTCTCCTGTATTCCAAACATATTCTTTCTTCCTCCATAGCAGAGTAACCGTCCATTTTGGTCCATTTTGGAGGATAAGGAATATGAATACAGTAAATCCAATCTAACCCTACTAGAAATATCCAAAACTAGATAGCCTTCCTTTGGATTTTATTTTTAAAAATTTCCCCTTCGAAGTTAGGATCAGTCGCCCCAACCAGTGCAGTAACTGCCTTCCGTACCTGATAATTCAGAGGCATGAGGAGTCCAAAATGGCCAGGTGGCAATCTTAACTTCCCATTCAATGAAATTATTGTGTCTCCTGGTGAAAACATTCCTCCCTTTGCAACTAAGACCTGTAGGCCAGCAGAACATATGGTCACAGAAAAGGGAAGCAAAAATTTTGCCAGAGCATCATTAGGGATAGCGATGAATGGTGCAACTCCTATTTCTGCCTCTTGATTCCTGGACCCATGAATCCTAGCTAAAAACAACATCATATATTCAATGCTAAATCAGAGAATATACAGCCTTTTAGAGAACCTTGCCCCAGCCCTGCAATGTATTGTCACCTAGCTGGTGATGTCACTGAATCTTCAAAAACCCATTCTACCATTCTGTCAAACTGGCTGCTTCAGGACAGTGGAGAAATATTAAGACCAGTGAATTGCATGAGCACGCACCCATTGCCACACTTCTATGGCTGTGAAGTGAGTTCCTTGATCAGGAGCAATGCTTGTGGAACACCGTGGTGGTGGATAAGGCATGCTGTAAGTCCATGGGTGGTAGTTCGGGTAGAAGTATTGCATACAGAGAAGGCAATCCATATCCAGAGTAAGTGCCTATTCCACTAAGAACAAAACACCACCCCTTCCATGATGGAAATGGTCCAATGTAATCAACCTGCCACCAGGTATCTGGCTGATCACCCAGGGAAAGGTGCCATATCAGCGACTCAGTGTTATTATTCTGTGCTGGTGGCAGATTGAGCACTCAGCAGTGGCTGTAGGCCTGTCAGCCTTGTTGAGTGGAAGTCTGTGTTGCCGGGCCATGTATAACCTCCATCCCTGCCACCGTGGCCATTTTGTGCATGAGTCCATTGGGCAATGACAGGGTGTCTGAGGAACAAACAAGATGGATATTCCACAGAATGGGTCATTCAATCCATTTGATTATTAACATCCTCTTCTGCTGAGGCCACTCTTTTGTAAGCATTCACCTGGGACACAAATAGCTTCAGTTTTCTTGCCCATTCAGAGAAGTCCATCTACCTACCTCTTTGCCAAATAACTGAGAAACTGGACCCTTTAGCCACACTCACCAATTGCCTGACACCCTTCTCCATAGTCCTTGGAAATACTTCTTGTTTGGCCATCTCCACAGTGAAAGGCTTCAATTCAGAAAACTAATGAGACAATCTTATTTCCAGAAACTGGTTAGGCATATTCTGCCTTGGGTTGCCTGAGAAGCATCTTTCAGTGGTAGCATTCGGCAGGTGCTAAGATGTATTTTCTCACATCTGGAGTGTGCCCCATACCAACCATGATTCACCTCCAGATGCATGGTTTGTTGTAAGAACACTGATGTGTTGATGTTTTAGGTGTTTTAATATTCTTTGCCTATAAAAAGTCTTGATCGCAAAACACTTATCTCTCCACATTTGTAGCTTTGCAAGTTTTATCTTTCCAACTATGGTGGGAAATGTTTGACAAAGCATTAAATTTAGCATGACTTGTTGAGCCTACTAATTCAAAGGATCATAAATTCTTTCTTTCAATCTAGATTTGGTTTCTCATGTTGGGGTTCACTGTGAGATGTGCTGTTTCATTGAGTAATTATCAGGTATTTACTTGGTCCATTTTGGAGGATAAGGAATATGAATACAGTAAATCCAATCTAACCCTACGAGAAATATCCAAAAATAGATAGCCTTCCTTTGGATTTTATTTTAAAGATAGGTATATTAGCCTAAATGGAAAATTCCTCAACAAAGGTATTGATGAACAGAAATTGGTGGTGTTGAACGGGGCTTATGGGTGAAAATGTACCCATTTTCTACCTTGGAAGCAAGCATCACAGATTGTTTCAGAGTCAGTCCACTATGTCTATTATCATCTTAAGAATGATGCTACAACCTAAGTGTCAATTCTTCATGTAAATATATGGAAGCCACTCTGCATTTTGGTAGCAAATGTGCAGGGTCTTGTAAATTTTTATGCCCTAATTTCATTTCTGCCTTCATATATTTTTCTATATGATCATTTTCCTCTGTGTTCATTTTTTCATCCATGTATTTTGTACTTAGTTTTATCTTGTTACATTATTTATAAAAAAGATAAATCTTTTCTAGAGTAAATTGAATAATAAATAGGAAAACATTCTTTAAAAGTCACAGAAGTATAATTGGTTGTGCAATATAAACACTGGGGAGTTAGTAAATATTTTTGAGCATAGGAGTTACACGTTTAAAGTAGTTTTTGCTATATGGCCAGTGCATATAGCTGAGATAGATTAATTTAATTATAGGAATATCAGTTATGAAATGATTGCAATTCCCATAAACATTGGGCAATGAGCCAATGGAGATGAAGACATGATTGGAAGATTGAAAGAAGCCACACCAAGGAAGAATCCACTATGCTTGGTGACCGTACACTAGATAAACAGAGAACTGGTTTATACTAACTATCAGGTCTTGGCCAAGTTATTTAATCCCTTTAAAATCTCTTGTTTCCTCTCCAAACAATAAATGTTGGCATGGATGCAGAGAGATAGTAACACTCCTACACTGCTGGTGGGACTGCAAACTAGTTCAACCTCTGTGGAAAGCAGTATGGAGATACCTTAAAGCGATACAAGTAGATCTACCATTTGATCCAGCAATTCCACTACTGGGCATCTACCCAAAAGATCAAAGGTCACTTTATGAAAAGGACACCTGCTCTCGAATGTTTATACCAGCACAATTCACAATCGCAAAGGTGTGGAAACAATCCAAGCGCCCATCAATACATGAGTGGATTAATAAAATGTGGTATATGTATATCATGGAGTACTACTCAGCTTTAAGAAAGAATGGTGATATAGCACCCCTTGTATTTTCCTTGATAGAGCTGGAACTCATTCTACTAAGTGAAGTATCACAAGAATGGAAAAACAAGCACCACATGTACTCACCAGCAAATTGGTATTAACGGATCAACACCTCAGTGGACATATAGGAATAACAATTATCGGGTATCGGGCAGGTGGGAGGAGGGAGAAGGGCATGGGTATATACAAACACAATGAATGAGATGTGCAACGTTTGGGGGATGGTCACGCTTGAGGTTCTGACTCGAGGTGGGAGGGAGAGCATGGGCAATATACGTAACCTTAACACTTGTACCCCCATAGTATGCTAAAATTAAAAAATAAAAAATCTCTTGTGTCCTCATCTGCAAAATGGGAGTAAAAATACTTATTTCAAAGGGTTTTCTTGAGGACTGAATGAAATAAAACATGTAAACTGTTCAGCATAATGTCTTTCATATAGTAAATGTTAAATTACAGTTACTTACTTTCACAATATAGATAAAGGAAAGTAATGAGTTAAAGATAATTTCCAGGATTTAAGCCAGGGTGACTGAGGAAATGGTGATGTAAGTGACAAAACTGGACAGTTGTTCTGGGAAAGAGAAAATTAGCATCATGTCAGGATAGAGTTAGCATATTATTCCCAGATGCTATGAGCATAAATTTGAATATAAAATAAGAGGGGGACATTTCACATTACCTCCTGTGTCATAACCACTTCCAACCATTCCCCCAGCATCTCTACCCATTTCATTTGAACATTACTCTTGGACGTGCTTCCTGTTCGCCTTGATTTAGAAGCTGTGTCACGTCCATTTCCAGGGCCTCCTCCTTTAGCACCAGCCCCCATAGGTGCATCTGCCTGCTTTATTTACATGCTGTTTATTTCCTCTCCCTGATTATTAATGAAAGTGTTAACTAAACCCATCCCCTGTGGCTTACCACCAGACACCTTTTCCCAAAAGGGGGTATGCCATAATTTACTGTGACTCTTTTATTTTCCTTCTCTCCAGTCAGGTTCCAGAATCACAATTGGCTTTTTAAACAAAACAATTGGAACTAATTCACAGAGTACATTATAATCACATCTGCCACATCTACAAATGGCAATTGATATGCAGTAGCTGTAAATCCCCAAATCAGAAAAGCCAAGAGGGAATAAGATGGACTAAAAGGAATGTATAGGGAAAAGGCTGGCACAGTCTGTACCTTTCAAGTGTTGGAAAAATGTGTGAATCATGCACCTAACCCCCAAGCCAATTAAAGTTTTGCCACCTGACATAGCCACGGATCTTTATTTTAACATATTGACCATCTCATTCCCTTTTTAAAAAAATTTTGTTTTAAATTATTTGTAATTTTTCTGAAAAGGTTTGGTTTTTCGTATTTCTAATACTCTGTGCCAGGAAAAGATGTTTGTGTAAATTATAAATCATCAAATTAATATCCAGGATTTGTGGATCAGGGTATGTGCTCTCCTCTGAAGAGAGTAATACAATTACAGAGGCATTCCCAGCTTTGGGTAGAAGAGATGTAGAACCCATGTAAAATAGTATAAGAAAAAAAGATGATCTTTAGGAAGTATCTGGAGTCCAATTATAAGCTTATATTTTATTAGCTCTCACCTGCCCCTAAAGATACTTGTGTCCTCAGAACTGCAGAATAAGTTGAATAGCCAAGAGGGGAATAAATGGCCATTTTATTCCTCCACTAGGCATGTGGAGCCTCTCTGATGGTGACATGGGCCAGCAACCCTGTCCTCTTTCTAGATTCACAGAGCCCATGGCTCTAACTTCTCATGGTCATATTGAGTGGTAGGCTGGTGTCAAGACTTAGGCTTCCATACCTTGGCTCCATTGCTTACTAGCTCTTGGGTCTTCAGAATCCTCATCTGTAGGAGTAATAATGCCTACCCGGCTATATTGTTCAAAGGATTCAGTACCATCACTGGTATAAATCATATCCCAAAGTGATTGATAGAGAATGCCAAAGACAAGAGGTTGGTTACCTTCTCACATCAGGGATTATCTGGTTAAAAAAAAAAAAAAACTTTAATTTTTTTAAGTCATGAATTTTGATGCCTAATATTTCAAGGTTTCAGGCTGGCACAAGAAAAATTACAACTTAGGCACAAAGCTAAAGAGAACTGATGAAATTTAAAAATGAGTCATGGATTCCGTAAGTGGTGCTATCTGCCTTCATGTTAGTCTAATCAGCACCTAATGACTCCGTATAACTCAGCCAGGGAGAAAGTAAGGAGGACAGGCAATGCTTCACACCATCAAACATAGGTTTTAAGGCTAAAGTGGAAACTTCAAATGAAACAAATATTTCTTTCCAGGACCATCGAACAATCACTTGGTTCACTGTCTTTTCAAAGGAAGGCAATTGAGTTGAACTTCCTTTAGGACATTCTGCTACAGAAAAAAAAAAAAAAAAAAAAAAAGGCATCGCTGAAGCTTTGTGCAATGAGCTCTATCAGTCAACTTGAGGAAGCTGGTTTAGCAAAACCAGCTGCAAGAAACTAAACACATTCAGAAATCAGGCTTTACTTCTGCAGATATTCCCCTAAATCGTGGTCCTCCTCTCACTGCAGCTCCCACTTCATTCCTCTGCAGCAGCATCTGGAAGAGTCAGAAAACCAAGCAGAGTTTATAAATCTTTGTACTTTAGATGAAGCTTACCTAAGTTTCTGTATTTCATCTATTACATATTCAGGATTTCCCTTAACTTTCCTTTAAGCAATTTGATGCTGTTGTATTGCAAAAGTGACCTTCCAGGATGCAGGAAAATTGCACCTCGGAGTTAGTAATCACCTGTTACGCTGCCTCAGAAATGGCCATGCAGGCTCTATAGATGCAGAAGAGATGTGCTCCCCTACCCCATTAAAATCGCCAATAATCCCCTGAAAGTGGTTATGCTCCCAGGGAAAGAGGTATTACAAAGGCTTGACCCCTTCCTGTCCATCTCAGAGTGAAAAATGGCAGTCGTTCAGTAGGGGAGATGGGAGGGGTATTGAAAGTGGGCCTATTTCTCTCCTTCTCATAGAATACACTGAAGGAAAAATAAATCTGGGGAGGGGCAGGTCCCGCTGATAGCAAAGATTTCTGACATTTGAAGAAAAAATTCTCTTCGAGGGATGGAGCTACAAAGTGGATCAAAAGCATAGTCTCAATTCTAGCTCTAACAACATAAAAGCCATTACAATAAATCACTTCTCCATGGAAGAATCTCTTGTATATATGAAGCTGTCAGAAGGCTCCCTTATACACATAAAGGGTACTATATTATATACCAAAAAGGAGTGCTATGAAACTAATCTGAGAATGGGAAAGATAAATGAGTACCTACGATAGAGGTTGGGCAATTCCTAAATAGCAAAGGTCAGGAAAAATTCCAGAGTAGGACTTTGATGCATTTCTATTCTCTTCATGACTGAGTGTGTCTCGGCAACACCCATCAATAAATGTCCGTTGTTGTTTTATAACCAGTCCACTTTTGCTGATCTCGGTTGCCATCAGTTTTGCAGGTAGAATTCCAACTTGCCACAGCTCCGTGGGGGAAAACCATGAAGCCCTGTTCGTTTCGGAGCTGGTAGCTTTTTATCTATTTATTTGTTTTCAGTGTTCCGTGGTTGCTGTGAACATCTCCTTGCTGATTGGTGTATTCAATTTCTGTGCTGCGTGGGATGGTCTCACTTCATAAATCTGTAATTAAAGAAACCACTGAAGAATGTGGCAACCCCAAGGTTGGGGTGTTTTTTTTTTGACATGGGTCATATCTCTACTCCTTTTGCCAAATGATATTGAAATATTCATGGCAAATTAGCATAAGACACATCCTGTTTTATGAGGAAATGTTGCAGAACAATATCTATAACTGATGCATAAAATATAAGTTTTCTATTTTCACACGCAAAAGCAGACTCACATATATCAAGGGCTTATTACTTGAGAGTCTTCAAATCACTGAAACTTTCTCTGTGGCACCTAGAATGTAGCAAACTTAATTAAGTGCTCTGTGGTTTAAATACTTTAGGTCTTTAAATTTATACAGAAAATTCCATAAAGTTCTTTTTTTCATTATGTAATTTTGGAAGATAGGACATGAAAAAGGAGACACTAAAGGAATCTTCATCTATAAGTGCTTCTTCCTTCCCTTATTGTTGACTAGGGGTGGGGGTTCGCAGGTACCAGAGTTATGCAAATGCTCAAGGTTTAGATAGCAGATTTTGGCTCAGTATATATTGTGAACAAAAATGGTGTGTAATGGTCAAAAATAGAAGAGAAGAATATTTCAATTTATACAGTTAAACCCACACTGGGCGATGACTGGATCGTAGGGGAAGGAAATCAATGTGAGAAAATAATTCTCACCTTTGGTGTAACTGTTCTGGGAGAAAGAGAGATCAGTGAGAAGCATATTTGGCTTGGTTGGACAGAAATTGGGGGAGAGGTTTGGCAGGAGTGCACTGGCTGAGTGTGCACATCTCTTCCTAACTCCAAGCTTGGCAACTGTCAAATTGAGAGCTTGAAATCAGCCATGGTATTGAGACCACAGAAGTCAGCAAACACTACAGATTAGGGCCTCCCTCCTCCCCCTTGTCCCATCCACCACCACCACCCGCATCGGTTGTCAGCCCTTCACCAGCACACTGCTGACTGGGAGTGGCTGTCGTTTCATCTCAAGTAGCAGAATGAGGCTCTGTGTAGGGTTGCTTTTATCCTACTAGTGTGGGGCCCTGAGCACAACTCTACCACCAGGTCCCAGCTTCAAAATAAGACAGGAACTTGCACAGCCATGCTAGGAGCCATTAACACCATGTCTGCCATATCTAGGGTGACCTTGTGCCCATTTCCCTGGGACATTTCCCAGAGTATATCTTTTCCAGTCTGGTTTGGCATTTGTGCCAGAGTTTTCATCTTATAATAGTAAAAGAATTATTATTTTTTTTTTTTAAATCAGAGTCTCACTCTGTTGCCCGGACTAGAGTGCCGTGGCATCAACCTAGCTCATAGCAACCTCAAACTCCTGGGCTCAAGCCATCCTCCTGCCTCAGCCTCCCAAGTAGCTGAGACTACAGGCATGTGCCACCATGCCCAGCTAATTTTTTGTGTCTATATATATATATATATTTTTTTTTAGTTGGTCAACTAATTTCTTTCTATTTTTAGTAGAGACGGCATCCTGCTCTTGCTCAGGCTGGTTTCAAACTGACCTTAAGCGATCTGCCAGCCTCGGCCTCCCAGAGTGCTGGGATTACAGGTGTGAGCCACCGTGCCCAGCCCAAAAGGATTATTCTTAATAGTAGTTGTCTTTTTTGAAAGGTGAAATGGGTTTGATAGGTTTCCATTTCGTACTTCCAGCCATGGTCTGGTACACTGTATACTGTTTGAGATACATGTGCAGTGAGCAGAGTTCTCACTCTAATGCATGGGAAAAATCTCAATAATGATGTAATTCATAGATAAAACAAAAATGTATAACCACTTTAATATTTGGCTAAATCTGAAAGATGACCAGTGATAACTCATCTCATTTTCTGACCCTTTGCAGACAGCCCCTTTATGGAGTACAGGCAGAGTGTCCACTTATAAACATGCAGTGTCTTCTGCCACTAGCACCCAGAGACGAGTAACTTGTTCCAGCCACAGGTATTGAGAGAGGAGCATCCAGTTCCACTGCTGGCACCAGTCAGCTAATAAGTAAACAAGTCCCATGATCTATACTAAAATCTGCAAGCTACCAAAGCTTCCAGGCCTGGGCAGGGAAAGCTCAATGGCAAATATAAGAAGTTATAGCTTCAATGAATAAGAAATATATATATACAAAAATTGAGTCTAAGCAATTCTGCTGTAGAGCACATAGTCTCTTTAAAGGTTAGTTGTATTCTTCAGAGGACTGTACCCAAAGTCGATTTAACAAATACAGCTGCAGAAAGTATATTTACATATCACTATGTAAAGTATAACTTTTTTAAGTCAAAAATTATTTAAATTAGGTTTTTCCATTTATATTTCAAATTTTCTTGTGCATATATAAAAAGGAGCAGTAGCTGTCAATGTATTGATTCCATTAGCAGAAGAAAAGCTTTGCACACCGATGATACTAGTTTTATGTCAATATTAGCAGGTGCTTCAGATAGAAGATCAATCAACTTAATTCCATTAATAGTTCTCTCTTTTTTTTTTTTCATCCAATTCACAGAGTCAAACAAAATGAAGCATGGAGAAGTTCTTTCTATTGAAGACAAAACATCTGACATTCTTGCAAATATTATTATATATTCAGCTAAAAAGTTTACTTAAGGAAAAACTTATATATATGCATAGATACTGTGAACACAAGTTTTGGTACATGGCAAAAACAATGTTTTCCCTAAATTAAGAAACCTATAGAGCAGAGAGATGTTCTTAGAATTAATTGTGTTGCACACATAATTCAAAAATGTTTCCAAATAACCTATGATTTTACCTATCGAAATAGAAGCTGCACTACTTCTCTTTTATACATAGAGAGTAACTGAACCATAAATTTTTTGTGATTTAATAATGTTGAATAAAAACAAAACAAATTTCAGCATGACAATATACATTTTTTTCCTGGATACCATAAATTGGATTTTAGAAAGCTTTGTGCTTTTATAAAACTATTTTGTAATTCAGTCTATGTATACAATAGTGGTACTGACAATTGAGTAAATAAGTCCTCCATATTTTGTATGTATTTTATCAAAATTAGTTTCAAATATTTTAATAAAAAAACTGAACAGAGCACCAAAAATCTTTAGCTTCTGAAGCTTTTACAAATTGTTATCATTAAAACCAGAGCTTACAAATAGCACAATATTAAAATTTTTCCCTTCAAAAGTAAGGATGGAAATTGGGGGAATTCAAATGGATTCACTGAATTAATTTTGAAATTATATAGTTGTTTTTAGGAATAGGCCACCTTTTTTTCAGCTTTATTTATTACAGTTTACTTGACCAAAACAACCATGTGTTTATGATGTACAATGTGATGTTTTAATATATGAATACATTGTGCAGTGATTAAATAAAGCTAGTTAACATATCCATTACCTAACATACCTATTTTTCTGTGGTAAGAACATTTAAGATTTAGTATTTTAGGAATTTTCAAATATACTATACTTTCATTATAATTACCCTACTGTACCATAGATTTCCAAACTTATTCCCCCTAACTCAAATTTTGTACTCTTTGACCAACATCTTCCCATTTCCACCTCTTACCCCACTCAATTCCCAGGCCCTGGTAACCACCATTCTATACTCTCTTTCTGTTGAGTTTGACTTTTTTAGATTCCACATGTGAGTGACATAGTCTAGTATTTGGGTCTTTTTGTACCTGGCTTATTTCACATAGTAAAATGTTTCCCGGGTTCATCCATGTTGCCAATAGCAGGATTTCCTTCTTTTTTATATAATTCTGAGTTCCATTTTAATGGTGTATTCCATTGTATGTATATACTACATTTCTTACCCATTTATTTTTTCATGGACATTTAGGTTGATTCCATATCTTAGCCATAGTGAATAACGTGGCAATGAACATGGGAGTGGGAGTGCAGATATTTCTTTGACATGTTGATTTCATTTCCTTTGTGTATGTATATATATATACATATATACAAAGGAAATGTGTATGTATATATATACATACACAAAGGAAATATATATATATATATCCAGTAGTGGGATTGTTGGATCATATGTTAGTTCTGTTTTTAATTTCTTTAGGAACTGCTGTACTGTTTTTACATAATGGATGTACTAATTTAAATCCCCATTAAGAGTGTGCAAGGGTTCTTTTTTTTCCACATCCTTGCCAGTGCTTGCTGTTTTTGTCTTTTTGATAATAGCCATTCTAACAGGTATGAAATGATATCATACTGGAGTTTTAATTTACATTTCTCCTGAGGATTAGTAATGTCAAGCACTTTTTAATATACCTGTTGGCCATTTGTATGTCTGCTTTTGAGAATGTCTATTCAGATATTTTGCCCATTTTCTAATCAGTTTTTTTTCTCACTATTGATTGTTTGAGTTCCTTATATATTTTAGATACTAACCCCTTAAAAGATATATGGCTTGCAAATATTTTCTCTCATTTTGTATGTTATCTCCTCACTTTCTTGATTGTTTTCTTTACTGTGCAGAAGCTGTTTTGTTTGGTGCACAACATTTGTCTATTTTGTCGTTGTTGTTGCTTGTGCATTTGGGGTCATATCCAAAAACCATTGCTCAGAACAACGTCATGCCAATTTTACCCTATGTTTTATTCTAGTAGTTTTACAATTTCTGTTCTTACATTTAAGTCTTTAATTCAGTTTTAGTTAATTTTTATATACACTGTGGGATAGGGTCTAATTTCATACTTCTGCATGTGGATATCCAGTTGTCACAATGCCATTTATTAAAAGAGCTATCCTTTCCCCCATTGTGTGTTCCTAGCATCTTTGATAAAGATCAGTTGGCTGTGAATGTGTGGATTTGTTTCTGGGCTCTCCATTCTGTTTCATGAGTCTGTGTGTCTGTTTTTATTCCAGTACCATGCTGTTTTGATTACTGTAGCTTTGTAGTGTGTTTTGAAATCAGGTCATGTGATACCTCCAGCTTTTTATTTTTGTTCAAGATTATTTTGTCTACTTGGGGTCTTTTGTAGTTTCACACAAATTTTAAGACTGATTTTTCTATTTCTGTAAAAAAAAATTTATTGGAATTTTGATAGAAATTTCATTGAATCTGTAGATCACTTTGGGTATTATAGACATTTTAATAATATTAATTCTTTTGTCCATAAACATGGGATATCTTTCTTTCAACAGATACAAAGCTATAGTTAGATAGGGAAAATAATTTCTAGTGTTTTACTGCATAGTAGGATGACAAAAGTTAACAATAATGTGTATTTTGAAATAGTTAGAAAAGGGGTTTTTTAATGTTCTTATCACAAAGAAATGATAAATGTTTAAGGGGATGGATATACTAATTATCCTGATTTGATCACTACACAATGTACACATCTTTGAAACATCATATTGCACCCATAAATATGTACAATTATTATGTATCACTTATAAATTTAAAATAAAATAAAATATATATCCCAAGAGTCTTGAATTTCTAGAACTTACAGGAAGAAATCACTTTCAAAAAATAGAATAGAATCCAATCCTTCAAATAGCACAAAGATGACAAAGGAAAGATAAAGCTTTTCAGCTTCGAATTTTTTTCTCATAAAGAAAGGTGACTGTTTCAAAAACAAACAAATAAAAAACAGCTTTTTCTTCCACCAGGAATATCTACGTGAACTCCGGTGTTCCAAAAATAAAGTGACAAAATTCACTGCTTCTATTTGATCAGTCAAAGCCACATAAACAAAACCTCTTTCAAGTCAGGCCTTCCAATTTGTTGTCTTTTGTTTTTACCCTATAGTAACTAGTCAGCAGAGCCCTATCCCATTGCCAAGGCTCACCCAGATCACAAGAAATCAATTCTCTGTGAACTCCGCAGAAATCATTTGCTTCCAAAACAGAGATGAGGGTGTGAAATTGAAAATGCTGAAAAGTAAATTACAGAAGTAAAAGTTTCTTAAAAACAGTTTGCACTTTGTTGAGGCCTCAAATACCTCAGGCAATGCTGGCAGAGCAGCAGGAAGGGTAAACAGCCGGCATTATCAAAAGGAACATGAAAACCATAAAATCTTCCAGTTGGGAGGGAATTCTAGAATCATTCCACATGGAGGAGAGCAAGGGATGTGGGCAGTACCACTCAGTGCCTGCGACCCAGAGCTGAGAAACAAAGGGCTCACACAACAATACAAGGTGATTAAGACAAATGAGTTACACCAACAAGGAGACTCATACTGCCTTGATAAGGTATGTGTTCTCCAGGGGGCCTAAGCACAGTAGTAGGCACAGAATGCTACTTAATGATCCTGATATCAAGTTAAAGGGAGTTTTTAGATGGGACATAGACTAACCTACCTGACTTATATAATTTAACTGAGTCTTTGAAATGAGAACCTTCACAGAATCATGTAAATTTAATAAAATCCTTTAAAGCCCTGTATCTCTGGCCTCAAATCCTTTCAAGGAAGAAAAGCAAAGCAAATTTGGAGTAGATAAGAGTGCCATTTGGTTTGGAGTCACATTCACAAAAGTCCTGAATTTTAAACATTTGATGGTATCCCCAAATAAAGTGAGACATATGACCACAATATTTCTGACCGACAAAATAAAAAAGATAGTCATCATATAACTTTGTAAGCTCATGTCCCCTTAGAGGACTGCCTATGAGTAATATTTTTATAAATACTGTAATTATCTTATAAATAGCCAAAGGGATTAAAAGCAATTATCTGTAAACATTTATATTGCTATATCTGTAACCCTCTTTAGTCAATTCTTAATTTTTCAATATACTAGTAGCCTCAAAAAAGAGTGGTGTCTCTGTGAGGACCTTCTCAAAATTAAGAGAATCATGAGATCAGATCTGCCCAGGCCAGGGAGTTCTGCATTACATGGGCCAAGCACCTAGCAGACCTAAGCAAAGAATTTTCTGTGAACTCCCAGGGCTCAGCACATTGCCAATCACAGAGCCACTCTGAAAGCTGAGTATGTCCACATGTTCATTGCCTCCTCCTGAGACAAAGAGCCATGGGAGGTGATTTTTGCTGAGGTTGCCATGCTATGCTTCATGGGACCCCACTACCATGGCCAAGGCTGATTGCTCAAGGGATCAGTGCCTGAGCCAAGCCACTGGCCAAAAGCCAGCAGGTCTATGGAGAAGTTTGACAGGACCACCTTGCCAGGAAGAATGCTCTATGCTAGACAGTGAGCAACTAAACCAAATGAGATTCTCAAGGAGTTTCAATACTTGCAAAAGAGTCAGATACCAAGAGAGTGATATGGAAGCCAAAGGCTCACGGAGAAAAGACAGTAAGCAGAGGTCATAAAACATTAGGAAACCAAAAGTCAGAGAAGAGGGTAGACAGAGAAGACATTCAGTAGCTGCTAAGATAAAATCTCTCTAGAAACTGAGGAAGGATAAGCTTATCCAAGAGTATGACAGAGTCTAAGGGAACAAGAATAAAAGTGACTGTTGGACACTGCTATGGGTTGAATTTTGTCACCCAAAAGTTCATATGTTGAAATTCTAAACCCTAGTACTTTGAAATGTGGCCTTATTTGGCTATAGGCTCTTCATGGAAGTAATCGAGTATAAATGACTCCATTGGGGTATTAATTAATTTACTATAACTGATGTACTTATAAAAAGGGGAAATTTGGAAACAAATATGCACACAAGGAGAACATTCTGTGAAGATGAAGACAAGATTGGGATGATCATCTACAAGTCAAGGAACCCCAAAATTTGCCAGTGAACTACCAGAGGCTAAGGGAGAGGCACGGAGCAAATTCTCTTTCACAGTCCTCAGAAGGAAGCAACCCTGCCAACACCTTCATCTCAGACTTGTAGCCTGCAGAACTATGAGACCATAAATTTCTGTGTTTAAGTCACCCAGTTTACGATTCACTGTTAGGGCAGCCCTAGCAAACTAATACAGACACCTAGAGCTACTACTGAATCAGAAACATCTGCTCTATTTCTCAAGGCTGACTCTTTGGCTACCGAGAAGGCTTTCTGCCTTCTCTCTTGCTCATGTGTCCCAGTAATGCCCATCACCTTAGATAACCTGAGCTGCTCTGTTCCCTGGAACCTGGAAGAACTTAGGTAACTCAGTGGAAGTTCAGAAGTGTTTAGGAATGAGTAAATGAAGCAGTCGGAAGCAAAGAAGCTTCTGCTTTGGGATTCTTAAATCAGAGGATCAGGAAATGTGAAACAAGTTTCCTGACAGCTTCAGGGAATGGCAGCCAGCCAGCAACTCCACGGCTTGGCAGAGCTGGAGGAAAACAGCAGGTAACACTAGGAAACCTACATCCTGGCAGGCTTTCTGCTGGTGGGGAGGGATCCGGCCTCCCAGCCACCTGTTGTCACTCTCCAAGCCACTCTCTCCAATACAACAGTTCCTGAAGGAACTAAAAGATATCAATTATCTCTACTATTCAGGGTCTGCAATGCTGCAAATATTTAATAAATATTTACTATCTCTCAGCAAAGCCCTTTGATTACCCAAAACAGCTGCTTTTAATGGTAGACCAGGGACCACTTCACCCAAGCACTTCCTGGGTTCCTTTAGCCTTCATCCTTCCCCTAAAGCTCACTTTCCTACAGCCTGCATTCACTGGATGCCTGGCGTGAGGAAAGAACTGGCACATGTCCTGATTCAGCCATCTGTGCCTCCTCTCTCCACTAAAGTGAGAATGCATTCAAAATAAATTATTTCGGAAGCACATTCTCTCCATTCAAGTTCTACTTCAAGACCTCATAATAGAGGGCACCTCCAGGATTCTCATTCCTGGCAGCCCCTGAATGGGGGCTGCTGAACAATACACTCAGCACTTGCTCTGAAAGGAAGACAGACTTGGGGTGAAAGCAGGTGAAAGCTCTTCTGAGGTTCAGAGAGAGACAGAACCCAGGGCCAAATTGCCTTCCAGGTGGTCAAACTGCACTGCTCATTACTTGGAGTGAATGGGATGATTCCAACCCAGCTCTGGACAGGAGGCAAGTGAACGTGTGACTTTAATTGCTGCTAATTCAATGTTTAAATTACACATTTTTAAGCCAGTTTTAATTTATTTTACCTTTTTATATCTTTACATTAAATAGGCTTTTCGGAGAGCTTAAGGGGAATGAACATTCTTGAGTACTTTCCTTCTGCCACACAACATAATGGGCTCACAGTTTACCTTATTTTGTCTTCACAATATCCCTTTGAGATGAATACTTTTATCTTCATTTGAAAGCGAAGTAATCCATCTCAAGTTTAGGTAATTCAGCTAGGAGCCCATAGTCAATAGGCAGAAGGAGCAAGATTTAAACCTAGACCTTATCATTATACCCTCCTAGAGATAGAGGGTGATTTTCATTATCAGAGAAGAGAGATTATTTGGATGCAGTGATTAAAACATTTCCTTTATTATTGACTCTACATTTCTAGGACAAATCAATTAGCACCACTGTCAGATATAGTATGAAAATTAATCATTTCTAGAATAATTATGTAACCTTGATCCCTAATTAACATAAACCCTATTTTAGGAGTGTAGCCAATGGGAATTGGAATAGTTCTTTAGGGATCCTCTAGTCCCACAAAAACCACATTTTCAACTAAAGTTTAGGCTAAAAAGACTCTTCTATAATGTCTAAATAGTAGTTGCAATTTTTGTATTGCCCAATTGAGAAGATAATTACAAAAATAGAATGGAAATTTATTAGTGCTTTTGAATGAATTGATCACATTTATTGAACACAAACATTTTAAAAATTAAATTTTGTTTTTTTTTTTTTTTTTTTTTGAGAGAGAGTCTCACTCTCTTGCCTGAGCTAGAGTGCTGTGGCATCAGCCTAGCTCACAGCAACCTCAAACTCCTGGGTTCAAGCGATCCTTCTGCCTCAGCTTCCCAAGTAGCTGGGGCTACAGGCATGCACCACCATGCCTGGCTAATTTTTTCTATATATTTTTAGTTGATCAATTAATTTCTTTCTATTTTTCAGTACAGATGGGGTCTCGCTCTTGCTCATGGTGGTTTCCAACTCCTGACCTTGAACAATCCACCTGCCTCGGCCTCCCAGAGTGCTAGGATTACAGGCATGAGCCACCACGCCCGGCCAAAAATTAAATTTTTAATTTTTAGACATATTACTTATTCTATCTACAGCAATGATTGGTTCAAGATGCCTTTGAAAAACCCCTCAGCCCCTCCAAGGGACTTCGGCCATTAGGTTAGGAAGTCCTGATCCAGTCTAGCCCCACAGATAGAGACCGAGAAACCCAGAGGAGAGAATTACATGCCCAAAGTCGAACAGTAACAAAGCCAAGGCTAAATTCTAAATCCCTTGACTTATACTTCAGTGTTCGTTTTCCAACTGGGAAACAGCCCATTCAGTCAATAATTCACCTTCAGTGCCTTTTCCTAAAACCTTAACAATTTGTTGGGAGAATAAATACAGGTATGCAAAAATATAATTTTATTTTTCTAAAACAGAATGTAATGTCCATCTTAAATCCTTATTCTCTCAGGGATTAAAAATAATGTTAATTGTGGTCAATGTTAAGTACGCAGTCAATTCAGGATTTCCCTCTTCTCTAGGAGTTGCATTGATGCAGGATGGGGGTGGAGGAGATGACACAGTATCTAGTGTTTGAGGTATTTGGGCTTTGAGTGTCATCCACCCACACTGGCCGCCCCTGATCTGTAACTCATTGCCTGAGTCCCAGGACATCATTATCATTCTCTGCTGCATCTGTGTTTCCACCTGGTCCCTGGTCATGCTGCTCCTACTTGAGGAGCAGCAATGCCAGTCCTACTTGAGGACTGCTAGGGTCCACTGGTTTTCCCACAGCTCTCCAATTTCCCTCTCAAGGGCAGGGCAAATATTTGACTGGCTTCTTATGCCTTTTCCCTCACTATTGCCTCTGCCCCGCGTTTCAAAACTGTATTTTGAAACTCAAGAGCAAGAAAGGACTCTTTTTTTCTTTTTTCTCTAATCATTCTTTTTGTGGCCTCCCTTCCCTAAAGCATAAGGGAGACATGTAACTGTGGAAATACACTGGTTCATGGTCATGCTACATTTTGAAGACATGGTCATGCTACATTTTGCTTTGCAATGACCAAAGTAATTACAACTGGGTTAGCATCACTATTAAAATTTTTTCCATTAAAGTTATTAACATCTTTTACATGAATCACTCCCCATGATACAACTGACATAATTTCTGGCCAAGAAAAGTCACCAAAGATCTGCAAAAGAAATGTATAAGCTCTGCAGTAAAAAGGGATAGCGAAGTAGGTATCCCAGGTCCCTTCACTGTAGAAGAAAATGAGACTCATATAGCTGTGAAGTGAGATTGCTACGCATCAGTTAAGGTGTGAAAATGCACAGAATAATAAGTACTCTCCAACTCATTTAAGTTGCAGCCTAAACTGCCTGGCTTAATTGTCTCTAAAAGTTCCCTTTGCCCAGTACTTTTCCTCCTTTCCTCTGGCATGGCCTGAAATAGTCACCATCAGTGAACTGGGAAATAAGGTCCAGTCATTGCCTCTAGAAGATCCCCAAGCTAAATGAGATCAAATCCAAATGTCAGCAGACCTTTCTGGTCTAAAGATAAAAGCAGAGTCAACTAACCTCAATTTTCTATCCTGGCCCCCACTGCTCAATGAATTTCTAATCCCCCTTCCCTATCCATAGAAAGGAACCTCGTGGGTGCTGAAATACCAGTTTGTCTGTCTCATCTACCAAAATCACCAGGTGCTGCCCCTAATTATGAGGCACCTAATGAAAACTATCTCCCCCTCATCAGATATCTTAAATTCCAAAATTCTTATCATGAATCCCCTTTTGGCTAGATCACTGAATGTCACTATATATATATATATTTTTAATGTGTACTGTGAAAGGTATACTATTATGCAAGTCATCATTAAGCTATGAAAAGCCCAGGTGAAATCAAGTTATCGAACTAGCTGCAGTAAAGAGGAAACCCCTGAATAGAGGGGTTAGAGATGATGGGGATCATGAAAGGCATCAAATTAAGAGCGAAAGCAGCAGGCACAGTGGGAGCAAATGATGAGAGGAAGCACAGAAGAGAGACGCAGTACTGACAGCCAGAGGAGTATAGAGAAAAATAAAGGAGGGCTAACCTAAGATGGAAATGAAAAGGTCAAAAAGAAACTTGACCCAAGTCTTAAACAGAAAATAAAGTGACAAAACTGGCTTTTCACACCAAATTCAAAGTAAGAATTTCTCTTGAGAAAGGAATAAAGAATGTTGTCCCGTAAACTAAAATTTATCACCAGAGTCATCAACTACAAAATGATAAGCAGTACTGGATGATTTTTAAAAATCTACCCTAATGAAACAACAAAAAGATGATTGCAAAAGCACCTAACTCTAAACATAATATTCCAGGTGTGGTCATATTGGTACAATAGACTGCAGGACAACTATGTCCCTTGATCTGAGCACTGTACTCTGAATAATGTAGCCTATGTTGGTATTTGCTTTCTAAGTAAAGCTTCACACTGGTACCTCAGACACAACTTCTAATCAACAAAAATCCTCAAATCTGCAGAGTGTGAGAAAATATTTGCAAACTACACACCTAACAGGGGACTGATATCCAGAATTTACAAAGAACTCAAACAACCTCCACAACAACAACAAAAATAACCTCATTACAAAGTAGGCTAAGGACATGAATAGACATTAAGAAGACAAACAAATGGCCAACAAGCATATGAAAAAATATTCAACACCACACTAATCATTAGAGAAATGCAAATTAAAACTACAATATGATATCTTACACCAATCAAAATAGCTATTTTTAAAAAGACAAAAATAACAGATGTTGACCAAGATGTGGAGAAAAGGGACCTCTTTATACACTGTTGGTGGGAATGTAAAATTAGTGCAGCCTCTATGGAAAACATTTTGTAGATTTCTCAAACAACTAAAAGTAGAACTACCATAAGATCCAGCAATCCCACTACTAGGTATCTACTCACAGGAAAAAACTCAATATATAAAAAAGATATCTGCACAACTATGTTTATGGCAGCACTATTCACAGTAACAAAAACTTAGAATCAAGCTCTGTGTCCATCAATGGAGGATTGGACTAAGAAAATGTGGCAAATAGATACAATGGAATACTCTTTATGATAAAAAAGAAATCGTATCTTCTGCAGCAACATGGGTGGAACTGAAGACACAAGCAACATGGGTGGAACAACTCAGACACAGAAAGACAAATACCACCTGTTCTCACTTGTAAGTGGAAGCTAAATAATGTGTACACATGGAAGCCGAGTGTGGAATGATGGACAATGGAGACTTGGTGGGGTGAGGGAGTGGGAAGAGGGTGAATGATAGGAGGTTGCTTGGTGGGTACGATGTGTGTTGCTCCAGTGAAAGGATGCACTGAAGGCCCTGACTTCACCACGATGCACTATATCAATGTAGCAAAATTGTACTTGTACCCTATGCATAGATACAAAGAAAAAATTATATTAAAAAATTTTAAGTAATAAAAAAACACAAAATCCTCAAGACCTTTTCACATTAACTTCTATTCAGCCAGGTATCTCCAGTGCTGTGGATGTACAATTTTATTTTTGTCTGTTTGACCTTTAATTTGAATACAATTCTATAAACTTGTCTCTGTAAATGTAGTCGTGCAGCTGTAGCCCACCATATCAAACTTTAATTCCATCTGCTTTATATTTCCTAATCCTCCTACAATTGTGTCACTCTTAACTGGCTAATGATGCCTTCTTAGTTTATCTAAACAGGATAAAGACAAAGACAAAGCCCTGTGGCACAACACCAAGAACTTCTCTCTAGGATGAAAAATAATCAAAATGAATACACAAGTTATATAGATGCACCAAACTACATTATCATCGACCATCCCCTGAGGATGAGGATTTTGAATATAATAAAAGCAATGATGTGATGACAATGATGAATGCTATGGTCTAAATGTGTCCCCAGTTTATGTCTTGGAAGCTTAATCCCAGGGCAACAATGTTGGGAGGTGTTTAGGTCTTGAGAGCTCAACCCCCATAAATAGATTAATGTTGCTATAAAAAGGGCTTGCAGGGGTGAGTCCACTCTCTCTTGCCCTGTGCCCTTCACCGTGTGAGAAAGCAGCAAGAAGGTCTTCACCAGACACCAGATGCCAGCACCTTGGTCTTGGACTTTCCAGCCTCCAAAACTGTATGGAAATAAATTTCTGTTCTCCATAAATTACCCAATCTATAGTATTCTGTTATAATAGCAAAAAAAAAAAGACTAATTCAATGATTGATTATGATGATCCACCAACATTTATTGATCATCATGTGTCAAGCCCTGTACCAAGTGCTTTAAGTGTAATATCTCACTTAATTTCACAAAAATCATATTAGATAGTTCTGAATATTATCCCCTTTTACAGTTATAGAAACTGAAACGGGCTTCAAAGAGCTATATATAATAACTTGCCTATGATTATGCATCTAGTACGTGACAAAACAAATTTTAAAAGCCACACTATCTTCCTCCAGAGCTAGACTCTTGACCCCTCCATTCTGCTGTTTTCACATGATGTGAGGTTTTATTTAAGCCTTTCCAAAATCAAGATATAAAGGCTAGAGGGGTCACAAGTAGTATGTGTGAAACAAATGATCTAGAAGAAAGGCCCTTGCCCTCCAGTAACTTACAATCCTGTTAAAAGGATAACACGTAGAAAATAAAGCTATTTTAGAACAAAACAGTTTATTGTAGTGCTAAAAGAATGAGAATCAGACCTAAGTATTCTTTTCCATCTCAGTTCTCCCACTTAAAGGTCACAGACTGGAAATTTATAAAACCACAAAGAAAAGGATTAGGAAAAAATGAATAGGCCTTACCCTGCCAAGATTCAGTAAAGAATAATTAAAGTCCATGGAACCCCCAAGTACTGACCATTCACACACTGCTAAGAGATAGAGCTTCTTAAAAAGTTTTTGTAAAACCACAGTCATTGGATCCTCCCTCAATTAATATCTGAGGTGCCCACCAAATAAGCCATCAAAGCCGCTATCAAGCAGAAAAATATTCTCACTAAAGTTAGTGGCCAGAATTTTTCATCCCATCCAGTAACCCCAGAATTAAATTTTCTCAAGTTCAAAATCTCATTACCAACCAGATTATCAATTATAATTTCAATGCCCAAAGACAACAAGTTATTCATGGTCTGTTATCCCAATTGTTTTCAGCAAGCAAATAAGAGAAAGCACCTTCAGAAAGATCTATCTCAATCTCTTACTGTGTGACCTAGGGCAGTCACCAGTCCACCCCCCAAACTGCTGTGATAATCATGGGAGATAATAAATGGGAAATTGTCTTGCAACCTGAAAGGTATATTTCTTGTCTTGTAACCTGAAAGGTTACTCTCATTAGATGTTTAGGAACAAATTATTACCCATATTAAAAAAAGCCCCACATGATAATGCAAAGCAATCTATAATCGAACCCATCCACTCCATTGGCCTCAGCATTTCCATTCTACCTTGCACTATGACAATTAGAACATTTAGCTATTACCCCTACCTCATGCTCCCAAAACTCCATACCCACATATCATCCCAAAGTACTCAGTGCTTTTCTATGCTCTGTTCCTTTATGTTGATAAAGATAAGATGCTAAAGAGGCCAACTATTACTCTTAACGAAGGTTAATATTAAAACATATAGGAAACTTTTGATTCTCATTTATTTCCCATTATCTGACTTTATCCCCTCTAGGCAGAAAATCTTAATAACCAAATATTTGCATAATGCCTCTCTTTTTATATCCTTGATTTCAACCAATTGCTTTAGAAATATTTTCCCATCCCTCTAATAGCATCAAATCCAATTAACTGATATGTTAATTTTAAGTAACTTGGGATATTCAGAGCACTTTGATGAATGATTATAAATCATAAGCTAGCAAAGAAGACAAGGTCTCTGGAGAAGAAAATGTCAGAAACTTCTCCTCCTGCTCCTTTCATTGGGAGAGTTATTATAGTAATGGGAGGAGGCTGGATTGAGAAAATAATCATATGGGGGTTTAGGAAATACTTACGAAACTTAGGTTTAACAGCTTTGTCTAACCTCTTTGGTCTAGTTGATGTCACATGTTTAATAAAATCTCCCAGATCTTTTAGCCAAAGATCCCTGATCTGTTTTAAGATACTCCAGAACACCAAGAAGTCATGACAATTGAAAAAAGCCCTGTACCAGTATATCTGTCTCCACTGCCTGCAAAGCTTGCACCTCCCTTCTCCACCTGCAAACTCCTGTTCTCCCTTGAAGAAAAAATTGAGCCATCACATCTTTGAACATCTTTCCTGACCACAGCATCATGCAGACAAGGCTCAGGGTTTCAATGGCACCATGACTATTAGAATATTTATCTATTATATCATTTATAAAATTATAAATATTTGTATAAAGAAATTTTCCATAAGACTTTGGGTCTTGTTTACTTATCTTTAAGCCCAAAGCTCCTAGCACAGTGCCAGACAACTAATAGCTAGAAAAAATATTTGTTTATATGCTAAAAAAAAAAATAAAGTGTTTACCAGGCTCTTGAATAAGGCTTATCCTCAGGGATATCTCTTTGATTTCAAAGCTCACACAAGCTCAAAAATTTTTAAATGAAAGTCTAATTAGTGTTTCAGAGTGCCGTACCCTTTTCATGGTAAAATTCCCAGAGTCCCAAAAGGCATGGATAGATTCCCAAACCCTGTGTTTTATAGCCTACCTGCATTTTCCTCTGCGTATTGCGATGGCTTGGTGGAGATGAAATTGACAGAGAGAAAAAGAGGTAATTGCCTGAGTAAAATTACCACTAAAAAGTCAGCCTCGAGGATACACTACAGCAAAGCTCTCTTATTCACTGTTAGAGAAAATTAATCGTCTGAAGCTGTATACAAGTCTTCAAATATTGCCCTGAAATGACCAAACCTCTACTTTTAGCACTCATTGAAGGAGCAGTTGTCTTCCAGTAAAGCTGCTTGGTTTGTAAATTCAGTGGACAGTTTGAAAAAAAGGTTTAAAAATTTTTTTAAATGTTTTAAAAATAAATATTTAATATATATATTCCAAGAGAATTCTTTTTATACCTCCACCTACTGATGTATATCTTTAGCACGGGAATATTTAATATATTGTAGTCATCAGATTTAAAAGCTGACAGACTCACAAAGCCATTCATATACTATAATCATTGATTTGCCCTCTAATCATCTTCCTAGATTGGGGGCTCTTTGAAGGCAAAAATTGATCTTGCTAATCTATGTCCTTTCCTCATTCCTTGCCCTGCTATATCAAGCACTTAGAAAATATGCTTGAATAGATTAGAAGGTATTCATGGTCAATTCTAATATAACAACAATAACTAACTGTATTAGCAGTTATAATCTGTTCTGAGGGGCGATTTCACTCATTCTCACAATGATCCTTTGAGGTGGGTACTATGATTATCTCCATTTTAGAGATGAAGAAACTGAGACCTAAAGAAATTAAGTAACTGACCCAAAGGCACGTAGCTACGTAACAGAGGTGGCATTCGACTTTACTCCAGTAAAATCTTTATGCTTTCAAGGCTCAGGCATGTGTTAAACCACTCTCCAATACTACCTCAGCGAACTCCTAAAGGGACCCAACTCCATGTTTTTGTCCTTGCGTTTGCAAGCTATGTAAAGCCAGGTTAAGCTAACTGTTGTAACCAACAACCCCAATAATTCAGCGGCTTTCACAGAAGTTTATCTGTTATTTAATGCCTGAAGCTCTAAGGGATGGCAGGACGACTACGTAAAAAAGAGCCTTGGAGTCCTCTGCCTTGTCCTCAGCAGCCAGCCTGCAGACAGGAAGAGAATGGGGGACACGCATGAGAAGTTGGCTGAGCCAGGCCAAAGACAGAGGCACGGTACCTCCACTCACATCCTATTGGCTGAACTCAGTCACATGACCACGCCTCACGGCAGGGCAGGGTGGGAAATGTGTTCCAGCCATGAGGCCGAGTAGAAAAGGAAAAAAGCAGATACTGGTAAGCACTAACAGCCTCTACCCAGAAAACTCGGGGACTCAAGATTCAAAACCAACATCAGAGGATGTTAGAGGCAGAATTGAAAGAGACTTATCAACTTTTTTGCAAGCCTTCTATTTTCCATTCCTCACTCTGAACTTCTCTGATCCATTAGCAACTGCAGCTTCTCCTACTGCTAATAGCACCTGAAGAGATTTATTTAAATCTCTAAAGTATATCATTTATCTTTTAAGAAAAAGGAATAACCAAAATTTATTTATTGCCCTACAGATGTATTAGGAAACGTCATTTTCATTGCATGAAACTGCTTCCTTTCTGGAAAAAATTATTGCCAGATAACTCTTAACAGCAAATTCTTTGAACACACTTAAGATTTTAAGTTATTTGTAAATATAGTATGTATTAAAACTGTATTTATGATAAATCAAAATCATAGGTTTGATTTCAATATACCATAGAGTTAACCATGATATATTAAATTCAAATACAAATTATATTTAATTCATTCTTTCATTCAAAAAATATGTACTAACCTTATTATATTTTGTTTCATCCCAAGTCCAAGGCCCACAGGTGAAACCTCAATAAATACAATACAGTTATGTATGATAGAAAGATTAAATGACATTTCATAAGACTGTTGTTGGCCAGGCGTGATGGCTCCCGCCTGTAATCCTAGCACTATGGGAGGCCAAGGCGGAAGGATCACTCAAGTTCAGGAATTCGAAACCAGCCTGAGCAAGAGTGAGACCCCGTCTCTAACTAAAAATAGAAAGAAATTAATTGGCCAACTAAAAATATATAGAAAAAATTAGCCGGGCATGGTGGCACATGCCTGTAGTCCCAGCTACTAGGGAGGCTGAGGCAGAAGGATTGCTTGAGCCCAGGAGTTTGATGTTGCTGTGAGCTAGGCTGACGCCATGCCACTCTAGACGGGGCAACAGAGTAAGACTCTGTCTCAAAAAAAAAGAAAAAAAAGACTTGTTGAAACTGCAAGGAGGTTTCAGCCTAAGTTCAGGTGCTCATCACACAAAAATCCAATTAAGACAACCAAGATTGTCAAGGAAGAAAGGAATTTTTAATATGAAAGATATCTTGTCATCTTGTTGGGAGAAAGGGAGAAGCTGCCTCAAATCCTCTCTCCAACTATGGGCATTTAAAGGGGAGCCAGGTCGTGGTGTAACTAACAAGTTACACTTGCATTGGGCTACTTGCATTGGGGTCCAGTTGTGGGGAGAAGGTGAATATAGACTTCAGACACTCTGCCCAGGAGCCTTCAAAATCTCAGCTCCTGTGTCTTGCAGAAAATCCATCATTTCTGGCAAACAACACAAAAGGTCAAGTAGTTAAATAAGGGAAAGGATTACTTAAAAATATATATATAAGGGTTATTGAAATTTGTTCATAGAGCCAGTTACAAGACAAACTTGGGTCAAAAATCTGGGCCCATATTCCTTCCCAGATCTCAGCAAATCAGAAGAACATGTTAAGTTACATTGAGTTTTGTCTGTCAGATATGGACAGAGAGTCATTCCCTATAATCACAGAGTTTCAGAATAATGTCACTAAGCCACAGAAACGGACCCATTCTCTGAATTCCCTTCAGTTTACAATTGCCCATCAGAGTTTACAATTGTCCAACAGAGTGCTTACTTCCCAAGAACAATCAAGATTCAAGTGTGTCGAGATCACTCACAACAACTCAGTTCTTAGAATTCACTCTGAAAATCCCATTCTTTTCTACATAAACCTTAGCTCCTAAGGAGCACATCATTCCAATGGTTTCTAAACATTGCCATTGTCAGAATCACCTGGAAATTTCTATTTATATGAATTCTATAAATTCCCAGTCCATGTTCAAGATCTACTAAATCAGAATCTCTGAGACTGAAATATGGCAATCTATAATCTTAAAAAATCTCTCTTAGTTAATTTTTACAATGTGCCCCACCTTTAAGAAACACTGCATCTTTTAAACTTGCCCAATATTGTTAGGCTCTACCTTAGGTCTGGATACCCAGGGTCCAACATCTTTGACAATCACCCAGCTCTTACAGACAGATCACTAGCTACCCTTTTTCCTCTGGGGCTTGATTCTTAGCTTTTCAAAAACATTTCTGCCTTTGCAAAAGTTTTACCTTGGAGCAGTTCCCTAGTAATTCCAAACCAGAGGCAAGTGGTGCTCTCATTACCATAATCACTTCTTCATCAGTCTACATTTTAATAGAGGCATATTCTCAAACCCTTTTCAAAACCCAAATCAGAGGGTGGATTTTAAAACAAACAAGTTAGCACTGCTTTAAAACCCATTTCTAGTCATTCTCACACCCTCAGTACAAATCCGTTAAAACTTCAGAAGTCATTAAGGGGTGGCCCTGAAGGTTTTTTGATTGTCGGGAAGTGTTATTGAGATGGATTTGTTGAAGAGACGCTTGATGCCATTTCACACTCCTGTCAAAGTTTTATTAGATTTCTAAACCGAAGATAAATACTTTATTTTTAACCATAACAATCTGAGCCTCTAAGAAGGAAAACAAGAAACACAAATTATCCTAAACCTTAGTATAGAAGAAGTTGCACACTTTCAAGTAGAATTGGCTTTAATTCAAATGGAGAAGGACCTTTGCCATGACAAATAACAACCACGTCTCAAATCATGACAATTATATGTAGACAGAGCCAGCCTTCCCCACTGATTGCTTGATGTAATTTCTTTATTTACTACAGCTTCATCTCATTCACTCTGTCAAAAAAAAAAAAAAAAATTCTTCCCTTATCAACTCCTTTAATATGATCACAAACATTGACAGACAGGCTACTTGAGAAACCGGCCATAGACTCTCACAGCTGGAAAGAACCATAGGGATTATCTAGTCCAAATTTCTCTTCTATACAAGAATCCTTTCTCCAGTGTCATTGACAAAGAGAAACCCAACCAGATTCTGCTTCAAAGCTTTCGAAGAAATAACGAGGCCTGACATTCATAGGGTACTTCGCAGATTACAAAGCACCTTCGATCATATTGCTTCACTCATATTGTAGATGATGACATGGAGATTTTGAGAGATTAAATGACTCGCTGTGGTGACACAGGTAACAAATGGCTGAGCCATAGCTTATATTAAGTCTTTGGAATATGAATTCATATTTCTTTTCCCTGCTGCCTCCCTGGTAAAAGTCTGGTCTTTGCAAGGCAACACAGGTTTGAACTGCGCAGGTCAACCTATACTCAGATTTTTTTCAATAAAAGTTACACCAAGTGTACCTGCCTCTTCTGCCTCCCCTTCCTCTTCCTCCACTTCTTCTGCCTTTTCCACCTCTGAGACAGCAAGACCAACCCTTTCTCTTCCTCCTCCTCCTCAGCCTGCTAAACCTGAAGACAATGAAGATAAAGACCTATATGATGATCCACTTCCATTAAATGAATAGTAAATATATTTTTCTCTTTTTTATGATTTTCTAAATAACATTTTCTTTCTCTGACTTATTTTTTGTAATAATACAGTATTCAATTCATATATTATGCAAAAATGTGTGTCAATTGACTGTTTATGTTATCAGTAAGGCTCTTGGTCAATGGTAGGCTATGAGTAGTTAAATCTGGGGGGAGTCAAAAAACTATGCATGAGTTTTTGACTATGTAGGAGGTCAGCACCCTTAACCCCCACATTGTTCTAGGGTCAACTATACTTTGTTGGACATCTGTGATGATTAAAAAATTTCAAAGAGACAAAATCTATCTCCCTGTAACTTTTTAAAATTTTAACCAAACCTTAATGCTTAGTACATGAAAGGCACTATTTGAAGTACCTTCCAAATATTAACCCATTTAATTCCCATAACAGTCCTATGAAATGAGTACTATTATTATCCCCATTTTAAAGATGAGAAAACCGAAGCTGCAAACAAATGGCAGAGCTGTAATCTAAACCAATCTAACCCATTAATCTGTCTCCAGGGTCCAAACACAATCCTGCCTCTCACATCTACTATGGGCATTTCATTGTAATCTTTGAATCAACACAGAATAAAACGGTTTCTTTAGTCACAGAGTAGCCATGCAAATATTTAAAGATAACTATTGAGCTCCCTTTCCAAGATTTGTATAAGTAAGGATTCTATCAGAGAAACAGAACAACTAGAAATGATATAAAGGATAAGGAATTTATTACAAGAATTTGACTTCACAATGGTGGGAGCTAAACAGTCTCTGTAATTCTCTTGTACTTATTTATGCCTGATGCCAAAAGTCATATACTCAAGGGTTGAGACTTGATAAAAAGTAACATTTTAACTGTTTTATCAAGGGCATTCTTACATAAAGCTGGCTTTTCTCAAAAATCTGTTAAGGCTGGGACTGAAAAATACAATAACCACTAGTACAGTTTATTGCCACTGCTTTGATTTGTGTTAAGGAGCTAGAAATTTACTGACAACTTCTTTTCAGCTGTCAGTTCAAGTAATAACACAGTGAAGATGGAAATAACATCTTAATATTATTATAAAAATAGCTTTGAACTTACAGATCCCCTGAAATGGATTCAGAGACTCCCAGGGGCCCAAGGACCAATGATTTATAGTATAGCAAAGAAGTTCTGGCATTGCAACTTAATTTAGGAGAGGCTACCTTTAGATCCAGGTTTACATCAACCAACCAAACATCATGAATATGCACAAAAAACATGCACACACATGCACACAGAATCTTTATTACAGCTAAAAATCTTCAGTGCCACATTTAATTCAATTGGGCTAGCACACACAATTCCAAAGGGAACTGCAAACATGGCACTGCTATAAGTTATCCATCTTTCCTCAGTATAGACACAAAGATATCTTTAGATGAAAGGGTATCACACATTGTGAAGGAAGAGCTATTATAAGGTTAAATTAATCCTTTATTCCCACTAGAAGGTGAAACATTCCATAGGTCCCTTGGGAAGTTTTTCCTAATATCCCATACATTCTTGTAACAGAGGTAAAAGCCTGAAAAGGGGCAAAATGCTTTACAAGTTCACTCTTTAAAATCCCTCACTCTTTTTGAGGAATTAAAACCTGCAACCCTGCCTGAGGCCAGTAATCAAAGGGGCAGACAAATGCTCTTTGTTCTTTTTTTTCTAGAATCTTAAACCACAGGAGACGACTTAACAGAATTATCCAGACAGAGGTCACAAGATGGTCTTTACTGGAGATGCTTTAGTTAAACAGCAATAACCCAAAGCTGAAAAGCCCCCTTTAAAAACTCTGTATTTCTGTTTAAAATGGGAATGATAGTTCTTTAAGATGAGAGTCTGCCATCCTCCTCATTTGCTGGCAAGTTAATAAACTTCTCTTTCCTTTTCCTCAAACCACTTGTCCTCGTTCTTCATTCAGTTTCAGGGATAAGTACCAAACTTTCAGTAACATTCTTGTTGGCTTCAGTTCCTCATTCGAATTATCAAGATCATTTTTAATTTTGCTTCTGTTATTCATACTTTCTACCAGGAGATTCTTGTAAATTATGCACTGCAAATTGGGGGAAGTTCTTGACCATTTTCCATGTGACGATCCCTTCTTTATCTAAAGATAGATGGGTTCAATTAATTGTCACGTGTTTTGGGAGCATGATACTACAGGACCTTGACCATTTCATCCCCACAACTAATTTAATCAAAGTGCCAAGAATGAATTGAAGCAAAATATGCCTTTCAAAATATTACCCTTTTCTTTCAGAGAAATAATGCATAATTTCTACTATAATAGTAACATTAGTGATTATAGGAAGCCTATTTCTCAACATCCCCAATAAGAGCAGAAGTTGAGTGTCGTCATTTATAAAAGAAAAGCCCCAGCCATCTCACCTGTTGGAGGCAGTGACCATGCCATTACTATGGATACTGACTGTTGACAGACCTCTCTTCTCCTACCATCTTAAGGTGGAGGGAGGGAGAGTGCTGAGGTCACCACTGTCCGAACTGTAAACAGAAGAAAAACACCTGACTACTGGAATGAGTAATATCTCATTATTATTTAAGAATATGCTAAGTAAAAAATGAAAGGGAGTTGATTGAAAAAGACATTTAATTGATTTTTGTCATTTAAAGGTCTGAAAAAAATCTCTGCTCAGTGCCTTATAAAATGACTAATTATATTATGAGAAGTCTGATCCATTTTTTAACATTTAATTGATGACAGCCTTTAAGCTCCAGCCCTACCTCACTCATCCACTTCTGCCCCATTGTACTGCAATAGACTGAGCGTTGGTTTTCCCAAAAAAATCATATGTTGAAACCCTAATCCCAATATGATGGTATATTGAGGGGGGATAATTATGGAGTAATTTGGTTCTGAGGGTGGAACCCTCATGAATGGGATTAGTGCCCTTCTAAGAAGAGGTGAGAGAGCTTGCTAGCTATTATTCTGCAATATGAAGTTGGCAGTCAGCAACCCGGAAGTGAGCCCCCCCCAGGACCAATCATGCTGGTGCCCTAATCTCAGACTTCCAACCTCCAGAATTGCAAGAAGTATGTTTCTGTTGCTTATAAGTCTTCCACTCTATGGCACTCTGTTATAGCAGACCAGATTGCCACAACATCTGAGTAAGCCACTAATAAAGCCCAGGTGCACCAGAGAGGAGTCTGAACCCATGCAAGTCTCTCCTTCTTTTCCTGCGTAGGAACCCTCACATTGGCTCCACCTCCTAATGACAATAAAAACTCATAGCCAGCGTCCATTCCTTGCTTCCTCCAGAGAATAATCCTGATCTTTGAAACTTTTGAATATGTTAAGATCTCTCTTCTGTGAGTCTGTCATATTATTTGGCATGGCTGACCCAAAGAGGGGAGATTATCTGAGTGGGGCTGATCTAATCACAGGAGGCTTTAAAAGCAGAGAACTTTTTCTGAGTGATAACAGAAGAAGGAAGAAGCCACAAGTGGCAGTGGGAGATATGAAGCGTTAGTGGGCTGTGGCATGTGGCTGGTGGCTTGAAGATGGAGGGAGCCACATGGAAAGGAATGCAGGTGGCTCTGGAGCCATGAGTAGCCCCCACCCGCCAGCCAGCAATGGGGGAGAGGGTGCTCAGATACACAACTTCAATGAACTGGATTCTGTGAACAACATGAGTGAGCTTGGGAGGGTATTCGTCCCCTGGGCTCTCCAGGTAAGAGCCCACTTTGGCCAACATCTTGTGAGCCCCTGAGAGGAAAACCCAGCAAAGCCAATGCAGGCTTCTGACCTACAGAACTGTGACCTGATAAATGGGTGTTGTTTTAAACCACTAAATCTGGCAAAATGGTATGCAGCAATAAAAAATAAAATACAATGTGCTAAGAGTTTGATGCAGAGTACCAAAATCAAAAAATATTTTTCCCTCTACATTTAAAAAGGTTAAAATCTAACAGGCAAGTATATATACTAACAGAAAAGGAAAATGTTACAAGTGTCATAATGTCCATCCAAACAAACTGCTTGGGCATCTATGACAAAATACCAAAGGCTGGATGGCTTATAAACAACAGAACTTTATTTGTAACAGTTCTAGAGGCTGCAAAGTTCAAGGTCGAGTCACCGGCTGACTTGGTGTCTGCCAAGAGGCTGCTTCCTGGTTCACAGACAGTGGTCTTCCCACTCTAACCTTCCATGTCAAAGGGAGGAGGGGTCTCTCTCAGGCCTCTTTTATAAGGGCATTTATCCCAATCATGAGGGCTCAACCCCCATGACCTAATCACATCCGAAAGACCCTACTTTGGAACATCACCTTGGAGGTAAGGATGTCAACATATAAATTTGGGGGAAACATAAACATTCAAACTAGAACACTACTGTAGAATAGTGATTCCCAACCAGGGGAAATTCTGACCCCCCCTGGGAAATTTGGTACTATTTGGAGACGTATTTGGTTATCACGACTGGGGAGGTGATGCTAGCATCCTGTCTTTAGAGGCCAGGGATACTGCTGTTGAATGTCGTACAATGCACAGGAGACGCACACAATCTCTCAAAAAGAGAGAGAGAGATAATTATCTGGTGCCAAATGTCAATAGTGCCAAGGTTGAGAGACTCTGCTTCAGGAATAGGGAGGAGAAAATTAATTTCCACAGAGGAATTTGGGCAAGCTTCTTAGAGGTAGTGATATTTGAGCTGGACCATGAATGATAAGTAGGATTTGACAGATGGGGGTGCGGACAGCAAGAAACTACTCCTGGGGTCCCTGCTTGGACTCTATAGCAAAGTACACACAGGCAGAGCAGACCGTTTTATGGAGTTTGCAGGTAGTAAGTAGCCATTTTCCCCAACCCCATTCCCAGTCCCATATCTTCACATGGCTTACCTTTCATTAACAGTTGGCACCAAGTGCCAAAACTCCAACGTGTCACTCCACAAAAACAAAATTAATTGAGGAACTAAGGTGCATGACACGAAGCTAGAATTTATAAAGGATACAGAAAATAATGAGCCATGACTCACATCTTCAACGTGTTGACAATCTAAATGGCGACAGAGACCTATTCACAAATAAATGCATCAATCTTAAATATACTGAAAGTAACCCTGGACCACTCCTTCCACAGGTCGGTTACCTCAAGGAAATACTCCAAGGTGCCTCAACATGTATGAAATGTGCAGTCAAATTCCTGCGCTAATTTTGTAATTAGCTAATTTGGTGTATTTCCCTTTCTTTCGATCCTCTATAGAGTCTGTCTTGCAAGGTAGTCACAGGTACTCACTTCTCCAAACTGACATCCATCGTATGCTTACCACTTTTTCACTGTGACGCCCCTCATCCCCACAAAGTTTATTATTACTTTTGCATACTGTTGGTAGTCAAGAGCACAGGACCATTGTTAAGTCCAGACAGAAGAAAAAAATACAAGAAACTCACTCTTATCTTTTCCACTGAATGTTTGTCAAAGCCATTAGAGGGGGAGAAACAAATCTGTCGCTAACAGCATTTTCATTCTGGATAGCCCTAAACACAGGCAGCTGGGCTGAGATTGCCATTTCAGGGTTCACAAGGGACTTTTACAGCTGTCACATCTAAGCAAGTCTTAAAATCCATTTCTCAAAGCCAGACTTATTTGAGACAAGCATCTGGTGACAAATGTTGAAGGAATAACAAAACCCTCTGTATTCTGGGTTTCTTGACCTTCATGTTTATTAATGTTCAGAGCTTCCCCACCCCTCTCAAAATTTCAAAATCCTACCACTGGGCTCTACTTAACGCACGCTGCTGGAGATGAGTAAAACAGAATAGATTTCTATGCTTCTCTGCTTGACAAAAATCAACCCATTAAAAAGTTAACACATCAATTGACAAAAGGATGCAAAGAGCAGATTTGCTCAATTCTCAATTGGACAGTGGGTACTTTTTAATTGAACTAAAGCTCAGGCACTCTTCACTAAATCCCCTTCTGAATAATTCTGTCAGCCAGATAGATTATTTTTATAAATTTTAAAAAAGTACAGAACTTTCTTCACAGACCATGACGATTCCTTTTTTTAATCCCAATTTTCGCCCTTGCCTAGAAAGAAAGTCAAATGGTTCCCAGAGCCTGTGAAAACTCTCCTTTTGTGGCCTGGATAGAACTGACAAATGCATGGATTCTGTATCCTTTCAATGATTCAACTCAACTTTATAGGAGTGATAAAAAAAGGACTGACATTGTGTTAAGAGAAGGAAGGAAGGAGAACAGAAGCTGGGGAATCCTTTTGTTAGGTTGATAGAGAGGGATTATGGGTCTCCTAGGGACGAAAGTGGGTGCCGTCCCTCAGTGCAATTGACTCACCGGGAAAGAAGGACAAGGGTAGGCCCCAGGCCGCCATCTTGGTTCTGCCCCGCCCTAATCCTGCCATGCCTGGGGGTGGAGGAAACATCCTATGAATCTGCCAGTCATAATTTAGCATGCCAACTGCAAAAGAATGCAGAGGGCTCTCTAACCCATGGGCCAAGCAGCATAGATATGATAGAGTCCAGAAAGTGACCTAGAACAACAAGCTTTTAGAGAGGTTTGGTCCAGGCAAGAGGAGGTCCTGATGGAGGTCACAGGATTGTCTTCATAGGAGATGGGATGAACAGCAATCGCCTGAAGCTGAAAAGCTGCAAACCTCCCTTCTGCTTATGATCAGGGTGATGGCATTTTAGATGGGGGCTTCCAACTTCCTCATTTCCCGACAAATTAATAAATCTCTTTCCTTCTCCTCAAATCACTAATCCTTGTTCTTCTGATGCAGTCTCAGGGACAGGTGCTGAGCTTTCAGTAACAATTTTTTAGATAAAACATCAGTCAGTACACATTCGTTACAAAGACTAAAAAGAAAAAAAGAAAGTTAATAAAAATATATTTTAAAAATATTAAAAATTTAAGTTTAAAAAAATATATTAAAAAAATCACTCAGTAAGTTGTCCTAGGTGCCCAATAAACTTTTTATTATATGCTATTTGCATAAACCCCATAACCGGGAACAACTATACCCAAGAAATTCTGTCACTAAGTGTCTTGATATCCTCTCTGTAATCTTTCATGTCCATGGGAAGCAGGAAACTCTTTCTTTTTCTGTTTTTTCTTTTTTTTTTTTGAGACAGAGTCTCACTCTGTTGCCCAGGCTAGAGTGAGTGCCGTGGCATCAGCCTAGCTCACGGCAACTTCAAACTCCTGGGCTCAAGCCATCCTCCTGCCTCAGCCTGCCAAGTAGCTGGGACTACAGGCATGTGCCACCATGCCCGGCTAATTGTGTGTGTGTGTGTGTGTATATATATATATATATATATATATTTTTTTTTTAGTTGGTCAACTAATTTCTTTCTATTTTTAGTAGAGATGGGGTCTTGCTCTTGTTCTGGCTGCTTTCCAACTCTTGACCTTGAGTGATCCTCCCGCTTTGGCCTCCCAAAGTGCTAGGATTATAGGCGTGAGCCACCTCGCCCCCGACCCAGGAAATTCTTTATGGTTGGGCTGGATGCCTGGACTACGTGGCCTGAAAAGGCACAGTTCCTCATTTTGCCAGCTGTTTAGGCATCTGTGTGTCCATCATTGTTCTGGAGGGTCTAAACTAACAATCTCACAGCCTTTACAATCTCACATGTCCCCCTCTTCCACAATAGTCTCTGGGCCTAAAAGGAAGATATTTGTAATTTTAGCAGCAGACCATTGGCAATGGGATACTTTTTAAATTCTGGAGATATCAGGTAAATTTTGCTATTTACTTAATCAGTAACCTTTTAAATAAAAAGTTATTAAAAATTTTCAGTTATTTTCATGACTTTTTCTTAAAAAAGCAAATCTTGGACCATAGCTGATTATAAACTGTTACACTTAAACTTATGTTTCCAGATTTGATTCAGACATTTTTGTGATTATCTATTATTTAATTTACTTTAAGACTTCAAATTACTGAAAAGAATCGTGAAATTATGGCACACAGACACACAATCAGAAGCAGATATAAGATTTTTTATTTGCCATTTTTCAAATAGTTTCTCTCCCCCACTTTAGAGATTTCTTGATTACTTGTTTTATTGCCCTAAACAATTGTTGCTAGGCAACTCTAAATTTGCATTTCCAAAGACATGAAACTGGGATGAAAATTTGTATCTCAAGGCACAGAACTTAGACTTAAATAAAGGTAAGGTTTGTTAAGTAAACCTTGAGTCACTGTCCCTTCTATCCTAAAAGTTTTTCATCGTTTAGGTGTAGAAAAAGAGGGGCCCTTGCAAATGGAGATTTTTTTTAGAGAGAGCTTTAAAATATTCAGCTAACTGTAGATTGATTTAGTTTGATAGGTGGTCTTTTCAATTTTGTTTCTTAATTAGATTACTGGCTTTGGGTGGAGCCCCTTAAAGGAACAAGGTGAAGAAAGCCCATAATTTTAGCACCAGTACAGGTGGGAGGCAGATCACTTAGATCCCAGTTATCATTTCAAGTTATTTTCTGTTAACCATTTTTATAGCCTGTGAATATTAGATGTACAATCAACATGATTAATTTGTGCCCTCAACAAAGACATTTAATGTCTAAACAAATTCAATATCTAAACATATATTTTTAAACAAAATTGGGGGAAAAGAAAATGAAAAGAATTTTAAAACATAGACCAAGAAACAATCAGAAAATATAGTTTTAATTATTACTTTTAAACTTAAACCTACTGAGATAACAACCATAAGTATTCTAGGAAGACTTGCTATTCTGAATAATGTACCATCTTTAAGTAGTAGAAGTTTAATACATCTTGCTTAAAGATGTTAACTAATCACATTTCTTAAAACTATCAACACCCAAAATAAAATTTATTAATATGACATCGCCTAACTATAAACTGAATAAACCTCTAACATTAATCCTTTAGCATCTCAAATAATGACATAAAGTCATAACATTTATATGTAGGGATCAAGATTAAGCTACTTTAAAAACAATCTAAATGGTCTCAAACCACTTTTTTATTTAAGTGCATATTCAAGTACACGTAATACTTCCAAAGAGTAAGATTGCTTTGAGATTCTCTTTGGATTCTGAGAATAATTACTATACAAAAATCAACCACAGTTCAGGGATTTTCTTTCCGTTTTATTAGGCAAAGGGCCTTTGCTATAGCAACACAAGGTACACATAACAGACTGTCTTGAAACCAATACTCAGAACAAATCAAGAGTGAGCTAGACCAAATAGAAGCCACCAATTTGATTTAAACAGATTTTGTGTGTACCTTTCCACAGACAGTAAAGTCAATGGAAGAAACTGCATCAACAACTAGAATTAAGAGCCCGAAACCAAAACATCTTTATAAACCTTTGCCCATAAGTTTCTGTTTTTATGCTATCATTTATTATTACTTAGAGTTTTATTTATTCTAATACTGACACTTATTTTTGTTTAGGCACACCTACTTTTTTTTCTGAGACAGAGTCTCACTCTGTTACTCAGGCTAGAGTACCCTGGTGTCAGCCTAGCTCACAGCAACCTCAAACTGCTGGGCTCAAGCAATACTCCTGCCTCAGTCTCCCAAGTAGTTGGGAATACAGATGTGCACCACCACATCTGGCTAATTTTTTAGTAGAGACAGAGTCTCACTCTTGCTCAAGCTGGTTTCCAACTCCTGACTTCAAGCAATTCTCCTGCCTTGGCCTCCCAGAGTGCTGGGATTACAGGCATGAGCCACCATCCTCAGCCCTAGGCACACCTACGTTTTACCTAAGCAAGAGCATTAAAGTTAAACATATGAATAACTTTGTCATTAATCAGGAGATTTAGCTGTTTTCATTATACCAACTTATCAAAAGTCACACAAACACAGATCATTTTGTTTTGGCTGTATATATAGTTTTATAACTTTTGTGTAAAAAACCCTAACACCTTCATATATGAAAATGACCAGTAGTAAAACCAGGCAAAAATATGTTGACAATTCTGAAGACATTTTTTATTTTCATTTTACCAATAATTTCTCTAAAACTTGCTTTTTTACCAAAGATTACTAAGTCCACATGAACTTGAAATGCCCTTGGTCTTATTTATTTAATTTATGAGAGATCCTTTTATTTATAAGCCAATTTTGATACATACACAAAATAATGCATATACATACACAAAACACATCTAAACACATACATATGCACACAAAGTTTCAGTAGCTTTTGTCTCAGAACCCTAGCCATAAGATCCTCTGAAGTGCCACATAAATCTGTACACATTATGTTTCTGGTCCCCTCTTTCCCTTTCCAACAATGAGTATCCCCACATCTCCACCAAGTTGCCTCCATGGACAGAGATGTTTTTCAGTCTTCTAGACCTTGGGAGAGAGATATCTTCTAATCTCTCAGACCTTAGGATAGAGGTGTCTTTTAAACCTCTCAGACCTTTGACTGCATTTACAATACCTTCAATAGCTCATTTAAAAAGAAAATAGAGACAAAGAGCTTAACAGACTCCATATTTACATGCCACACACCAATACAAATAAACACTCAACAGAAAGAGAAATTCAAGAGATTCCAAATAAACTGCAGTTTCACCTCTTAAGCCTGGGAGTGCCGAATCCAAACATTTTAGTTCCCACTCTCACAAATGGTTGGGGCCTTATCCAATCCAAAACAAATGGAATTCCCTCAGAATTTCCCAAACTGACATAGATGTTCCCTGTGTGGTACCTTCAAAGAGCACTCACCCACCCAGACGCAAATATCAAAATCCAGAGTTCCTTTATTCTCAGGCAATCGGGGGCAATCGCCAATGCAATCACCAGTAATTATGGACAGGCAGCTGCTAAGGGAAGCTTTTGGTCTCTCCCCAATCCGCAGCCACCAAACCATGAACAATGCCATCCCAGAGGAGCCCTGACAATTGTCTAAACTGCAAGGAAGTTTCAGCTTAGGTCCAGTTGCTCATCGCACAAAGATCCAATTATTGAGACAATGAAGATTGTCAAAGAAGAAAAGAATTTTTAATACGACAGATGTCAGGAGAAGCTGCCTCAAATCTGTCTTCCCAAATAACAGAGATCACTGGATTTTTAAGAAGGGGCCACATGCCTTTGGCCTGGCCTTGGGAAATGGTGAGTCCTGGCATCTGGAAGTCTGCCCCTGTGCTGAATCTCGACTCCTTTGTCTTGCAGAAAATCCACCATTTCTGGGAAACAACTCAAAAGGTCAAGTAGTTAGTTAAGAGAGAGAATTATAAAAAAAATATGTAAGGGTCACTGAAATTTGTTCATGGAGCCAGTTACACTACACTTATGGAGATTATATTCTAACTGGAGGAGGTAGTTAGTAATTTTGTTAAATCAATATATAAACCACTAAAAGGGAGGGATGTGTTCTATAAAAATTACAAATCAGGCTAAGGAGATTGAGTGTGAGTGCTGAGCTCAGAGATGATGATGCTTTGCCCATGATAAGGAGGGAGAGCCTCTCTGAATAAGCTTGGGAACCAGCCGGGAAGCTGCATTGGGGAAGAGCATTTCTGGCCCAGCACCTGAGCTAGGGGCCTTCTTGGACTGATGCTGAAGATCAGCAAGCTAGAGGGCAGTGACAGGGTGAGAGTGCTGGGAAATGAGCCCAGTGAGGTAAGCAGGGATTAGATCAGGAAGGGCCTTGCAGCACATGATAAAAAAAATATATACTCCAGCTATTGTAAGAAGCTGAGTAGTTTGAGAAGAGAACTGGCAAGATCAAGCAATGGTTAACAGGGGTCCTCAAACTTTTTAAACAGGGGGCCAGTTCACTGTCCCTCAGACCGTTGGATAGTGCTCACTGTGGGCCTGGGATGAGTCAGCTGCTAAACAGAACAGGCAGTGGCGACAAAAACACCTGGAGGACTAGATAAATGTGCTAGGCGGCCCGTATGTGGCCCACGGGCCGTAGTTTGAAGATGCCTGGTTTAGAAGGATCATTCTGACTGCTTTATGGAGAAGTTCTATCTTGTGGCAAGTTGGAAGCAGAGACGCTGGTCAGGAAGCTATTTCAGTAGTCCAGGAGTGAACAGGGGTGGACAAGAGTGGTAGCATTGGAGAGGCTAAAAAGTGGTCAAATCTAAGAATAGCTGCAAGGTATTTGTCCTGGTAAAGGGTTCTGCCATTTACTACCATATAAGGGAGCAGGCTTGGGGGGTGATGAGAACATGAGTTCTTTTGGAGAAATGTTAGCTTTGAAATGCCAATAGGACATTCAAGAGGACACATGAAGGTGGCTGGTGGCTGTACCAGTCTATATAGACTAGTTGAAGAGAAACCCGAGGGCAGACATAAAAATCTGTGCCATCTGATAAAAACAGGATTTAGAACCACAGGTTTAGGGTGTGAGTAGAGAGAGAAGAGCAAAGGAGGTCTACAGGACCCAGCCCTGGATGTGCCACCATTTAGAACTGAATGGCAAGGAGCTGAGAAAGTAGACAAAGTAGCAACAGTCAGTCTATGTGGCATTCACAAAGCCAAGTGAGGATGGGATTTCCTTAAGGAGGGTGTGACTCAGTGGATCAAATGTTGCTAGCAAATCAAGGGTGAGAGTGGAAAGTGACCCTTGTACTTACGGTGGTACTCATGGGTTTGGACCTTGCCTTGTGTTTATTCAGTCAAGTGACAATGCACGAAAGCCTGATCTAAGAAAAAGCAAGAGAGAATGAGAGAGAAGCGTAGATAATTAGTAAACATAACTCTCCTAAGATTTGCTATATACGTGGAAACAAAATATTGGGCAATAGTTGGGAAGGAATGTGGAGTCAAGGAAGCTTTATTTTTCTTACGGAAGAAATTACGGTATGTTTGTGTGGTGATGGGAAAGAGTCAGTAGAGAGGGAAAAGCTCATGATACAGAAGAAAAAGGAGAAACAAAGTCCTTAGTACACAAAGAGGATTGGATCTAGTGTGCAGGTGGTAGGGTTAAGTGTAGTTGGCAGACCAAGGGCATCTGGAGATGGAGGTGAGGCAGGATATATGGGTGCTAATATAGGCTGATTAGAAGGTTCCATATGGGAAGATGTGGAAGTTCTCATCCGATTGCTTCCTTTTTTCTAAGTAAAATAAAACGTGTCAACTGAGGAAGGAGGATTAGTGGTTTGAGGAGAGGGAGGTACAAAAAGAGTGAGTTGACCAGAAAATGTAGTAGGATTGCTGGGAAGACTACTGGTCATGAATGTACCCAAACAGTGTGGACCCAAATTCTATTAGCCTGTGACTTTCATGGATCCTCTTTTTAAGTTGAAATAATAATATTTTTTAAGAAATCTTATTTTTTAAAAAAACTAGAGTTCCTTATTTTTTAACTTTTTGAATATATCTAAAGTATTTATTGATAATGATGGAACCCAAACTCCAAAAGAAGGACTATGAGTACTAAACTACAGTCATGTGCTGCATAGCAACACTTTGGTCAACAGCAGACCACATATACAACAGTCGTCCCATAAGATTATAATGGAGCATACACAGAAACCTCACATGTGGCACTTGATAGTGGCATTGCAGATCAACTAGGGGAAGTGACTGATATTCAGTAACGGTGCTGGGACATTTGGTTTTCCATGATGAAAAATATATATATATAAATAAAAATATCTATACCATCTAGGTTTGTGTAAATACACTCTATGATGTTCACACAACAACAAAATAGTCAGATGATGCATTTCTCAGAACATATCCCAGTCATCAGGTGACAAGACTGTGTTAGAAAAATGTATATACTTTATGGGAAAAGGGATTTTTATTTATTTTGTTCATTGTTATGTTCCCAGTGTCTAGAACAATGCCTAAAAAATATTGAAAATATAGACATTGAATGAATAGATGTATGTATTTTTGTGTACATGCTGTATGAATACTATATAAGCATCTATCCAGTGATCTATAATAACACAGTTTCCCAAAAGTCTTAGTTTAATTTTAAATTTAATAACTTAAAACTTTGGAAGCATAAAGCCGCAAGCCTACAAAAAACATTATTTGAAAGTTAAATTATTTAACTTTTTCATATGTTTACATAGTTTTGTGAATTTTGAAAAATAAATTTTTAATTTCAATGTTTTGTTTCAGTCAATATTTGTCACGTGAATGCAGCCTGAAAAAATAAAATCATTTATTGTTTTAAACTCACAAATCTCAGTAAGTATATAAGAACTGTAAATAATTTAACTTTCAAATTACGTATTTGTTACTTCTTTGCATTACACTTTTGAAGTTCCTAAAGCGTAAGACTACACTAAGATTTTTTTGTGTACCTGAGCCATAGATAGTGGGCTCTATCTATCAGTCCCTAGTTCTTACTGGGGAGTTTAAAAGAAGAGTCTCTCTGGTGCAGCTTGGACCATCTTCTGTGAGTCTTTGCAGAAGGTGCCTCCTTCCTACCTCCTATTTATTACTACTGGTCAGAGGTAGTGCTTGGCCAAGCACAATCTTTAAGGCCTCAGCCTTGTGGGCAGGCTCCGTGGGAGGCTCTACCCAGCTTCTCTGTATGACGGACATACTGCCACTCAATGACGTGGCCATTTTCTCTCTCTGTGCTGGGAGGCCTGAGGCCTCTCTGGTGGCTGCATTCTCCCCATGGGGTCAGAAAGTCCTGCCCACTTGTCTGATGGGTCTCTCTCTGCCTCAGAACCTAAAACGGATCTCTTATTTGGGCAGTGACACTTTCTCAGTAACAGCCCCAAGGCAATGACAGATCAAGAGAGAGCCTCATAGATCCCTGTATAGGTTTTGAAAGGAGCCCCAGTTTACTAATTAAGTTACTGTGTTGTAGCAGAGTTTTGCCTCAGAACTTAGCATTTTCACCGGAGGGTTTTGTTGCTTCTTCTCCCACCTGCCACAACTAAAACCCAGAGAATAGAGAGGAGGAGAGAAGGGAAAAGAGGGAAGAAAAAGCAGATAGATGAATAGTGCTGGAAAAAGGAGACCTTCCCTGCTGACGTCAGCCGAGTGTGCAGAGGGGGCTCTGGGTGGGTTTGGCAGAGAGAACAGCACTGTGCTCAAGACATTCATCCATTCTGGGGGTCCCAGCTGATCCATCTAAGCCATGGGAGACCCCAACCCACTTTTTCTGCATTCTACGTCCCCTGCCCTTACAAATGATTTCTACCTATTAATAGTACTACAGAGTTAATGCATGCAAAGTGCTTAGAAAAACAGTTAGCACATAGAAAATTCCCAATGCAGACCTCCTTTGTTGTTCTGCAAAGAGTTTTATCAATTTATATTATGTTTCCCTTTTGAAATTGGTGATTTCATGTACAATCAGACTCCTCACTTTAAAAAGTAATGATATGATAACACATGTCAGTAATCAACAGAAGCTTAGAAGCAGCAGCCTCTTTGTTTAGGTCAGGGCAAATTACACACGCTTACTTTACTAGTATAATTTTCCTCTTTAGACAAGAGAGTCATTTCAAATTATGTGCCTTGTCTTTGAAATAAAAAGTGAGAATTGCAATATAAAGAAAACAGTTTTAAAGACAGTATCAGAAAATAAAAGGTTACAAAAAAATTTACAAAGTATATTGTCCTGACAAACACAGGACATTGTGATAAAGAGAAAATCTTATCATTTAAATAATCAACATAAAATCATGGGTTTTTTTTTAACACTTTATAATTGAAACTTTGTGATATACAAAACCAAAGAGAAAAACACGAAGAACCAAAAATCCATTATCCATTTTCAACATAGGGTTAGGGCAATATGGACATCCTGGTTTTCTCAATTTTGTACAAGGTCTAGAAATGTATTATTTCATTCACAAGTACGTTGGTGTGTATCATTAAATATTACAAACTCCTTTATTAAGAGAACCAAAATATCTTTATTCCTAACACACATAAAAATAATATTTTTTAAAATATTAAGTATAGGGTCAGTACTCAAATGTTTCCAATTGTTTCAAAAAGGGTTGACTTTTACAATCGGTGCATTTAAATTTAGATCTAAACAATTTACCAAATTTTAGTTGGGATATGTCATAGAATTCTTTTTTTTTAATTTTTGCCAGTTTGCCCATTTCTCAAAATGACATATATTTCTTAATTGTCTTTGAATCTATAAGTTTCTCTTCCCTCTCTTTATTATTTTCATTTATTTGTTGAGGAAATTAGTTTGTCCATAGAATTTCCCAAATTCTATATTTGGCATATTGCAATCAATCATTGTTAAACACATTCCTCTATCCATATAGTTTCTGTAAAAGCAAAAATAAACTTAGAGGCTTTATCAGAATCAGGTTCCAGTTTGGCAAGGGTAAGTCACAGGCTGCTGTGTGGTTTTTATTTTGTCACATTAGGAGGCACATATGATCTTCTGTCTCTATGTGCTCTTAAAATGGATTCTTGATTTCAAATGTCATCAGCCTTCTTCAGCTGTTAAACATCTCACCAAATCATCTTATTGGTCTTTGATGATCATTAATTAGGTATATTATTTTCTTAAAGGTAGTAAAAATTTCTAACTCTAGCATTCTTTCTGCAATTATTAGCTGGAATTCAATAAAAATATTTTTCCCATGTCAACTCTTTGGTTTCCCTAAAATTAAGTCTGTTCATGAAGAGCAGGAGAAATGTTTGATACTTTCTCCTTGTATGTCTGTTTTTCAATAACATATTTGATACTGTTAATACACTTAAATTATTAATATTTTGGTGCTCCAATTGTCTCCCATGTAGGAAATGCAAACATCTTTAAGTTGGCTCTTTTGCCCTTTGGACATGACACAAATGTCATGATATGTTGTTTTAAATTATAACAAGATTTTTCTATATTGTCTTGCTTATTTCCTGCCCAAGACCCATACCTAGCCATTTTCTAAGATTACTGGTTACCTTTGGTAAGGTATTGTTCTTAAAGTCTACCAACTGAGTGAAAGGTACTTCATTCTTAGTGGATTGAGCAATGTGGCTACACCAAGGCTGTCCAATAGAAGTTTCTACAATGATGGAAATAGCCATACCTGCACTGTCCAAGATGGCAGCTAGTAGGCATATATGGTGCTTGAGCTCTTAAGATATGGTTAGCAAGACTGAGGATCTGAATATTTCATCTTACTATATTTACTTTTAATTATTTTAAATTTAAGTAGCCACATATGACTAGTGTATACCTTTTTAGACAGTTAAAAGATACACCTTGAAGATGGTTTTAAAAATTACCACTGAATAGTTTAACACTTTTCCCACAGAGAGCTGTGGTCTATTCTCCCCTCTCTCACTTTGATCTAGGTTGGCTTGTGACTGCTTCTTCGATTACAGAAAGGTAAAACGGATACTACGTAACTTCCAAGTCTAGGTCATAAAAGTCCTTTCAGCTTCTGACAGGGTGTTTTCCCTCATGCTCAGATGCCCCCGCTCTGACAACACTCACTCTGGGGGAAGCTGATTGTCATGCTAGAAGTCCAGCGACACTGACAGAGCCAGCTGGAGAGGCCTCCATTTCATCCTCAGCAAATCCCCAGGTTTCTGAGTAAAGCTCAGATCCTCCAGACCAGCCCTTTGCCCAGATAAGTGCCTCAGTTGATGACAGGAGGAACAAAGGAATCACCTGGCCATGCCCTGCCCAAATTCCTGACCCTCAGAATTCATAGGCATAACAAATGCTTGTTCTTTTACACCACTAAGTGTGTAGTGTGGTTTCATACACAACACTGACTGACAGGGCAGATCTGGGTACCTGGAAATGAGAAGCTACAATAGCAAAACCGTGAAACGTGTGACATTAACCTTAAGAGTGAGTATTGAGTGGAGGATGGAAGAACCTTGAGCAGTCCTTGAGGAAGCCTTTCAATACCTACCTGGTTATATAAATCTCCTGGTGACACTTGTTAGAAACATGGATTCCTAGACTTCATCCTTGAAGATTTGAATTCAGTAAATCGGAGGTAGGGCCTGGAATTTATTTATAACAAAACTGCTGAGACTAGGCAAGGGTGACAACCATTGTACTAAATCTTCACCATAATCCTCATGATAAGCAACTTGGTTTTACATATATAAGTATATATGTATACACACATAGAGATATTTAAAATGCAATATTAAATGCAGAAAAATATATGCACAAACATATTCAGTACAACACAATTATAAAGAAAATTATAAATAATTGCTCTAAATAAAAGTAATGAAGACCTAAATGCTCAATAACAGGCACTTGGGTAAGTATAGTAAGATATAAACTTGTGAGAATATCAGACAACCAACAAAATAATCTTTTTATAAACAGTAAGTATATAGAAAAATTATTATTAATATTAAATATTGAAAAAATATATGAATTGATGATAACTATTACACACACACACAGAGGAAAAGACAGTTGAAGGAAAGGTACCAAAACATTAACATATTTTTTTGTCCAAGTGGTAGGAGCAATCATTTTTTCTTTCTCCCTTTCATTATTTTCTAATTTTTCTATACATAGCACATATTTTACAATGAAAAAAATAAATAAGTTAATACACAATTTATTAAGTGAGAGAGGAGAAAGGAAACTCCTGGCTCCCAGCTGCCTGAGGTACTTCCGTACCTGAGGTCCTCTGTCACTAAGAAAAGATGGTGGTCCAAGCTTTGCTCACCCGTCTTCCACCATCTTTGGTCTGGTGCCTGGGACTTGAACTTTCCCTCTGGTCCTTAATTCCTCTATAATATGGGATAAAGAGAGACCTGGGCACCCTTGCAGTATGGAGGCAGGAACTTCTAAAGGGCAGTTTCCTGTCCAACTTTTTCTCTCTCAGTCCAGGCAACCCTCAGAGAAATGCAGGACCCTTGTAGTAGTGTTAATTATCCTGAAAAGCACAACCCACATCACCAGCAGCTGGAACCCAGAAGTGGAACTAGGTTTTAGGGGGCCTGAAGCTTTTAGAATTTGGAAAAAGCTTTTTTCAGAAATCCAAAGAACACATTTACCCACAGAACCCCAAAGGCACCAACTCCTGAGAGGTGGAGGAGAACAGGAATGTTCCAACTTCCTGCTGCATCAGCACCATTGCTGCACAGTTGGGCTTCTTACATGTTCCAGAACAAATGCAGGATCTACATGACCTTGCTCTCCTCAATTTTGCAATATTTCCTCCCCACCTAGGCTCTCTGAAGCCTGATGCTAATCAGCATCTTGGTGAAAGATTGCAGAACCCTGGGCAGGAAGCCACACTCTCCACCACCTCCCCACCCCCACACGCACCTCCCCATCCCTGCTCACCTACGGAGCATGGGGCTGAAGGCTCCTGACCTCCCTTCACGCTTATTCCTTGCTTTAAGTCATTTGGTGATGTGTAGTGTGAATGCACCATGGTTTGTTTTCCTTCCTTCATGGGTGGAGAACTGAGACATCTCCAAAGTTTTGCCTGTTTGGCATAAAGCTGCCATGAACATTCTGGTACAAGACTTTTTGTATACGTAAGTTCCCATTCTCTTGGATAAATACTTAGAAATAAAACTGTTGAGTCGGGATAGGTAAGTGTTTAGCTTTACGAGAAGCTGAATGAACTTTTCTCAAAGTGGTTGTATCATTTTACATTCTCAGCTGAAGTTTAGGAGAGTTGCAGGTGCTTTACTCCCTGCTGGCATGTTGAGCTGTGAGACTTTTCAAACTCTCCATCTGGCGGGTGTATAATGGTATCTCACTCCGAGATTTAATTGTCATTTCCCTGGTGACTAATGATGTTGAGTACTTTTGTATGTGCCTACTGGGCATTTGTGAATCTCCCTTGCAATGGGATTGTTCAAATGTTGTACCCATATTTTATTGGGTGGCTTGGCATTTTATTGTTGTGTTGTAGGACTTCTTCATATCTTCCGCACAGTGATCCTTTCTTAGATATATGTTTTGCAAATCTTTTTCCCAGTTTCTGCCTTGCCACTTTGTTTTCTGAATTGTATTCTTTCGATAAGAATAAGTTTGAAGTTTGTTTTCTGTGTTTTCATCTGGCTCATAGTTTTTAAATAAAAAGGTTTTTAATTTCAATGGAGTCACATTTCTCAGAATCAATTTTGATTCTTTAATCTTAAGACAGTCTTCATATTCCAAGATTATAAATAGCATCTGTTACACTTTTATCAAAATCATCCTAAATTTTGTTTTTGTAATATCTAGTGTCTTAAATCCATCCATTTGTTAGATGGTTTAGGTGGTTCGCAGTAAGGATCACAGCATGTCCCCCAGACATAAAGCTGGGATCTTGACCACATGTTATGAGGAGTCTGTTATTCCCCCACTTTCCTGTTCTTTTTTCCTTTCTATGTGGTCTCCCTCCACCACCTACTTCCATTTTTCCAATAACCAAGTATACATTGACGAAGCCAAAATCTTTCTCTAGCCAAGGATGGCAATTCCTCTCTCTCACCTGCACACTCCTTTCATTCAATCAAATGGCAAGTATTTCTAAATATGTGCAAAATCTAACCACTTCTCACCACCTGCACCACTAGGGCTGTGCTCAACCTATCACGACCCCTGATTTAGACTCCTGTCTTAGCCTCCTGCCTGCTCTTCCGGCTTCTTCTATCACACCAGCAACTAGCATGATCTTGTTAAAATTTAAATCAAGGCCGGGCGTGGTGGCTCACGCCTGTAATCCTAGCACTCTGGGAGGCCGAGGCGGGCGGATTGCTTGAGGTCAGGAGTTCGAAACCAGCCTGAGCAAAAGCGATACCCCATCTCTACTATATAAATAGAAAGAAATTAATTGGCCACCTAATATATATAGAAAAAATTAGCCGGGCATGGTGGCGCATGCCTGTAGTCCCAGCTACTCGGGAGGCTGAGGCAGGAGGATTGCTTGAGCCCAGGAGTTTGAGGTTGCTGTGAACTAGGCTGATGCCATGGCACTCACTCTAGCCTGGGCAACAAAGCGAGACTCTGTCTCAAAAAAAATTAAATTAAATTAAATTAAATTAAATTAAATTTAAAATAAATCAAATCACATGATGTGATTTGCATGTCATTCTTTGCTGTCTCCAAACATTCCCATCTCCAAATAAAGGCAACTATCTTCCAAGACCTTACAAAGCCCTACGTGGCCTAGTTAGCCCCTGCCCTCCTTGTCCTTTTCTCCCCACATTCTTCCACTTGCTGATCCCATTCCAGACCCGCTGGTTTATTACCTGCTTCTGAGAACACCAGGTGCCCTTGCTCTAGGCTTTGCCATGGCTACTCCTGCTACCTGGAATGCTTTCCCCTCAGATCCCTTCCAGGCTTACTCAATTGCCTCCTGCTGGACTTTGCTCAAATCTCACCTCCCTAGGAAAACTTGTCTTGTCCATGGGATTAAACTGAAACTCGTGCTTCTCTCCACCCCCAATCGCAATCCTCATATACACTGCTTTATTCTTTTCAGCATTTGTTAATGGCTAATCGACCAGGTAATTTATTTGTTATATTTGTCCTTTATTATTTCCTCCTATCCAACTAGAATGTAGGTTCCACAGAGGCGGGGATTTTTCCTTTGTGTAACTGATTCTGCTACCTAGAGTGGTCCTTAGCACAACCCAGATGTTCAATAAATGTGTTGGATTGATAATGAATGAACTGCCTTCTGAATGTTAACCTGGATCTTCCACAGGTAGCTCACATTGTTAACATTGAACTTATATTTTTGCCAAGATTACTCACATCCATCTTACCCACACAAGATGGTTCGAACAGGCCTGGTCTCGTTGCAGCTACCGACGTCTTCTCCCTCCACCGTCACCTCCTTGCCGTCCCTCTGCGTCCCACTGAGCCCCTCTAGCCCAGGGGCTCCTGGCCTCAGCCTTGCTTGGGTTACTGCAGAGTCTCCCATAAGCCTCTTTTCCTCTGCTCTGGCTCCCAATTGATTCTGGCTTCTCTAAAACCTACGTATGATCTTGTCCCTTGTTTACCTACAATCCCTTCATGACTCCCCTTACTTTCGGGACAGTGGACAAATGCCCCATCATGGTATGTCAGTTTGCCTGTGATCAGTCCCTGCTGAGCTCTGCAGCTGCTTCTCCCAGCCATGGATTCATGCCACTGCCACACCAGACTACCTGCCAGGACCCCACTGGCATCCTGGACTTTTCACATACTATTTCCTTAACCCAGAAATAGACCTTTCCCACCTGACTGCTTCCTCTTCCATAAGACACAACTCAAGTTTCTTCTCCCCCAGCATTGATTTTACCCCTTTGTACTCATTCCCATTACCCTACCACTGACCCTTCCAGGTGTAATTTTTCGTCTATTCATCTGTCTCCCCTACAAAATCGTCAATCCCTCTGGAAAGAGATGTCTTTCTCACAGAAAGAGAGATCAACTTGTATCACTAGGGCCTACCACAGGGTCTATTGTAGAATCATAATTGAATAAATGTCTAATGAGATAATATGCACTGAGGAAAATGCTTATACCTTTCCCTCTCCCCATCTTCCGTAGGCTCTCCTGTTGTGACCCACCTTAGGAAAGAGTGCATTGTCAGCAATTAAGTCTAGCACAGACACAGCAAGACATTAAGGTAAGCCAGGTCTAAGTGAAATTGTCGTTCTTGTGATTTGGCATTTTAGGTGTGGACTAGAACCAGACTGGTTATTTTTCCAAATAAGTCCTATCTAGATACTTCCCTGAAAAGAGGATATTTTCTGATTTTTTTAAGCAGCACAATCACTGTAACTAACTTGTAATATGCTAACATGTTCCATCATTACAGAGCAGGTGTCAGCTCTTCCTTCGTTCCTCCAGGCAATGAGCCTGGATGCTAGGCCCATCCTTTCTGAGTGAAATGTGAAAGTGTGGGGGTAACTGGCTTCCATGGCCAGAATGTGCCCCCCAAAATTCCTATGTTGAAACTAAATCACCAGAGTGATAGCATTAAGAGGTGGGGCCTTTAGGGGGAGAGTGAATAAAAAGGGTGGAGCCCTCATGATTCAGGTTAAAGCTCTTATAAAAGGGTTTGTTCTGCTCTTCTGTGTGTTCATCTTGTGCCTTTCTGTCCCTTCTGCCTTGTGAGGACATCTAGATGGCACCATCTCTGAGGAATGGGCCTTTACAAGACACCGAACCTGCTGGTACCTCGACCTTGGACTTTCCAGCCTTCCGAATTACGAGAAATAAATTTCTTTTGCTTATAATTTGCCAGTCCCAGGTATCTTTCCATAGCAGCTTGACTGAACCAAGACATTGGCCTAAGTCTAAATTTTTATTAAAAAGTCATAGACACACACAGAGACATTGAAACATTTTTAAATGATAAAAATTTTATAGTGTAGTTTCCAAACACACCTCTGGGATGGTCTTGCCTGCAGGGAGGTCAGAGTGGTGAGAAGCCAGGAGGGAAAAGGCCAGGATGAGTCCATCATCTCTCCACCCTCTGCCCTCCACCCTCCACCCTCTCCCCCTCACATCCTCCTGGGTTGTCGGCCCTTAGGCTCAAAGCATGCAGACTTCAGAAGTCAGCATGCACACTCAAAGTGTGGGTACTTCCACTCCCTCTTCGCTGGCCACAGAAAACTTTACACAGTTCATTGTGGTTCAATATATCATTTATACAAATCGATTCTTCCTTGAAAGTTGAATCAAAGAGCAAAGACACGTGAATTAGCAAGAACAAGGAGTGATAAGGGCCCATTGAGACAAATGAACAAAGAATAAAGTGAACAGGGCAGTTGTAGGAAGCAGAAGGTATCCTGCCAGTTCCAAGACAAGAAGAAAACTGGCCCGGAGCTGGGGACTGCCAGGCCATCAGTCACAGCCAGGGACAGCTCTGATGATGGTATGTATGATTTGTATAGATGTATGATTTGTACAGTTTCCCTCTACTCTCTACAGGAGAACTTCCCAAGTCCAGTGTGTTGACTTCTGGCCAGCCCCACCTGCTCCACAGCCTCCAACACACACACACACACACACAGACACCCAAAGGTTTTGGACCTCCAGCTTGCTGTAGGAGGACAGAGAGCAGGTTATGTTTGTTTGACATAACATGTGACTGAGCCTCTTCCCAGCGGAGCAGTATCCATTTATGGGGGGACAGTGGTCACCTCTCCCCCCTTTTTCAAAGGAAGCTTTTGCTTCTTAATTGCTGAGATACTACATCTTGCACTAGAAGAAAGTGAAGGGTTGGTGGTCCTACACTTCTATTTCCCACCATCCCTGGTGGTAAGGAAAGTGCCCAAAAGGCAAAGATGAGCATGCAGTGACCACGCCAGAGCTGAAAGTATTCTGGGCAAAGGTAGGAGCAAAAGTGCCTCCAAGCACAGGTATTTTCTCATGTTTCTGCCTCCTCAAAAGTCAGTGCCATGGCTGGGTGACCAGGTATGCTGACTGAAGCAAAAGTAGAAATATCTCCCTAATTGTGTTCGACCTTGTCCCATCTGTAACAGAAATGTTCTCTGTCCGTGAGCACCCCAAGAGCTCAGAATGATGGTAGGAAGAGAATTCTCCCCAGACACAACACTTGGACTTTAGCCATATAGGCCCCAGGTGCTCTGACTGTAGGTGAGAACATAAGAGCCTACAAGCACAGGTAGGGCCCTGGCTGCCACTACTCCTAAAGATGAACTCTGGTCAGGAATGCCGCAGGCATATTGTAGGCATGAAGTATTTCAAAGCATGGGAAGGGCACTGACCCCTCCCATTACAACAAACATGCCTCAGGATCCCAACATCCCTGACAGAGGGGGAAAGAGAAGCATCGGCCAATACAGGTACAGTGCTGGCCCCATAACTGCAACAGATGTGCTCTGGCATGATGGGTCCCAGCTAATCTGACCACGAGAAGAAACAAAAGTGTTACCTGGCACTTGTTTCTTCTCAGTGGTGCTGATTCCTCCAATAGTAAACAATGTGTTTCTACCCAGCTGGCTCTGACTATGGACAAGAAGGAAACTGTCTCCCAAGACAGATTTGCTCTCCATAGACGTGGACTCTCCATTTGCAACAGGGGTGCTATAGGTCAGCAGGAAGCTTGCGCTCAGATTTAAGCCTCTCCCAACATGAGCTCTAGTGCTAGGTGTCCCCCTCAGTTCTGCACCAAAGTTAAGTGCTCTAGATATGGATCTTGGGCTTGGGGCAGCCACAATCACCCTAAAGCTGCTGCTACCCATAAGAACTACAGATCCCATAAACACAATTGGGTCTGCAGTGGTGTCTGCAACTCTGGTCCCCACTACTGGGCATCCTGGTGGTGATTCTAAAGCCAGAAGTAGTAGCTGTACCAACTGGAAAAATGCCCAAGGTACATCCAAAGGCCAGCAGCTAAGTGTTGACAGGGATCCCAAAGATGGAAAATGGGGATGCCAAGCCCACAAAGCAGATTGAGTTGTGCTGCCAGTGAGTGGCTGGGCTGGGGCAGAGGTTAGGTCTAGAGCACGTTTGGGGGCTGTCTGGTTTCCAAAAAGGAAAGGGCTACCAAAGCTGCAAACTCTAGGTTGTGGCCCATCAGAGGCCCCACATGTAGACAGAAGGGTGGCCTCTGGGTCAAAGCAACTTTGAAAGTTGCATTTGGGCCACTGAACAACTGCGTGGACAAACTGGTAGAAACAGGCTAGGCAATGCTGTCTCTGGGTGGTGTGTTCTCAGAACCAGGGAGCTCCATGGAAAATGGGAAGAAGTTTTCACTGGAAACAGGGGAGACCAGCGATGAAAGCCTGGAAAGGAAGCGTGGTATCCATAGCAATTTCATCAGAGTCAAAGGCAGGTTTGCACATGCAGTCTGCAGAAGTGCTGACTCAGGAGTAGAGGCAACTACAGAGACAATGATGGGTAAGCCAGGAAAAACAGAGGCACTGGGGAGAGTGGTTCCCACCACTGCCCACTAGAAACCCCAAATGTAGGCTGAGTGGTGGCTCCTGGCCCAAGGGAAGGTTGAAGGTTGTGGTGGGACTGCTGACCATAAATGCAGATGAGCTGGTGGAGGGGGTGGCTCTGCAGGAAATATCCACTCCACAATGCAACATGCCCCAGAAAATTGGAGGGCACTCACCCTGGAGCCTGGGAGCACCTGTTCTCAGGAGTGCTGGCTTATCCAATAGTAACAGGTTTGGTCTGAATAGGTGGGCCCCAAGTGCCAAGGGGCCCCAGGTGATACAACCAAAAGTAGGAACAAAAGTGTCATTTCTTCTCATCGGTGCTGACTCCTCCAATAATAACAGATATGCTTTCACCCAGCGAGCCAAGTGCTCTGACTATAGGCAAGAAAGGAACTCTCTCCCAAGACAGATTTGCTCTCCACAGACGTGGACTCTCCATTTGCAACAGGGGTGCTATAGGTCAGCAGGAAGCTTGCACTCAGATTTAAGCCTCTCCCAATATGAGCTCTGGTGCTAGGTGTCCCCCTCAGTTCTGCACCAAAGTTAAGTGCTCTAGATATGGATCTTGGGCTTGGGGCAGCCACAATCACCCTAAAGCTGCTGCTACCCATAAGAACTACAGATCCCATAAACACAAATGGGTCTGCAGTGGTGTCTGCAACTCTGGTCCCCACTACTGGGCATCCTGGTGGTGACTCTAAAGCCAGTAGACAGAGGGGTGGCTCCTGTGTCAAAGGAACTTTGAAAGTTGCATTTGGGCCACTGACCAACGACATGGACAAACCGGTGGCAATGGGCTGAGGCAATTCTGTCTCTGGGTGGTGTGTTCTCAGAACCAGGGAGCTCCATGGAAAACTAGAAGACATTCTCTCTGGAGCTGGGGGAGACTTCAAGAGGAAAGCCTGGGAAGATGATGTCAGTGACACAAGAGTTCAAAGCAGTCTGGGAGGCCCACCCTGCAGACGTCTGTTGGGATGGTGGACATGACTGCAGAAGCAATGATGGGCTGGCAGGTGAAGACCGGGCTCTAGTGGTGGTCACTGGAGGAGGGTCTGTATGAATCCACACACATAGGTGTAGGTGACTGCATTCTGCAGGAGGCAGGCTAGAAGAGAAGGATGGAGGTGCCAGGAGGCATGAGGAGGTCAGTAGTCCAAGATGCTGCAGCTCTGACTGAGGGATGGGAATGCAAAGACCTCCATTCTTATTACTAAGTAGAAACCCCAAAATAAGCTTGCATCTAAAAGGAGAAAGAGCACAGACAACAAAAGAATTAGGAGGAGGAATTTTGCCTCATTTCGCAGTCTATCTCTGGAGTGTGCAAAGATCGAGGGGCAGACAGGATCGGGGGTCTGGCCCACAGGTCAGCTAAGTCAGTGACTGGTAATATTTTAGCAGCCGGGAGCTGCAAGGTGAAAGTGGCCAGGGGCAGGGGCACTTGACCTCAGTGGCCAGGGGCAGTCTGACTTGACCTCAGTCTTATCCTCCAAGATGTTACTGAGCCATTGGCACTCGGCTGTCTTCTCCACGCTTAGGTCTTCAGCCATGACCGCACAGGAAGGCGCCGAGGTGAGGGCGATTCCCCTCCATTCCACAACGGCAGCCAGCCGTGGCAGCCACAGGCAACTGGCAGATGTGGGTGGAGAGTTTCTCCTTCACAGCGTCTAACAGTGTCTGAAGGCTTTTCTCCCTGCTAGTCTTCTCCAACATCATGGAGCGGAGACCTGGGCAGATGGCCTTCATCAAGCACTGCCTTTCTCAACCTCTTGAGCCGCAGGGAGGAGGAGGAGGATCACCGACCTCGGGATCGCTGCTCTAAATTAGAGGCGGGACACCTCCCGCAGGGGAAGAACTCACAGAAGACAGACGGACGGGCTTTCTTACTCAAGCTGTCTTCCAGGAGCTTGGATTGGAGGCCTCGCCCCGGTAGAGAACCAGGACCGCGCGGGAGGCAAGTGGCATTGCAGCGCTCTCCCAAGGCCTAGATGCTGATAGTACTCCCCAGCCGCCACCCGGCCCTTCTCTGATCCGGCTCTGGCTGCCTGTGGTCGCTGCTTGGCAGTCCTCCTCCCTCGCCGTGCCTCTCCTGTGCTCTCCCCAGGCCCCTAGCCCGGTCTTCTTCCGCGAGACTCTGTGGGATGAGTGATGGCACCGGCCTCAAGAGGCCACGAGCTGCTAGGGTGGCAATGGAGGAAGGTCTGTTTGGCCCGGGAAGAGGGATGTCGACCGTTCCTGGGTGGCCTCGAAGTGGCGAACGGCTGGGAAGCGCCCGCTTCTTCAGAGCCGCCCGTCTGCTGGATGGCGGTTGGTTCCCGCGCAGCGGCGCGCGAGCCGCGGTGACAGTTGAACCGGCGGGCGAGGGTCACAGGGAACTTTGCCTCCGACGCTCGCGGTCGGAAGTGGGAGTAGTCGCCTAGCTACCGTCTGCCCGGAAGTGCGTGGCTGGCACGCCCCCTGGAGCGCGCCCGCCAGGCAGGCCAAAGGGCAAAGGGCGAGCGCGGCCGCGCCCCCTGCCAGCGCTCTGGCGCTCGCCACGCTCCGCAGTCGGCACAGCTGTGTCTGGGCCCGGGTGGGCCCTGCCTGCGCGCTGTCGGGACCGGTCAGGGCTGCAGAGGCCCGGAGCCCGCAGAGCGGGGCGGCAGCTTCGGGAATCAGTGCCTGTGTGTCCTCCCGCCCTTTTCCCAGGGGTCACTGGGAGCCGGAGCCTGCTCGCAGCCGGGGCACGCGAGCACCCCGTCTCCTGCCCGGGTGCAGGCGGGCCTGAGGGGAGTGTCGCGGCAGAGGGGGAGGCCAGCAGACAAGGGACCTCCGGGTCTGTGTGGTGCCTGGCGCGCCTGGGGACCTGGGAGGACTGCCGCAGGGCACGAGCCAAGCTGGGGAGGGGACCCCAAGACTTTCCCTTCCCAGCTGCCACCGCAGACGACATCAGTTTACCCCCGACCTTCCACCCCTCGCCTGTAAAGAGGCAAGAGCCCAGAGCCATCACCAGCCGCTACACAAAGGACATATCCAGAAAATATCGATTTTTATATTTTCACCTTGTATATGGGCAACTTGCCAAATTCAAGTCCTACTTCTGGTCGTTTCTTTGTAGATTCCTTAGGATTTTCTACATACATAACACGTTTTTTATAAATAACGACAGTTTTACTTCTTCCTTTTTAATCTTTATTAAAACTTTATTTAATCTTTATTTGCCTTTTTAATTTATTTTTTATTTATTTATGCTTTTTTTTAAAAATTTGCTAAGACCTCCAGTAAAATGTTGAAAACAAGTGAAGAAAATGGATATCCTTTTAGATATCCATTTAGAGGGAAAGTGTTCAGTATGCTGTTAGCTGAAGGGTTTTTGTAGAAGCCCTTTATGACATTAAGGAAATTCCCATGAATTCGTACCTCACTGAGAGATTTTTTTTTGAAAGGGGTGTAAAATTTTGTCCATTGCTTTCCACAGCTGTGGAGATAATCTTATGGCTTTTCTCCTCTATTCTCTTAATATGATGAATTACATTGATATATTATTTTTGAATGTTAAACCAACCTTGTACTCCAGTGACAAATCCCACTTGGTTATGTTATATCATACATTTTGATAGATTTTATTTGCTAGCATTTTGTTGAAGATTTTTATATCTATGCCCATGAAGGATATTAATCTGTAATTTTATTGTTAGGTTTTGGTATTAGCATAATGATGGACTCTAAAATTAGTTAGCAAAAGTTATCTGTCTCTATTTTCTGAAAGTTTGTGTAACACTGGCAAGATAGCTTCCTTATTTGTTTGACAGAATTCACCAGGAAACACCCATGTGGAGCTGCTGTTTTCTTCTGGAAAAGTTTTTATAGTCCTTTACTATACTTTAATTTTGGGGAGGATATATAGTGATGCTCCCCTTTTTTTATGCCTATTGTTGGTAACTTGAGTTCCCTCCTATAATTACAAATGTGAAGATCAGTCTTGCCAGAGATTGAGTTTTATTATTCTTGAAAAAATCAAATTTTAGCTTTGTTAATTTTTTCTACTGTATATTTTCTTAGCTTAATTCTTTCCTTATTTCTATTTAATTTGGATTTGACATGCTCTTCCTTTTTGCCTATTAATATGAAAACAAATTATTAATTTTTAAATCTTTCTTATTTTTTAATGTAAGAACTTAAAGCTACAACATTCTCCGAAGCACTGCTCTATCTGTATCCCACAAGTTTTTATTTACTGTGTTTTAACTTAGTTTGAGATATTTTCTAATTTTTCTTGTTATTTCATCTTTGACCCACATTATATAAAAGTGTTTTGCTTAATTTTCAAATATGAAGGTTTCCAAGATACCTTATGGTTATTGGTTTCTAATTTAATTCCATTGTGGTCAGAAAAATACTGTAAGCTTCCAATCTTTTGAAATTTTTTGAGACCTTTTTTGGCCCAGCATATTCCTATCTTCATGAACAACTCCATGTGGCTTGAAAGATAAAACAGTGCATTCAGCTCTTCTTGAGTACAGTATTTCCGATTGTCAATTAGGTTGAGTTAAATCTTCTATACTCTTATTTTTTATCTACTTGTTTTAAAAATTGCTGAGAGAGGGGTATTAAAATCTCCTATTGTGGCTGGGCATGGTGGCTCACCCCTGTAATCCCAGCACTCTGGGAGGCTGAGGCAGGCTGATCGTTTGAGCTCAGGAGTTCGAGACCAGCCTGAGCAAGAGTGAGATCCATCTGTACTAAAGAAATTAGCTGCACAACTAAATATATATATATATATATAATTAGCCAAGCATGGTGGCGCACGCCTGTAGTCCTAGCTACTCGAGAGGCTGAGGCAGGAAGATTGCTTGAGGCCAGGAGTTTGAGGTTGCTGTGAGCTAGGCTGATGCCATGGCACTCTAGCCCAGGCAACAGAATGAGATTCTGTCTCAAAAAAATAAAATCCCCTATTGTTGTTGTAATTTCTCTATTTATTGCTTTAGTTTCATCAGTTTTTGCCTCCATTATTTTGAAGTTCTGCTAAGTGCATAAACATTTAAGAAGTGTATATCTTCCAAATGAATTGGCCCTTTTATTACTGGGACATGTTTTCCTTTAGCAATCCCAGTCTTCAAGTCTAATTTGTCTGATACTAATTTAGCCATCTCATCTTTGCTATGCTCACTCAGAGTGACCACCATCATGGTTTACCAAAGACTATCCTGCCTTTAGCATTGAAAACCTCACATCCTGGAAAACCTTTCAGTCCTCAGCAAAATGGATGGTTAGTCACCCTAGTTATCTAGTATGTGCATAATATACCTTTTCTATTATTTTACTTTCAACACATCCACGTCTTTGTATTTAGGGAGTGCCTCATTTAAACTGCATGGGTAGGTTTTGCTTTTTTCTCCCAGTTAATGGAGTATTTAGTCCACTATACTTGATATAATTATTTATGTGGTTGGGTTCAAATCTACCTAAGATAGAAGAGTTCTAGGTGTTCTACATCCCTACTTACATTTGAAGTAACAGACACTTTTTAAACTTTATCTATTTTGGTAAATGTGTAATGGTATCTGTCTGTGGTTTTAATTTCCATTTTCCTGATAACTAATAGTATTGAGCACTTTTTTCTGTACCTAAAGAACATTTTCTAATCTTCTTTTGTAAAAGGATCAATACCTCTTCCTTCCAATGGTTGCTTTAAGAATATTTTTTAAATGTGCATAAAGCATATTATCCACACACAATATCAACTGCTATTAGTCCTATTGTCATTATTACTAGCATTGCTCTCCAATGTGGCAGATGTCATATCTTCTTTCTGAACCACTTTACTCCATGCAAAACTATTTTCTAATTTCTTCACTTCTCACAGGAACTGTTACCACAATTCTGTTAAGGAAAACAGACTTTTATTAAAGGTTTGGGTCATGGTATGAAAATGACAGCATCACACAATACAGACAATAGCTACTTCAGCCCATCAAGAGAACACTTAGACATGCATAATAATAATGGAATTCACTAATAATCTCTGATATTTTGACAACCTCTAGTCACATAAAAATCATAGGTTTTCAAATGTTTTTAGATGTCATCATTATGAAGGTATATTTATCCAAGCAGGAGGACACAACGTTACATTTAATCGTTTTTTGGCTTAATTTATTATTTTTTAAAATTTAGACATATGGTATGTGAACCTCCATTTGTACTCTTGCAAATGTTGCTCTCATTAAAAATGTTAGGAATAAGCCTGGCCAGGTCCCTGGAAAATGAAAACCAACTCTTGTCTAGAAAAATCTACTTGAAACTCAAACCTTAAGTAATTCTTAACAGGTAAAGTTCTAAGGATCATATAATAATAAAAAAAAAAAAAATCACTGGGCACATGGGGAAATAGTCTATCATGATTGAGACACAGCAGAAAACATACACTTGCAATCTGACCAGCTAAGATTTAAGATACTGGAATTATTGAATATAATATAAAGTAATTATTTTAATATGGTTATAGTTGGGAATTTAGGAGATTAAAGAGAGACAATGGATGGAGTAAGTCCATCTTACATCTATCAGTATTCCAGAGGAAACTAATTCAGAGAAGAGAGAATGATAATATATACATATATGGAAATCTGATAGTGGCAGACGATGCAGATCAGTTTTAAAAAGATAGACTACTCATTAAGGTGCGCCAGAATAATTTATTGGAATAATTTATGTGGAAAAATATGAACATAAATGTTTATTTCAAAACATACTAAGAAATATATACACATATGTGTGTGTATTTGTATGTACCAAAAACATTTATTTTTGTTTTAATACCAAACATTTAATACCAAAAAATTTGTTTTTAAGTCTCCAAAACCCAAGACCCTTTTCTTAGTGCTAAGGTAGAGAAAAAAATCAGTAAGTTTCATTTATTTTTGTTTTGACATGTATGCTCTTTAATTCCTGGGAATTCTGCAGACAAGATCAAAGTGTTACTTAGCAAACAGGGGAAAGTTGCTGATCAGTTGAAGACATCTCCAGAAATATAAAAGAACTCTATTGTGCAATTGGGAAGAAAGATAACTAGAAAATGAGGAAAAGAAAGTCTGACAAGTCTACATAGACCTTACAGAAATAAAGACATTCTCTCTCCAGAAGACAGGCCAGGCTGTCTTCTTTTCAAAGGTCTTGATTGCTCAGGGCCTGTGAGCATTAGCACAAGGCCAGAAGGTGGCTTTCTTCAGGACCAGGTGTCACGGTTCTATGGACACCCAAGGAAGTTCAAAAGTCTGTTAAAGTGACTTGAAGTTTAAAATAACTTAGTTGTTAAATACATTTTCACTTTCAATCGAAACCCATGGACTGCCTTTTTTCGTCTCTTTCTATTCAATAGCTGACATTTATTTGTTAAATTTGATATGGCACCAGAAGAAATTTAGACTTAGAGACAGAAAAAAAATATAACCAGCACATTTGCAAAAAGATTAGCATTTGATTTGAATGAGATTTTCCTAGTTAAATTAACCTGATCATTAATCTCAAACATAAAATTCCTCTTGCCTAAGAAATAGATTATTTTTTTAAAATTTTCCCCTGTCATGCATACTGGCTTTTTTGAGAACATAAAGGTAACACAAGCTCATTTAGAAAACTAACAAAATAGAGAAAAGTAAAAAGAAGACAACAAAAATTACTGTTAATCCTACTACCAAGGATAACAGCTCCTCATAATATTTTCTGGCTGGGTGCAATAGGAAAACATCTATTTTCTGGCCTCACGCCTATAATCCTAGCACTCTGGAAGACTGAAGCGGGAGGATCGCTTGGGGTGAGGAGTTTCAGACCAGCCTGAGCAAGAGCGAGACCCCTGTCTCTACTAAAAATAGAAAAAATTTGCCAGGTGTGGTGGTACGCACCTGTAGTCCCTACTCAGGAGGCTGAGGCAGGAGGATCACTTGAGCCCAGGAGTTTGAGGTTGCTGTGAGCTAGGCTGACACCACAGCACTCTAGCGCAGGCTACAGAGTAAGACCGTGTCTCTAAAAATAAATAAAAATCTATTTTCTTTTCTCTATACATAGGCATTCATACTTTTAGAAAGTTCAATAAAATATAAACACTATTATATCCTGTTTTTTTAAAATTTGACATCAGCATGTTTAACGTCTTTTAAAACTCTTGATAAACATTTTTAATCACTTCAAATGTATTCCACTATTCATCATTTTTCCATTTTAAGTGAGTTCTTTTTGTTGTTGTTGTTTTCTTTTGTTTGAATACTTTTAGGATTTACTTAAGACAGGACAATCACTTGGTCATAGGTTAAAAAATTCTTAAATCTTTTGGTAAATAATATTGCTTTCCAGAATGATTATACTGGTTTTCTTCTCCATAATGGTATTTGAGAGTTTAGGGCTATCTATACTCTTCTTTGTAAAATTTTGTATTCTGAATATATTTTTAAACTTTGTTTTCAGTTTGACAGGGGAAACTTATTTCTTTGATATTTGTGATGGTTATTATTAGGGTTTCTGAAATTTTTTTATGTCCACTCCAGACTTCTTCATGCTTCTGGCTACCTCTCCTTTGTGAATGTTAACAACCTTTCTTTCACTTCTTCTGAATGTAAGTCCCAGACTCAGGATTCTATCCGTCCAATGACCCCATCTGTTCATAAACTGCCCCTGTACAAAAACAGCCAGATAGCTGATAGGGCGCTCAATACTAGATGTGGGGGTGTTGATGGTATAGAATAGACAGCTCCCCTCACTTGTACTGGGAAGCTAGAACTAAGTCAGGTGGAACGGATTTCAACTCAGTGGCATACTAGAGCCTTTGGCGTACTCTACCCTTTCACAAGAGCCAATTGTGCACTTCTTTTCTTGATAGCATGTTCAGTGATGTCACCTTGATTGCCTGAAATTGACCAAGGTGAGAGAATTTATACCATGGAAATTATCAAATGCAACAAATTAAAGCCCCGTCAACTCCCCTCGCCCTCACCCAGTGCCAGTTGTTATACATTTAACAGCACTCCACTACTTCCACTTCTGGCTGTGGCAGATAAACTAGCATCAGACTAACCTTCCTGCTGATGACAACTAGAAAATTTGTGTAAAATTCATTTTAAGTTTGTTTGAAGGTGTTAAGCACTGCCAAGGCAACCAGTATTTGCGGGTCTAAGATCCTAAGGAGAAAGAAGTGCTGAGAAGTGAGTGGTGTTAGGCACCAGTCCCTGGATGCGTCTGCTGATTCCTCAGCAGCACATGAGCCACTAAGCGTGAAGTCGTGGCTAACAGGCAGAGGAGCTGAGCAGAACTATCAGCTGAACAGTTTCAGGGGCTGGAAAGAGAAAAATCTGAATTTTTTTAGATCTACCAAAGCAGAGGGTCTCTGATAAACACTCAGGCTTTCATTTAGGATTTCCGAAGGACAATACTCACAGAATAAGGATATCGGGAGACACCTGATCCTCAAAAAGAATAAAGCTTGACTCTGGTTTAGGTCAATCCCAGGCTAAAACAAGGTCAGCTTCCTCACCCTAACTGCCTGCCAGTCACAAAAGTAAATCCTCTCCGGAGGGCTTACAGTAGCACCAGTAAACAACAATACCTAGGAATAAATGTCAAGATGTGCAAAACTACAGAATTGTAGATCTAAATGTGAAAGGTTAAGAATAAAGCTTCTAGTCGATATCACTGGAAATCTTCATTAACGTTGGAAGTACTCCCAAACACATACACATGAATGTCTACAGTAGTATTACTTCTAATATCCAGAAACTAGAAACTGAAACATAACAATAGGATAAATAAACAGGATAAATAAATTATGGTATATTTATTTAGTAGAGTACTATACCACAGCATGAAAACACAGCCTGGATGAATTTCACATAGTGTTGCACAAAAGGACCCAGCGGCAAAAGAGTACACACTGTATGATTCCATTTATATAAAATTTAAAAACAGGCAAAAGTAACAATTTTTAAAGTTTAGCAGGAGAATGACCAGGGGGTTTCCAAGATGCTACTAATGTTTTTTCCTTGATCTGGGTCATGTTTACATGGGTTTGTTGCTGTGAAAACAGAGTGAATAGACTACTTGTGGCTTGTATACCTCTCTGTACAAGTGTTATATTCAATATTTAACATTTATTAAAGGATAACTAAGGGAGATAGCACTGAAATTCTTCCCAGAGGAGAAACATACCTTCTGAATCAGATAGGACTCCATGCTTCAAGTGACAGAAAAATCTAATTCCAACTCACATAAAAAACTAAATTAAGAGTCCACAGAAGATGTACAAATGGCCAAAAAGCACATGAAAAGATGCTCAACATCATTAACCATTAGGGAAATGCAAATCAAAACCACAATGAAATACCACTTCACACTGATTAGAATGGCTAAAATGAAAAAGTCAGATAATAATAAGACTTGGCTAAGCTGTAGAGAAATTGGAACACTCTCATACATTGCTGGTGAATCTGTAAAATGGTGCAGCCATGTTGGCAAACAATATGGCGGTTCCTCAAAATGTTAAACAAAGAGTTACTGTATGACCCAGCAATTCCATTCCTAGGTACATACCTAAGAGAAATGAAAACATTTGCCCATATAAAAACGTACACATTAATATTCAAGTATCATTATCCATAATAGCCAAAAGTTAAAACATGCCAAATGTCCATCAACTGTTGATGGATAAGTAAAATGTGGTATATTCACACAATAGAATAGTATTTTGGGGGGGGGGGTTGGGGAAGCTGAGTTTATTGCTTGCAAGGCAGAGGAAACCAACATCACTCAAGAAACAAGTTTAGCTGGTCTCCAAGAGCAGAAATCAACAGGGTTGTGTGATGGGACAAGATGAAGTGAATTCACTATATAAGACTCTGGGTTCAAGTCTCTGGTTAGCTCATGAACTGGATTATCAATGCTTACTTTGCTATTGTACGGGTGCAGTCCAAACATCCCGGGACAGTTCTCAATGAAGTCTGCAGTGGATCACATCAAGTCTCAGGGTGGGGATGGGGGAAGGTGTTCAGAGTCACCTCAGGATTGGCAATGAATTTTAACAGTTTCTTTTCTATATCCATTTTATAGGTAGAGAGACTGAGGCTCAGCCAGCTGAAGGAATTTGCCTGCTGTCACTCAGAAAATGACCCCCAAATTGCTTTCCAAAATCCAAGTCCCATGCTGCCCCTCTTACCAGACTGTCTTTAAATAACCCCCAGGAATATAGAAGATCGGCAGACTTTAGACATAAAATTCTGGGCTGAATTTGCTACACAAAGGCATCTTGGTCACCTTTAGGTCGAGAAGCCATCTCTCAGGTTATGGCTTGAAATGCATCACAGTGCACCATGTTTGCCCAATGTTGGCAAATTCCAGGGTCTTCATTGGAGGCTGATGGCTTGAAGGTGATAGGGAGTGGGCCCAGGGGCTGACATGGTCTCACCCACTCGCCCTTGCTGGAAAGAAGTAGAAAAGTTGTCCTCCCCATCCCCTCCTTACTCTCCTCCTAATCCCTCCCCACCCTCCTCCTACTCCCCACTAGGACCAAAATATAGTGCTACCCCTCTCTCTGTGAGAAGTGTCCATGGCTTGGCTATAAAAAGGAATGAAGTACTGATGCATGCTACAACATGGATGAACCTTGAAAATATTATGTGCATAAAAGAAACCAGTCACAAAAGACCACATATTCATACTGGTATGGAATGTCCAAAACACATCGAGACAAAAAGCAAATTAGTGGTTGCCGTGGCCTAGGGATTGTGGTGGCCAGGGTCAGGAAGAGGCAGTTGAGGGGGAATGGAGAGTGGCTGTCACTGGGAATACCGCTTCTTTTTGGAGTGATCAAAATATTCTAAAATTGATTATGGTGAAGGTTGCATAATTCTGTGAACATACTAAAAGCCATAGAATTGTATACCATTTTAAGACCAAACTATTTGTAAAAACATTATTAAGGGTGAATTGTATGGTATGTGAATTATATCTCAATAAAGCAGTTTTTAAAAGCTAATGAGAATTTAGCAATTAATGTAACTGAAATACTTAAAGTTAAGTTGCTGCAGATGAGGGATGATCCAGCAGTACAGACAACATCACTAGTACCTACTTTCATTCTCTCCCTTATACGCCTCCTGAGGTGTTGATTTCATATTCAAACTCTACACTGCCAATGCCCTAGCAACTCCAGGCATGCCCATCCTGTTAGCAAATGGCTAGAGCCATTCCACAACATGTATCCCCTTTCTCATAACGTCCAGAGTTGAACAAGAAAGTCTCTCTTTTCCAGAAGCCCCAGAAAATATCTGTTTATATTTTATCAATGTTTCATTGATACTGCTTGAGTTCCTTCCATCCCATGGTAGGCTAATGGGGCAAACGGTAGCCATAGGTTAGTCCTACCCAAACTACATGGCTGAAGGACAAGGGTGGATTCCCAAAAGAAATATGAGGTTTTGTTGTCAGAAATTAAGGGAACTAAAGGTAGGAAGTTGACATCAACTCCAGGTACACAGACAAAAAAAAAAAGAGTTGTTATGAAGGGCATGAGAAATATTTATAAATTTATTTCCCTCATTTGATTAAAGACTGAGATACTTACGTTTGTAATCGACATGAATGGGTCCATTGTAGGTTCTCGTTGTCTTCTTTTAATATATTACCACAGCAATCCCAATCTTCAAGAACCACCATCCGATTAGTTAGCAGCCATCAACATTGAGACAAGACCCTCCACCAGCAAAAAGGTTACAACTTGCAGAAGTGTCAGATGATTGTTAGCATTTTTTTATCAATAAAGAATTTAATTCAAGTATATACATTGTTTCTTATGCATAATACTATTGCACACACAATAGACATCAATGCAGTGTAAACATAACTTTTATATGCACTGGATAACAAAAAAATCTGTGTGACTCACTTTATTATGCTGTTTATTTTACCACAGTGGTCTAGACTCAAAAATGCAATATCTCTGAGGTTCTTAGTTTCTGACCTATTTGATAGTTTATAAATATAGCTAAATGTCACTTTAAGCCTAAGTCACCAAATATATATTCAATAATATGGAAGACAGAAGACCAAAACTATGTCTATCATTAGAATTCTGATCAAGAGCATGTGTACTTAACAATTTCTATTTGACCTTCACTTCAAACCTGGGAGATAAGTTGGACAGGTATTGTTAACCTCATTTTACAGATTAGAAAACCTAGGCTCAGAAAGCTTTTGCCCTACTCTTTAATTGGTGACAAAGCAGGAACTGGCACAACTGTCTCTTGAACCTTTACATATGAGTGTTGCCACTAAGCCCTCATCCAGTGTCATGAGCATTAAAATGTTTTCCCTAAACTTGAAGACACATTTGCAATGGCCCATCCACACTTCTGCTTGATTGACTAAGGAACATAAAATTATATTGTAAAATCACATCAAATATTTCCATGTCACAATTCTATGCATTCATTGACTACTGACAGATTCATTCGTGTGATTGTAAGGTCATAAAACACAAAAAGCCAATTAATTGTCTACCCACCATTCAAACTCATGTCTGTGGACTCTTTTGTCCCTTACTCTAGCCATCTGAGCTAACCTATGGTCTCTGAAATAAAAATATAGTGAAACATTTATAAATCTAAGGGCACATTTTGAGTGAACATCAAACATTGTATATGATAGATTGGGGTTATTTCTTCAAGTAATGAGCAAACTTTATGTTTAAAAAAAAAAACTCACTGTGTTACTGATAATCGAAAATGAATTTACTTAACTGGGTAGCTTTAATTAGTTTGCTGCTACTCCAAAGACTTTTGGGCAAACAGGATTTTTTTCTAATACCTGTAATGCATACACACGTTAAATCAAAGCTGACTCCAGCAAAATCTAATTCTAAAAGCCCTAGAGTAAAATCAAGATGAAATAATTTCTACCACAACCACTGCATCAAAATAGAAAGAGGTCTGTGGACAGTCCGATAGCTACCACCACTATGATTTTCCAAAGAAAGAAAACCAGAATTCAAGATTTTTCTAAAAAATCCCATATTTATTACATTTCTATCGCTGTTAGCCTGTCCAAAAGGGTTATTATTTCTAAAGCACATCAATTTAACAAGTGTATAATAAAGACTAGAGGGAAACATACAAAATTGAAAAAAAGAGAAGCAACTTCTTGATGGAGAAATTATAGATTTTTTTTCTTTTTCTTTATAAATATGTATTTAATGGCTGTTATAAGACTGTTATTTAATAACTAAAAAAGTGAGGAAAACGATCAGGCTTACCAGGGACAATGTCTCAACATCAGGGTAGAACTGGCCAGGGAGTTAGAGCCATTGCCTCGCACTCTCAGCTCTGCACCGCCTGTACTTTGACCCAGGAAGTTCTCTCCATTTCACTGGGCCTGAGCATCTCTAGCCATAAAATGACCTGTGATGATTAATAAAGTGACCTATCCAGCCTCATATGTTAGAAGAGCATAAAAAGGATTAACACAAATATACAGTTATGGAATTCAGGCAAAGAACAGTTGGAAAGTTGGAACCTACTCTTGAAAACATGGGTAGGCCAACGTGATAGAGGAAGAGAGATTTAACAAAATCAGGCAGGCTGAACTTCCTCCCACGATGGCAGGTAACACCTAGAGATGCAAATATTGATGTTCCCTCATCTCGCTACCAAAAAACCTGCAAATACTGAAGCTTGTCAAATGCCAAATGGTGTTTATACTAGACAAATGAAAATTATATAAAAGTCAAAATCCCAATCGAAGATTTTACAGACTGGAGTCAGAAGACCTCGGTTCTAGTCTGCCAATCCCAGCTCTTAATTGTTCAAACCATCAAGTCTGTCTTTAGGTTTCCTGATGTGAACATTAAAGACAATTGTTAATGTTACTAGAGTCCTCTCTCTTAACAGCGTGCATGCCCCTGCAATAGCCTGCATGACCCAGAGAAGGCTGAGATTGTTCTTGTTCACAAAAAATCAAGATGTTTGGCTAGATGTCATGAAAGTGTGCTAAATTCTGTTCCAGGAATGACACAGAAATGAAAATTATCACAAATATTTCATATGTCCCAATTTTCTAGTACCTTCTCAAGTCTTCATCCTAATATCCCTTTCCTATAATCCTAACCATCCCACATTTCCCAGTGAAGAGAACACAAGGGCAGAGGATGTTGAGCTTTCTAAGGCCTCATCTCTTCAACACTCCATAGTCCCAAAAAACAGGTCATTGTGTCTGTGATGATTGATTTGGGGTGTCAACTTGACTGAATTAAGGGCTACCCAGGTAGCCAGTAAAGTATCATTTATTCTCAATCACTGGAATAATTATTCTTAATAATCAGGAGAACATGAGCCCATCCCTTTTCTGCTGAAAGGGAAACAGGTGGTTTGGTATTAGGTTAGAATGATTGAGTTATCCCAGTTGTGCTGTGACGGTGTTTCCCAAGGAAGCTGGCATGTGAGTCAGTGGACTGAGTGGGGGAGATCCACCCTCAATGTGGGTGGACAACATCCAATCAGCTGGAGCCCTGGATAAAACAAAAAGATAGAAGAAAGGTGAATTCTTGCTCTCTTTCTCTGTCTTCCAGAGCCTGGACACCCTTTTTTCTCCTACCCCTGGGTGTCAGAACTCCGAGTTCTCTGGTTTTAGACTCTGGGACTAGAACCAGCAACCCCTTCCATCCCATTCTGTGGAGGGCCTTTGGCTTCAGACCAAGAGTTACACCATTGTTTTCCCTGGTTCTGAGGCCTTTAGGCTTGAATTGAGCCATGCTACCAGCTTCCCTGATATTCCAGCTTGCAGATGGTCCATCGTGGGACTTCAGCCTTCATACTCAAGTGATCCAATTCCCCTAATAAATCACTTCTCATGTATCACTCTGTATATACCCTATCGGTTCTCACTCTCTGGAGAACCCTGACTAAAACAGTATCTAACCATTCCCTGTGTCCCTGTGTTCCATGGCCTCGAATATTTTAAATTCTTGTATCTTCTCTCAGAGTCTACTATCAAGCATTCTAAATTGTGGACCTGAGAATACTGGGTCCTTCTCAAAAGGGCCATAAAAATGCAAAATGTAGAAGATACTCTAAAGCACTTCAGTAAAGGGCCTCAGTCAAAGACTATCAAGGCTGACATTCATGTTGATCTTTGGCTAGAAGAAAAAAAAGGGAGAGAGAAACAATTTTAAATCCGTCTGCCCTCCCATTTGAATATAAAACCTCCTTTTTTTAGATGTTATTTTTTTATTAATATTATTTTAGCTGACAAATAATTGTGTGCATTTATGGAGTACAATGTGACGTTTTGATATATGTAAACAATGTGGAATTATTAAATTAAGTAATTAACATATCCATTTACCTCACTTATTTTTTGTGGTGAGACTTTTGAAATTTACTCAGTTATTTTGAAATATATAATAATTATTGGCTATAGTCATCCTGCTGTGCAACAGATCTCAAAACTTATTCTTTCGGTCTTTCTGAAATTTTGTATCATTTAACCAATGACTCCCCACACCAGCCCCTGGTAACCATCGTTCTACTCTTTATTTGTATTAGTTAGATTCCATATATAAATGAGATCATGCAGTATTTGTCTTTCTGTGCCTGGCTTATTTCACTCAGCTTAATGTCCTTCAGGTTCATCCATGTTGTTGCAAATGTGAGAAGTTCCTTCTTTTTTAAGGCTGAATAGTATTCCATCATATATATGTACCACATTTTCTTTATCCATTCATCTATTGATGGACACTCAAGTTGATTTCCTATCTTGACTATTGTGAATAATGCTGTAATAAACATGGGAGTTCAGATATTCTTTTGACATATTGATTTCAACTCCTTTGGATATATATCCAGAAGTGGGATAACTGCATCATATAGTAATTCTATTGTTAGTTTTTTGAGGAAGCTACATACTGTTTCCATATGGCTATACTAATTTACATGTCCATCAACAAGATGCACATTCTCTGCATCCTTGCTAACACTTACCTTTCATCTTTTTGATAAAAGCCATTCTAACAGGTGTGTGGTGACATCTCCTTGTAGTTTTACTTTACATTTTCCTAACAATGAGTGATGCTGAGCATTTTTTCATACATTTGTTGGCCATTTGTATGTCTTCATTTGAAAAATGTCTGTTCCGGTCCTTTGCCCATTTTTAATTGGGTTATTTGTTTTTTTGTTATTGAGTTGAGTTCCTTATATATTTTGGATATTAACCCCTTGTCAGATGTATAGTTTGAAAATATTTTCTCTTACTCTGTGGGTTGTCTCTTCACTTTGTTAATTGTTTGCTGTGTGAAAAGTTTTTAGTCTGATGCAGTCTCATTTGTCTATTTTTGGTTTTGTTGCTTTCTTCAAAGTCATATCCATAAAGCCTCCTTATTAAGCTTCTTATAAGCAATTAAAACATATTTTATATAATTCCAAGGATCAGATTACATAATGGATGTAAAAAAAGCACACCAAAAACTGTTAAACTTTTTAAATGATTAATTTATAGTAATTAGGGAACATAAAAAAATAGAACATAAGTGATTGAACAACTTCTGCATTGATAAAGTATAAAGTACTGTCTCTATAATTTCTAGCTAGGTACAAAGGTACACAATTCCTACTTTCTGGCTGTAGTAGGAAATAAAATTCTTCCAGAGGAGATGAATTTCAAATATATTGAGATCTTCATCCACGAGAGAATATATTACTTATATTCAAACAGAATGATGTCTGATCAAGTTGTCAGTGCAAATATGACTGCAGAGAAAATATTAAATTCATCTAAGAGAAAAAAATGGTCTTTAAGCTCACTCAAAAGCTCATGTAGAGTACAAAAATTTTTACAAAAATTATTATTAATTTCTTAGTGTAGGTCATTGATATATCCAAATCAAATCTAATGACATATAAAAAGAATACATTATAACCAAGTTGGATTTATTCCAGAAATGCAATGTAACTCATCATATTAATAGAATAAAGTAGAAATATCAATTATCTTCTCAATAAAATTGCAGAAAATATTTTATAAAATTCAATGGCCATAATGGCAAAAAGAAAAAACACTCCAACAAATTAGATATAAAACTTCTTTAATCTGAAACAGGATATCTACCCAAAAAGACCTCAAAACCTATTGCAAATATTAACATTTCATGGTGAAATGTTGACAGCTTTCCCTCTAAGATTGGGAATAAGAAAAGAAAGGCATCTATCACTATTTGCATTTAATACCATATTTAACACTGTACTAGGGATTCTAACCAACGCAATAAAGCAAAAAAAAAAAAAAAAAATGGCAGGAGAATTAAAAAACAAGAAATAAAGAAATAGAACTGCTGTCACTCTTTGGAGAAGTTATAATGTATAAGTAGAAAATCCAAAAGCATCTACAGATAATTTATTGAAATTAATAATTGAATTTGGCAAGTTTTCTAGATAAAAGGCCAAAATAAAAACTGCAATAATCCTATGTACCAGCAAGTAAATAAGAAATAATATTTTAAATAATACCATTACATTTGCCTTTCAAAAACTCAAACACCTAGGAATAAATCTAATAATAGATGTACAAGACCTCTACATAGAAACCTATAAAATATAGAAGAGTTAACGGTGTGAAATGTCAGTTGTTTCCAAATCTCAGCAGGATTTTTTTAATTATAGAAATTGACAATCAACTCAAAACTTTGTGTGCAAATGCAAGAGGCCAAGGATAGCCAAGACAAATATAAAAAGGAAGATCAAAATTAGAGGATTTATACTACCAGATATCAAGATTTATAAATCTTTAGGAATTAAGACAAAATATACAAGTAGACTACTGGAGCAGAAGAGAAAGCCCAGAAACAGGCCCACAGTTTTATGAAGAATGGATTCATGCCAATGGTGGCACTGCACAGCAGTGGGGTGGCATTTATTTCTGGTAATCATGCTGAGTAAATTGAATATTCTTATGAGGAGGGAGAACCCAACGCCTGCCTCATACCATAGATACAAATTAATCCCAGGTAAATTTTAGATCCAAATATAAAAGTTAAAACAACAGATTCTAGATGATAACATAGGATAATAACTTTATAACCTTTGGGTAGAGATAGATTTCTGAAACAGTATACAAAAAGCATTTAAAGAAAACAATTCATAATTAGACTATATTAAAATTAAGAAAAATTAACTGAAATAGAAAGAAAGAATTTCTTTTTATTAAAATATACCATCAAAAGAGTGAAATATAAAACACATCGTAGAAAAATATTTACAAAATATATAACCAATAAAGAACTCATATTCAACATACACAAAGAATGTCTACATAGGAGACAATCCAGTAGAAAACTGAGAAAAATACATGAGCAGGTACTTTTTGAATGAGGATATCTGAATTTCCAACAGCATTGGTAAAGGTGTTCAACGTTATTAGTCATCATGGAAAAGCAAATTTAAAAACCAATGTGATCACTAAACACCCATTAAAATGACTGAAATAAAAAGACCTAGTAATACAAAGTGCTATAAATAATTTGGAGCACCTGAGATACTCATACTGCCGGTGTGAATATATAAGCTCAAAAACAGGCAAAACTTACCCATCATGTTAGAAATCAGGGTATGGTAAGATAAAGACTGGGAAAGAACCCAGGTGGGAAGAGGGGATTATTGGGTACAGTTCCATTCCTGGGGTAGTATCATATTTTTGATCTTCACAGCAATTATACAACTATGTTCACTTTGTGGGACGTCATCAAACTGCATGCTTAACCCTTGTGCGTATATACTTTAAAGTGTATATATACTTTAATTATTAAAAGTTTACTAAAAAATTTAACCACAAGTACTACAAAGTAGAGCACTGTAGTCATCAAAACCAGTCAGACTATAATGCAGGCTGACAAATTTTCTGCAAGTCTTACAAACTTAAGGCATCATTCAAAAATTAGGACAATACCCCTTGGTTCACCAGTTTCTTTAGAAGCTTTTTCAAGCATCTCAGAGCTAACGCCTCCTGGAGTTGTTTTTGCCTTTGACAAAGCTAAAAAATCTGGCAACTGCGGAAGTCTGAAGCTTAAGTCATTTTCTTCAAATGTATCTCCAGACCTTGAGCAGTAGATACGGCTAGTATAGGAGAGAGGGCAGGGAAGGGCTATTAAATCTCAGCATGGGAAGGGACCCCTACAAGTCATTAGTCACCATATTCCACACACGGGAGGCAGCCTGCAGCATTGTGGCAGGTAGGCACTTAGCTTCTACTTCACCATCTTCAAAGTCAGGAAGCGAAGACAGCCTATTCCCTGGATGAAGAGCTTTCCACGTCTGCAAATCAGTCTTTGGAAAGCTCCCAAATCCACCTCTCTTTAACTTCTACCTTTTGGATATGAAAGAATAAACTCTCTCCAAATAACAGCTTTTCAAATATGAGAAATGGATATCATGCCCTCCAGATAGTTTCTCTTCTTTACACTAACTATCCCTCAATCCTTCTCACACTAAATTAGGCACTGTCATATTGAGAAAAGAAGCCTTTGTGTTGTTCCTTGAAGGACTTTGAAATCAATTAGATTCAGTTTATCAGAGGTCCAGGTGAGGATAAAATCTATCCATGGGAGATGAGCGCGACCAGGCCAATCTTGTGTATATGCAGAACGGGCTGTTGTCTGTTCTACATGATTTAAGGGGCAGAGAGATTTTCTTTCCCCACTTGCCTACATTGAAACCCGAAATTCTCATATGAACCATAATTCTGTGTTAAGGCATCAAAGATTACTACGAAAAGGCAAATGTTATGCCACGATCAAACAGGAACGTCAGAGAAGAAACCAGTTATTGAGATTAAATAGAAGGCTGAGGAAGTAGATCACCAGGCAGGTGCAGTAGAGGAGAGTGGGAAGGTCAGAAAGTACCTGGAGAATGAGACGACTGAAAAGGGCCAACCCAGGAAGGATGCCACAGTGTGGGCCACTTGACTACATGAAGGTATAAACACCTAGAAAGAAAACTAAACTGATTGGCCGGGCGCGGTGGCTCATGCCTGTAATCCTAGCTCTCTGGGAGGCCGAGGCGGGCGGATTGCTCAAGGTCAGGAGTTCAAAACCAGCCTGAGCAAGAGCGAGACCCCATCTCTACTATAAATAGAAAGAAATTAATTGGCCAACTGATATGTATATAAAAAAATTAGCCGAGCATGGTGGCGCATGCCTGTAGTCCCAGCTACTCGGGAGGCTGAGGCAGAAGGATCTCTCGAGCCCAGGAATTTGAGGTTGCTGTGAGCTAGGCTGACGCCACGGCACTCACTCTAGCCTGGGCAACAAAGCGAGACTCTGTCTCAAAAAAAAAAAAAAAAAACACCTAAACTGAATGGGGGAAAAGAAATGGACAGTTTGTCAAGAGCTAGCTCTTCCCATAGGTGTAGACAAGTGACCTTTCTTCCATCAGAAACTCCCTGATCTAGTGGATGGCTCAGAAGCAGGAAAGACAGCTCGCTCACGAGCTCTCTCCCTCTCTCTCTCTCTCATCTGCACTTCCCTCTCCTTTCCTTTTTTCCTTTCCTTTTTGTCACTATGCAGTTGGCCTTGCCAGTGAGATCTGCCATTCCACAGCTTCCACACCACTGACAAAATAAGTTGGTAAATCACACCAGCCCTAATCTGTGTCCAGCTTCCCTGGATTTGGCAAGGGTAGGAGGAAGCCCCATTGGGCTTTAGGTCTGAGTTATGTACTTCAAGAGAGTTAGGCCAGCTACATTATGACCATATGCGAGAGGAGCAGTTATTGGACAACTAATAAAGCTGCATTTCAAGCCCATATGGCCCAGATTGTCTGTTCTTAATTGGCAACAACTCAAATACAGTAGTAGCAAAGGTGAGCAATTTGTACCCTTAGTTTCCAACTGAAGTATATCGATAAGTGAGATTAGTTCTTTTACAAGTGCTTCCCTCCCTAAACATTTAAGCCAAGCTCTTCTGGGGATAATATGTTGAAACCAAATAAGAGGCTTTATAAGGAGGAGATTTCAGCTTCTGTGGAATTGATTTCATAGATAGCATCTAAAGATAGAGAATGCCTAAAACATTTGCAAGGGATAAAGGATGTACAGTTTCACATAACAAGGAAGTGGCAGGGTCAAGAGTAGGACTCACGGTGTCTGCCTCTTGGTCCTAAAGCTCTACGATGTGCTTCTGCCTTGCAGGGCACTGGGACTATGCATTTTAGCCCTGCCACTGGTGGGGGTGATGTGTGCTTCAGGGCTCCTGAATCATCTGATATGAGAAGCCATTCATTCTAATCTGCTCACATGGAAATATAGAGAAATGAAAAATCTCACTGTTCATCCCACAAATCCTTTGGTTTGTCACGCCCACACCTGGGACCATATGCAATGAATTAAATTAAGAACAACTGTTGATTTAATGGTTGATTCAGAATTTTTTTAAATCAACCAACGTTTCCTTTAGCCAGCTCTGTTCTTAAAAAGATAATTACGCTTTGAGATGGGAGACATTAACCATATCCCTAGGTAATGGATTTTGAACTTTGCAAGATTTACGGCTGCTTCCTCCTATTTAAAGACACTCGGCTCAGAAGATTGCAAAGCTAAGTAGAAATGACAATTACCCATCTTCTATTTTACTGAAAGCCTTTGGAACCTGGAAAGTAATCAGAAGGATTTCTTCTTATTTTTCTTTTCTCGTTTCTTCTTAAAGAAAAAGAACATTGGACCAACCACACAAATCAGAAATTTAGAACCAAAAAAGGCATTCAAAATCATTTTGTCACAACCCTGAGGACAATGGCCAGAATATATCATAGTAAGTAATTATTATGCATTTCATATGTATTTTTAATTTAAGGTTTACATCAACCTCATAAGTAGATGCACAGTCCCATTTTCCAGATGAAAAAAAGTGAGACTCAGAGAGGTCACATAATTCTGCTTAAGACACACAGATGCTAAGTGCAAGAGGCTGAGGTTCAAACATAGATCTGTCTTATCCTCAAGCCTGCACTGCTAAGTCTCATGCAATTTTACCCCTTTTTTCACTATCCTAAAAGTTTCCTCAGTTATTCTCTATTATATTCCTCCTTCTTCCCCTTCAAGGGACTTCTGATCTTGTTTAATTATATTGCTTATTATATTAATATATATTATTATATTAATTTAATTTATCATCATTTATATTCTGTGCTCTCCCACCAAAATAAAAGTTCCACGAGGAAATGGATTTTGTTTATCAGGTTCACTGTTACTTCCAGGTCCTAGCACATAATAGTCACTCAATCAAATGTTTGTTGATTGCTGGCATGATGGCTCACGTCTGTAATCCTAGCACTTTGGGAGGCCTAGGCAGGAGGATCAATTAAGGTCAGGAGTTCAAGACTAGCCTGAGTGAGACCCCATCTTTACAAAAAATAGAAAAATTATCTGAGCATGGTGGCCCATGCCTGTAGTCCCAGCTACTCAGGGGGCTGAGGCAGGAGGATTGCTTGAGCCCAGGAGTTTGAGGTTACAGTGAGCTATGATGACACCACTGTACTCTAGTCTGGGTAACCAGAGTGAGACTGTCTCAAGCAAAAATCAAAAAATTTTTTTTGATGTTATAAGTATTCTTGCTCAAAAAGTTAATCAGAATCAGAAATAGAACCAGAACCCAGATACCGACTGGCTCCTAGATCAATGCTTATTCCACAGCCATTATTCTCTATTCACCTGAGACTGGGGAGCCTCTCTACATTCTTTTTAAAACCAGTGGTGCCAACATCTCACCTCTTTACCTGCCTTTACAATAGCCCTCTAACCCTGGCTAAACATCCCCTGTGTACATAAAATGCTCTAGGAAGAGTGGGCGTATAGAGAAATATACACTCCAGTCCCTAAACCCAGGGGGTTCACAGACCAGCTAGAAAGACAGGAGCTATTCCTTTAACAAGCAGCTCCCACTGCAAAGCAGCATATCCTAAGTACCCAGCGAGCAGCTGTTTGTGACAAAGTTTATCTTCCTGCAGAAATTTCAGTTCCAAGGAAATCGAAAGCATCGCTAAGGTGAGGAGAAAGGAAGACTCCAATCTGCCAGCTCTGACATCTCCAGCACCTGCTGTTAATCACACACCTGCACTCAGGCGTGATTTAGTAGCTCCTGTGATTGGCCATTTCAATTGCTGTCTGTGTGGATCACCATCCCAGCTGAATATCCAGGGCCACATTCATCAGAAGCATAATTTGGGAGGAACATGACTGTTTTTCCAAAGCTGAAGGGATAGCATCAGCGAGAAAAATGGGCAGTATCTTTAAAGGAAAGTTGGTTATTTCAGATGATAATGGATAATGGTTTGCATTTTTACTATTAAAAGGAAATCAGCAGCTCCTCAGGTGTGGTTTCAAAAGTACAAGGGTATTTATTTTTGACCACCCATGAAAACAAACATGATGCTAACCAGGAATTAAGCAACTGTCACTGCAGTACACAGAGGATACCAGAGTCCCCAGTACCTGGGAAATAGGCCAGTGAGTTAGCTGTGTGATGTCAAAGGCAGCAAGGTGAGGTGGCAAAGCCCTGTGCTGAGAACCCAGAGAGCTGGTGTGGTGGCTTTCTCTCTGCCTGTACCCCAACTCTGCCCACCCAGGGGCCTTGAGAGAAGCCATGTAGCCCAGGCTGAACCAGTCACAGAACCTCACCCTTCAGCCCCAGTGACTGGTCCAACTAGGTTTATCAGAGCCCTTTTCCAGTTTTTTCCTTCTGCAGCAGGAAGGGAAGAATGCCTCTTTCTGCTCTCATCATGAAATATAAGGATGTAACCCAGAGCTCCCTGCAGCCACGTGGAAGAGTCTGAGCCAACAAAGCCAGCATCCAGAGAGAATCTGGAATAAGAGACAGATACAGGGAGAGAGTCAATTACCCAGTTCAAGTCATAAAAGTTTCCATAGCTTCCTGTCTCAGTAGCTCTTACATAAGCTACCCAGGGTCCTTCCAGTAATTCTTTCCCCACCCTGCTTTTTCTCAAGCAAGTTATTACAGTTGAATTACTGTCGCTAGCAATACAAAGATGACTGACACAGAAATTAGTATCCAGAAGTGGGGCAGTACAATGACTGACCCTTAAAAATAGAATGGGCTTAGTTGATATAAGGTAGAGGCAATGAAGATCACTCCATTCCTAGCTGGGAAGTCAGAAATCCTCCTTATATGAAAACAAGGCAGATGTTAATTATTACCTATTATATCTTGGCAGACAGATCATAATGCCATTTTAGTGGTTTGGTATAAAAATATTAAAGATGAGAGCATGCTGGATACTTCTTAAGGCCCTCAGTAAGGTCTTTCAGGAAGAAACTAAGCCTCAATCCAAACTGACATTTCTTGAAGTGGATAGGAAAAAATAAGTCAGACACCAGGTATTGTTGAAACAGAGGCCCATTCTGTCTGTGGTATGATCTAAAGGGGCTGAAGGTCAGACAACCATGCTGCCTGCAAAACCATCAAAGATGAACCCTCTGCCCCCACAGTAAAGTCATTTCACTGACTTAAGAAGAGGGGATACCCAGGAGTAACCCAGAAGTAGAGAAAGCCTGATCACCCAGGCTCCTCCCAAACAACTCCTGCTGTGAACTTCTCCCAGAAAAAGGGTAGCCATTTGGCCCATCAGACAGTGCAAATAATTGGGATATACCAGGGGCCAGAGAGCAGATGAGCTCTGTTTTACCAACTCAGCCCATTGTTTCAGTTGCCTAGGGTAGGGGCCAAAGGAGAAGTTATTAAAGAAGCCATGGAAGGATGGGCAAAATCCTATAGTTTGTTTCTTGAAAGCAGAAACTTTAAAGGCACATGGTCCAGAGTCAAATATTACAACTCAATAATATTTCTGGTTGGTTATAAGTCAACAGAACCCATCAAAATGAACTCAACAGTGACATTCAACTAGCTCTTTAAAAGAGGTGTTTTGCTGGAGAAATCCCTAAACTAGAATCCTATAATTTCTTAATCTCTAAAGTAATCCCTGGGTCCCTATGACCACCATAACAAGGGGGCTACTCTAAGAATATAGCTTTCCATGGACCATCCTTCTATTTTTTGTGGCCATGGAGGGAAACAATTCAGGAAAAGAATGCAAAAGACCTAACCGTAGTCATGACAGAGAGTCAAAATGGATATGCCTTACTAGTCCTTCTGCGTGGAGTATGGCATATTCTCTGGAATTGTCCCTCTATATGTTGCTTATATTTTTTCTACTTTTCTAAACAGGAATTTTTATTGTGGCTATTCTTCTTTTCCTTTGCTGCTGTTTCTTGAAATAGTCTAATTAGTCCCAGTGCCCACAGGTTTCAGAATCTCAAGCTGCCATAGCCTACCTGCCTGACAGGTAAGTATTGTCTTAGTTTATTTGTGCTGCTATAATGAAACACCACAGATTGGGAAATAAGTAACAGAAATTGATTTATAAGTAACAGAAATTTATAAGTAACAGAAATTGATTTCTCACAGTTCTGGAGGCTGGGAAGTCCAAGATCAAGGTGCCAGCAGGTTTGCTGTCTGATGAGGGTCTGGTCTCTGCTTCCAAGATGGCTCTTTCTTGCTGCATCCGCTGAAGGGAAGGAATGCTGTGTCCTCACATGGCAGAAGGCAAAGAGGCAAGCTTACCAGAACACTATGTGAAGCCTCTTTTATAAGGGCCTTAATCTCACTTATTAGGGAAGAAGCTCTCACAACCTAATCACCTCGTAAAGGCTCCAACTCTTTTTTTTATTATTTTTTTTTATTTCAGCATATTATGGGGGTACAAATTTTAAGGTTTCAATAAATGCCCTTTCCCCCTCTCCTCCAACAAGTCTGAGTTTCCAGCATGACCATCCCCCAGATGGTGCACATCTCACTCATTATGTATGTATCACATTGGCAATACCTGGATTTTGGAGAACACATTCAAACCATAATAAGCATGTTACCCAAGACCCTGCACTTGGCAATGAATGCAATAACTGGGTGATAGTTTAGAACACTTCTCTTGAAGGAAGTTGAGTATATTTGTGACTACACATGGATTTACTGCTTTTGTAGCAGCAGTTGGAATTTTATATGGAGAGACGAGTGTGTGTGGATTGTGATGTCTGGGAGAATCAATCATGGAATTTCACGCTAGTCATAGAAATGGTCGATGATGGGACCCAAGCCAGGTCCATCAAAGCTATCGTCTAGGTTCTTTCTGCTAGAGCTTGTGGTGAAGGTTTCTCTTTGTTCTTTGGTTATGATCAAAAAAAATGTAACCTCAAAGCTCTTGAAAGGCAGGGTCTCCAGTACCCCCAAAGGAGCACTTGTGCAAAATAGAAAAATGTGCCTCTTCCTCAAATCAATTTACTGATTCTTGTTAGAAAAGGCAAAATCACTTGAGTGCCATCTGCTGGAAATTTGCCATAATAAACATCCAAGTCTTTGCTGCTTGTGGTAAGATTTGTGACCATTAGATGAAGCACAGTTGCACACTGCACACTGTACGTGGCAGCCCCACTGATAACCAGGTCCCCTACTACCTGGAGAAGTTTGACCCTATGATCCCAACACTCCCAAAGAACCATATGAGAAAACCTGAGAAATTCCTGCAGGTTTCAGGTTTTTGGTTCCAGTTCCCAAAGTCTCCAAAGCTGACCTGGCTTGTACATCTCTTTCTTCCATTCTATAAATAATTCTAAACTCTTTGTAATATGTTTTATTTTTCTCTTAAGCTAGTAGCTAGTTTAAATTGGGCTTTTGTTCCTTAAATTCAGAAAGAATCCTGGCAAATATACTCAGTTTTACTCATTATCCATATGAGCTTAGCTAAGTCATTTGATTTCTGTGAGCCCAAGATTCCTGAGCTATAAATTGAGCAACAATGGGGGCTGGGGAAGTATATAAGATAAACTTGTGTGAAAGGGCTTTGAAAGTGCAATGTGATGCACCATGGAAGGAAATCCAGGATGGCAATGAAAATGAGGATGAGGATGAGATAATTCAGACAGAGCAAGAGAAAATGCCAAATCTATTGCCATTATTTTTCTGCTTTCCTGCTTTTCTCCCCAGCATGGGGTGAGTGGGGCAGTTAATGTACAAGGAAGAAAAGGAAGACAGAGAAGAGGACTTCACAAATTTATGTCAGAATCAATAGGCATAAGAGAATGCCTTAAGTCAAAATCAATAGGCACCAGAGGCTCATGAGTCTGCCTTGACCTCTTCCAATAGGAAGAATTTAACATGAATAACAATGGAGATAACAAGTATGGTCCATAACCATGAAAATGAGTCCCTATCCACAATCAATAAATTAAATATAAAATATGAGATGTCTTGTTTTCATCATCACAATCTGTTTAATCAGCTACCTATTTATAGGTGGAACTTGATGTATCGATAAGTTGATGAAAATAATACCAAGATTACTCTCAAAAACAAAAGAATAAATATAATTAGCTGCTATTACTAACCCAGCTCAAAGACCTCTACCTATGCTAACCAAACACTTTTAGTAGAGACAAAAGTCATCAGTTGAACAAGCAATCAGGCTAAAAATAAAGGGTTCAACATATAGCACAATCTGCTAATTTATTGATCATTAGACATAAAAATAAACCAGTATTCACTGTACTTTGAAACACCAGACTGCACTCTTTCATCAGAAAAATCCAATATATTCCATCCTGACATTTTCCTTATTTTGCCATACCTTAACTAATTCATCTGAGTTTGGCAGATTAATTAAGTAACCAGCAAATCTTTATTGAAGCTCACCATTTTGCAAAGCCCTGGGCTAGACAGTCTAAGGCCTAGGAAAATGAGTAAAGACATGGCCCCTGCCTTCAAGAAATGTAAAATCTAGGTGGGGAAGGAAAATAGTCACATGTGGAAGTTAAATCTGCTTATTTCATTTATTGGTTCATTCATTCATTGATTCATTCAACACTTATTCAATACGTGTGTGCCAGAAGAAAAAAATAAAGCAACTATGACCCCTACCTAATAATACAGGCTACAATCTACCCAGGAAGAGAGACATTAGATACATTTAATTTTAACCTGTAGTCAGTGCTATCAAGGAAAGTTACATGACACCTTCAGTACAAAAATATGTTTTCCTGAAAGAGTCACATCTCAGTTGACAATTGAAGGATAGGTGACAATTAGCCAGATGAAGAGAAGGGAATAAAACATTTCAGGTAAGTGAAAAAGCACATAAGAAGAAACTATAATGGGAGAGACTCTAGAATGTTAGAACTAATTAAAAGGAGACCAGAGTGGCTGAAGCACAAGAGAGGCAGGAGAACAGATCAAGATGCAAGAAGAATATTGGATGGGGCCAGGTCATTTCATAGACCATGGTAAGGATCTTATCCCAATAGCAATTAGAAGCTATTCAGTGATTTTAAGAAAAGGAGTGTCAATCACATTTGCATTTTATAAAGATCAGTCTGGCTGCCTATGTCAGGAATGAGCTGAAGGTTGGCAGGAGCAGATTTGGGAGCCAGTCAGAAAAGGTGTTCCAGCCCATAAACATCTGGCTGCAGGTGGCCAAGTCACACCGACAGCCACCACCTCACTGTCAGCACCACAGCCCTTTCCCAGCTCCTACTGATGTGATCAACCCCTTAGGTTAGAGGGAGAAGCTTTCCAGGCGCTCTACAGTGAAACTCAGAGCACACTTTCCCATAAAAACAACGGTGTAAAAGGCAGTTAGGTTCCATGGCTTCATGAGTACTTTGGTTTAACTTTTATAGTGACTTTGTTTTTCATTCGTGAGTAGTTTTATAATTAAAAGGGACCTACCACACTTCAAAAGATTCCCAGATTGCTGTAGCCAGGACTTCTAGTACTATGTTGAATAGAATGTTCATAGCAGCACAATTCATAATCGCAAGGCTGTGGAAACAGCCCAAGTGCCCATCAATTCAAGAATGGATTAATAAAATGTGGTATATGTATACCATGGAGTACTATTCAGCTCTAAGAAACAATGGTGATATAGCACATCTTATATTTTCCTGGTTAGAGCTGGAACCCATATTACTAAGTGAAGTATCCCAAGAATGGAAAAACAAGCACCAGATATACTCTCCAGCAAACTGGTATTAACTGAGTAGCACCTAAGTGGACACATAGGTACTACAGTAATAGAGTATTGGGGAAGGGGGGGAGGGGGGGCAGGTATATACATACATAACGAGTGATAGGCGCACCATCTGAGGGATGGTCATGCTGGAGACTCAGACTTGTGGGGGGAGGGGGGGAAGGGCATTTATTGAAACTTTAAAATCTGTACCCCCATAATATGCCGAAATAAAAAAAAAATGTAAAAAAAAAAAAAAAAAAGATTCCCAGAAAAGGGCTATGAAGATACTGAATGGGTTTAAATATTAGATGTGTGGTATAGGCAAGAGAAGCTAAAGCTGCTTCCAATATGCTAAAGGCTTTAATGCAGATAACAAACAGATACCCAGAGGTATAATTTTGTGTTGTTCATGTCAAATTCTTGACTGCACCCAGGAAATCAATGAAGCCACAAGGTACTGGAAGAGACAGAGAGTGAGCCTCGGAGCAAGAAAGCTATCCCAGACAGCACCTGTGTCCAAAAAGGATAAAGACTCCTCTGCCTCTGGGTAGCAGTGGCACAGCAGAACACAGAGCACAGTGAACAGAAGACAGTCTAGACTTCAGTCCCCATCCCCCCTGACTGGGCCTCCTTAGCAAGGGAACAACCTGTACAATATGTAGCAGCCCTGGCCTTGGAGAGAAGGCAAGATGGCAAGTTCTCTGAGATGAAGAAGACAAGACAGGCAGTCTGTGGCACAGTGGTTCAGATCAGAGACTCTGGAGCCGCAGTATGGTTTTTTTCATTTGTTTGTTTTTTTGTTTTGTTTTTTGTTTGTTTGTTTGTTTGTTTTGAGACAGAGTCTCGCTTGTTGACCAGGCTAGAGTGAGTGCTGTGGCATCAGCCTAGCTCACAGCAACCTCAAACTCCTGGGCTCAAGCAATCCTTCTGCCTCAGCCTCCCGAGTAGCTGGGACTATAGGCATGCGCCACCATGCCTGGCTAATTTTCTATATATATTAGTTGGGCAATTAATTTCTTTCTATTTATAGTAGAGACGGGGTCTTTCTCTTGCTCAGGCTGGTTTCGAACTCCTGACCTCGAGCAATCTGCCGGCCTCAGCCTCCCAGAGTGCTAGGATTACAGGCGTGAGCCACCGCGCCAGGCTTGCAGTATGGTTTTGAATCTTAGTTTACTGGCTGTATGCCTGTAGGTAAATTATTTGACCTCTCTGTCCCTTGCTTTTTCCATCTATAAAATGGGAAAAATAATAGTGCCTATCTCAAAAAATTGTTATAAGAATTGAATTAATATTTGGTGCACAGTAATCATCACTTACTTAAGTGTAAATTAAACAAAATAAAGTAAATGTATAGAGTGAGTGGGCTGTTTTCTCTGTATAAGGCAAGGCCATTTGCTATAAAGCGACTAAACCTGTAAGGAGCAATTTCTACAGGAAACTGAAAAAGGTTACAGGGCCATCTTAGAAAGAATGACCGGTTAGTGCAAAAATTGATGCCACCTATGACTCCCTTGTCTGAAAGACTTCAGGGGCACCCACAATTTTCCGAGATGTTCTGCCTTTAAGCTACTGTTTGATCAGGAAAATCTTTAGCTCCAATTGCTACAAGGAAAACTGAATTTAGTAGGTAGCTAAAATTTAGGGCAACATCACTGCTCCTCATCTTCCAAAGTCACCTGAATTCATCTCAAACATGAAAAAAAAAATTCCAGCTTCCCCAGATGGTGAACAAATTCATGCTCCTTTTAAAAGTGCTCATTATACTCAAATTTGTTTCTCAGCAGGAAGTGTCTACCTGCTGCTCGAATGCTCAGAGGATTAAGGAAAATTATATGCATACGCTAATGGCTACATTCACTCAATAGTTATGGGAAAAATGAATATTTTGACACAAAACAACACTTCCACCTTCGTATTATCAATTCAATTATCCCCATACCAAAGTGCATTCCCCACTAGGGAAGATGACTGCATTACCCTCACTGATCTACCTTAACAATTAAGGAAGGGCCAAGGCAACAGGCAAACACATACCAATCACCTATTTAAGCTACCTTTACCTGCTTGCCAAAGAGCCTGATATCTAGCACCAAGAGAGTTGTTTTTCTTTTTTAAAGAGCCCTGGTTGCCAGTACAATCTGCAGTGACCTAACACCTCTACAAGACATTGATGATATTCGTAGCAGGAAATACCTGGTTTAGTAAAAACTAATTACTGAGCTGGACTCAAGTCAGTGCCACAGTTTGTGGCACTTCGTTTCCACACTTGCATGGTCTTCTCTATGGAAGGTGCCTTGTTTTCCATCTTTACTTTCATGTCAAACAGGAAGGTAGGAAACAGGACTACCTTCAGGAGTTAAGTATGACAAAGAACACTTGAAGGATCTATGTCAGTCAAGGTTCAACACAGAAAATAGAAACAACTCTCGATATTTTGAGCAGAAAGAGATTTCATACAAAGAATTGCAGAGTTTATAAAATTAACAGAAGGGCTAAAGGAGCAGGTTCCAAGACGGGCCTCCAGGAACAATATGATATGGGCCCACCTTTGAGACTGCCACTGACATAGAATGCAAAATTATATCTGTGTAGCTAGAGCCCAAGAATTAAGATGCAGAATCAAGAAATCATCGCTGCCATGGCTGTCTC